>NC_133389.1:182423729-182726759 GCF_047511655.1 Castor canadensis | reverse complement strand
AGAGGCTCCCTCTGCTTTCATATCTTTTTTTTTTTGGTTAAATCTAGATTCCACATGAGACAAAACATGCTATTTTTCTCTGAGTCTGGTTTTTTTCACTTAACATGATGATCTCTATTTCATTTTCCTGCAAATGACATAATTTTTTTTCTTTATGACTGAGTAATATTCCATTCTCTATATATACTGTATTTTCTTTATTCATTCACCCTGAGATGGGTACCTAGGCTGATTCCATGAATAGTGCTGTAATAAACATGGATATGTAGGTGTGTCTACTGTATGCTGACTTTGATTCCTTCAGGTGTATTTAGGAGTGGTACAGCAGGATCATATGGCAGATCTATTTTTAGTTTTTGAGAAGCCTCCATGCTGATTTCCATACTGGCTGAACTAATTTACATTCCCACAGTGTACACAGGATCCTTCTCCTCCACCCCCATCCTCATCAGCACTCAGTTTGTTTTCTTGAAGACTAGTCATTCTGACTGGGGGAGATGAGTAAGTGTTTCCTTTATGGCGAGGGATGCTGAACATTTTTTCATGCATTTATTTGTTGAGATAAAAAGTAAGTTTTTTGAGGACTCTGTTCAATTCATTCACCCATTAACTGACTGGACTATTTGGGTTTGTTCTGGGGGGTTTTTTGAGTTCTTATACCACAAAAAAAAAGAAAGAAAGAAAGAAAAAAAGAAAAAGAATTTTTGTATCTATGTTCATCAAGGAAACTATAGGGGTTTTTTTTGTTATGTTCTTGACCAGTTTTGGTATCAGGGTACTAGTGGCTTTATGGAATTAATTCTGTAGCATTCCTTCCATTTCTGTTTTATGGAATAATTTGAGGAGTACTGATTCTCACCCCACCCCCACCAACACTGGGGGTTGAACCTGGAACCTGTGCAGTCTAGGCAAGTACCCTACCACCTGAGCTATGCCCCCCCCCGCCCCGCCTCCTTTTGCTTCTAGTTTATTTTTGAGATAGGATCTTGCTAACTTTGCCTGGACTGGTCTCAAATGTCAATTCTTCTGCCTCTGCCTTCAGAGTAGCTGGGATTACAGATATGCACCACCAGGCTCAACTTGTGTTAGTTCTTCTGTAGAGGTCTGGTAGTCAATCCAAGGACTTTAAAGACATTTTGAAAAAACTCACAATAAAAAACATTTTTTATATCACAATCTATTCTTCTTACATATACATACTACATATCAGGGTTGGAGGTGTGGCTCAAGTAGGCGTTTGCTTCTCAAGTACAAGGCCCTGCGTTCAAACCCCAGGGCTGCCCCCCAAAAGACAAAAACAAAAAATTCTACATATCAAATAAATTTTTTAAGAAACAACTTTTACTTACCTTCACAGACTAATAAACCACTTCTAGGGTTTTCCAATTTTACATGGCAGTTGAAATGAGCCCTCTCCTAGCCATACCAGCCAGGCTTCCACATAAAAACCCAGGTCCTCTGTAGCATTCACTCAAACCAAGAGGCCCACTTACAAAATATTTTACCCACATCATCAAGCATCCTTGGTCTCAGAACTATTTTAAATCAAGTATGATGGTAAAAAGCTATAATGACAATAGTGAAATGATTAAAGTTTTCAGACCTTTGATGGAAGACTAATGATAGGAAAGACAATCTGACACACACTATTTATACAGTGCACTGCCTGCTAAGTGGGCGGTGAGTGAGGACTGCACAGTTGGGCCTGTGTGTTTGGGGCACAAAAGACTGGGCGATCAACCTCAAACCAAGACGAGTAACAGGGAGCATATTCTGGACCAAAATGGTGGTATCATCACTGACAAAAATAGGACTGTCTGGTACTGATTTATATACCTTTTTACTCATTGTGAATGTGGAACACAATGCCTGTGGAAGGAAGAGGTCTCAAACCTAACCATCACACCCCTGCAAAACTAAGGTAGAGAGATTCTGCACGTTCTTTGTCCAGAGACTGCAGAACAGCATGTGCAGTTCTACCTTTTTGCATAAAATTAAAATTCATTCCTAACATACATAAAAAGTAGGGGTTTTGCTATGCAAGATCATTAACACATAAAACAGGCTTTTTTTCATGCAATTATTTTAGAGTACTATTTTTGACTGGATGCTATACTTACAAGGTAAATTAGCCTCGAGTTCCGCAACCTCTGTAGAAACAAAGAGATTATGGTTAATGTTAGTCTTCATTGTATTGCTAGTTGTAAATTAGCAATTTCCTCTAGGGCACAGAAGAAAAAAATAAACCAGATGAACTGAAACTCAGTCTAGAGTTCACACTATTCAGTTGTTTTCAGATATCTAGAGGGAAAATCACTGTAAACTAACAGAAATGTCTAAGTACAGAGTGACTAGTGTTTTGAAAACTGTTCCCTCAAGGAGCAGAGACACTCCTTTCAAAATCTGACTTATACATAACATGTATAAATTTTTTCCCAGACCGGTCTTCAAGTTGCTTCCTTACAGCTACATTTCTTGACTCTAGTCCTCTCTCCTCATGCCTCAAGACCACCCAGTTCCTCTTTTATCTATGTCTTATTAGGCGTTTAAACCCAGCACCCTTCTGCAGGACAAAGCTGCACTTCCATCTCAACAATTCTACTATTTGAGAGCTGAAGTCTTCTTCAAGATCTGGTAAAAGGCAGTATGCCCACTCTCACCACTTCTACTGAACACAGCACTGGAAGTACTAGCAAGAGCAACGAGACAAGAAATAAAAGGCATGAAAAGCGGAAAGGAGGTTATTATCCCAGTTTGCAGATGATACCACCCTATATACAGAAGGCCCTGAAGACTCCACCAAAACACAAGTTAGAACCAGCAGACCCAGTAAAGCTGTGGGGCAGAAGACCAGCATACAAAGCCAATGGTTCTGCTTCTGCACACTGCCAACCAGCTAATCAAAACAGAAACCGTGCTTGGGTGTGGTGGTGCCCATCTATAATTCCAGCACGTAGAGGCTGAGACAGGAGAATCAAGAGTTCCAGGTCAGCCTAGGCTGCAGAGGGAGACCCTGTCTCAAACAAACAAAAGTCAAAATAGAATGGTAGTGAGCTGTGAAAGGTTCAAGGCCTCCATGCTTAGAATGACTGCATTGACCTTTAACTGTCTTTCTTGAGAGCTGTTATTGCTTTTCCGGTGGAGGGGCGGGGTGGCAGGCAAAAGGCTAAGGAAGACAGCAAATGAGTCATTCACATTAATCATTCTTAAGTGTTACCATGTTATCCATATTAATTAAACTGTTTTAAAGCATATTTTATTCTAATGGTGTTTCGATTTTTTTTGGCAAGAACTTGTAAGAATCTTCTCCAGACCCTTCTTTTTAGGGGGTGGGGAGGAGACAGAGACTGGGGTTTGCATTCAGGGCTTTGTACTTGCTAGACAGGCACTCTACCACTTGAGCCATGCCTCCAGCCTCCCTCCCCTTTTCTTGAGATGGGTTCTCTCTAGTAGCCCAGGTGAACCTCCTGCCTTAGTCTCTGGAGTGCTGGGATTACAGGCATACAGAGCCCTTCTTTTGAGAGGTAGATGTTGGCCACTGCAATTTGGCTTTTCCTCAGTTCACCCTGTGGCTGTGGCTCAAGGCCACCTAAGCAGAGGAATATTCTATCTGCAGTTGTGATAACTCCTGTCATCCAGCTTTGCCTAATGACATTTTAAAACATGTCTACAGGGTATGCATTTCAAACGGGAAGGATAATGGCATAACAGAAGCAGGAGGTTCAGAAGGACAGTCCAGCACCGAGATGAGAAAGATCTGGGCCCAATGGCAAGCAAGGCCATGGTGGGTGAGAGGAATGGGAGAAAGCTGAGCAGGTATCTTGCCCACCCTCCTGCCTGTCCATCTGCCCATCTGTCCATCTGCCCACCCATCCATCCATCCATCTCTTCTGGGTACAGGAAGGGGATGTGGATACCCTCATGGATGGAGGACTCGGACTCCTTACTGTAAACAGGGGTTTTCAACCCTGGCTATGCATCAATCACTGAGGGAGTATTTAGCTGATTTGACTTTGCTCAACAGATTTGTTGAGGAATAATACACACACTATAGAGTAACTTTAAGTAAAGAATTCAGTGATTTTTAGTAAATTTTGGAGTTGTGTATCTATACCACAATCCAGTGGCTACAGAGATTCTAAAAATCCTGATGCCCCCATCATACATATCCCAGACCAATTACATCCAAATTTCTAGGTATGGTCTAGGCCTCTAATTATTTTTATTCTCCCCACTAGCTCATTCTGCATATGTGACCCGTCATAACAAAAATATCTTACAAAAGTGACTTATAAACAACGAAAACTTATTTCTTCAGTTCTGGAGGCTGGGAAGTCCAAGGCCAAAGCAACAGCAGATTCAGTATCTGATGAGGACCCAGGGCCATTGTAGATAGTGCCTTCTTGCTGTGAGTTCATATGGTGGAAGAGGAAAGGCAGCTTTCTATGGTTATCTTTTATAAGGGCACTAATTCCATTCATGAGAACACCTCATAGTGGGAGCTATACACCTCCTGCACTAATCAGCTCCCAAGTGTCCTACCTACTAGTACTATCACACTGGTGATTAGGTTTCAATATACAAATTCTGGAAGGAAAGAAGCATTCAGGTGCAATATATTGCTATAGACTATAGGAAAATATGTACATAAAGCATTACACACATAAATGAACTTAATAAAAAGTTCTCTCTATGGAATGCAAAAAAAAAAAAACATTATAGTCAGGCATTTAAATTCCAAGATAAACGCTCTCCTTGCAGTTGCACATTCAGTGTATAACTCACTCAAGGAAGGCAAGGGCTGGAAAGCCTCAGATCTAGCCTACTGACAACCCTATGGTTGGGACCCCTTAAAGGCTTTTTGTCCAGGAGCCAGTGCAGACAAGGAATAGAGTCCTGGGACACAGGATTTCAACAATGATGCTCAGCATTTGGGTCCAGCGTAGTGCAGACTATAAAACAATCCAGGCACACTTGCACAGGGCTCCTGTCAGGAGCTGTCACAAATGACAACTCGTGTTTCCACTTCAAATGATGGCAAATGGTAATTCACTAGCGTAATAATTGTCATCTCAGAGTTAACACAAGGAGACTATGGCAGAAGAAGCAAGCCAACTTCTTTTCTTTGTAAGCCTGGAGGCCTCTGACCAAACCCTTTCCCTGATAACCTCATCATCTGAAGATACTGCCTGGCATGTAAAGTAACAAGAACTGACAGATATTTTTAAACTGCTGAAGTCTCACTTGTTCCAAGATGCTAACACTTCACCTGCTCAGTGGCCAAGCATCTCTGGGAGGCACCTGGCACCTTGTACAACTTGGTAGCTACATAACTCCCTTATGAGAAATTAGACTCTTCCTTTCTAACTAAGGATCAAACCACAGAGCCCACTCAAAGCATGACTACACTCAGATATTGGATTACAAAATCCACCAGTTACCACAGTGGCCCCTCGTATCTCACAAACCTTTCTGTCCTAGGTTGCTCAACACAAGGCTCTACCTGTTTTCTCACCACTTACCACACCAGCACACTCTTCATGGGTGGGAGCTATACAGCCTGCCCCAGACCTACTCCAGTACCTGGGCTGGGCACACAAGTTGCTGGGGAAATGGGGGACATGTAAGCACACTTGCAGGGTAACAGGGCCCTGCTGCAAGTGTCCTAAGAGGTCTGGAGTCTCTGTTATCACTGGTTGAGGACTAAGGAGGCATGCCAAAGGTACCGTGACCTAAATCTCTGCCCTCCTGGCTTCATATGCTGAATGGATAAGCCCCAATGTAATGGGATTTGGAGGAAGGGCCTTTGGGAAGTGATTAGGTTTAGAGGAGGCATGAGGGTGAGGCCTCCATGATGAAACTAGTAATCTTAAGAGAGTAGAAAACCCAGACTCTCCCTCTCTCTGACATGTGAGGACATAACTCAGAGGCAGCCATCCTAAAAGCCAGGAAGACAGTTCTGGCTAGGATCTTGATCTTGGACATCCAGCTTCTACAACTGTGAGAAAAAAAGTGTCTGTGGTTTAGGCCCAGTCTATGCCACTTGCCTATAGCAGCCTGAGCTAGCTAAGACAAAAGGCCAGTCATAGATATAGATGACTCTTGGCAGGAGCTAGCTCCAAGTCCCATTAGATGACACAAGGCAGAGCAGCTGAGCCCTTCGTCTCAGGTAGAGATGGCAGCTACTTCCCAGAAAACCAAATTATTTCATTCCACCTGAAGCACTGCCTCATAGATTTCCTGAACTAGAACTTAGGCATGCATTAAAACCCTCAAATCTTGCCTCTTTTATACTTCCTGCATCTACTCAGTGCCCTTATCTAGGAGGCCCTTGAACGATACCTGGGGCCTCATCCCCTCCAAAGAGCACTGCTCTAGATGACCACCCCCCCCCACCGCCCCAACCCCGGCTTTCTAGTGCCACTCTGTGGGAGCAAGGGTATAATCTGGAAAGCAGGCACAGCCCTTTGTAACAGAACCTATATCACTGAGGAGGGAGCACAAGGCCTCATGCCACCTACTTTCCACATGAACACAGAAAACACCAACCTCCAATATCAGCCCATAATTCTGACTTCCACAGGTCCTCCTGCCCCATCAGGCTGTGGGCACACCTGAGGTTTCCCTGGGCCACTTCACTGGTATTTAACTCTCCAAAAGAGCATGAAAACCTCATCCTAGTGTCCACTTTACTTTCATGTTAGCACGATTTCTCCTTGCTGGACCACTGCTCTAGTTTTAAAAGTATGCAACCCCTTAGCTTCACGTGATGCCAAAGGCTGTGACAACCCTGACAATATGGCAAGCCATATCCTGACCCACTTGCCAGAGGTAGGGGCAGGGACTGGCTGGAAAGCTGACCTGGGGAGGCTTTCTCCTCCTTCTAGGGGTGGACTGGAATGTGGGCACATAAGAGACCTGGAAGAAGGTGAGGACCCTACCAATGCATGTATGGGTTCTGTGGACACAGGCGCCTTCATGCAGGGACGCTGACCCAGGGCACTAGGAGCACAGGCAGGTGTACAGCCAGCTTCTTTTGCTCCACAGAGTGAACTTAAGAGTGTACATTTCCATCCACCCACAGCCCGCACCAGCTGAACAAGAGAAAGTTATGAAGTTCTTGGGTTGTGGGATTGCTAGGAACAAAGGCTGCATAGAACCATCCCTCTCTAGTTCCTCTGACTTCAGACCTTACCCTGAATGAGTTCAATTCTAAATCTCTACACTTAACAAAGCCTAACATAGGTGAAGGTTCCTGCCAGCCCACCTGGAGCCTCCTAGGATCTTCTGGAGTTACAAACATTATGTGGCAGTAATGAGTTTGTGGGGTGAGAAGTGAAAGATCAGGGAGTCAAACAGGCATTCAGCGGTCAGAAGACAACAGAACCAAACTTCAGACAGACAAGGAAGCCATTAATTCTGTCCTGGGGTGTTAGGAGCACCCCCAGATTCCAAATGTGCTGGGTCAGGGGCCGATCAGGCTGGGATTTCTGACACCCACAAGAGCCACCCAGTCAGGCCCTAATGAAACACACAAAGGGACACTCTCTCAAATGACCCAGCTCCCAGGAATTAAGCCAGACAGTACCCAGAAATGTGGATTGTTTGACACCTCCAGGAACTGCTGCTGCAAATGTCTTGCCAGTTCCAGCCAGAGGGCACTCTCAGAACCAGTCAGATTCTGATGGGGGAGTGCTGCCCAGTAGGGCAGAGCCTCTCAGGCCAGTCACTGCAGAACAAGCCAAGTGTTTCTGGGGATCTGGAGAGGATAGGGAGTGCTGACTCCAGCCTTCCATTACTATTCCAAGAAAAAGAAGGGGCTTTCGGCTATGCAACCACTTCTGGTCCTCCCTGCCAGGACAAGCCCCAATCCCTCCTCCATCTGTGTGGCCCTACAACCAGAGCCACATCACACAAAGTCAGCAAGGCAATGAACGACCTAGTTATAAACACCTAGTTTGGCCTGTTAATGTCTTTCCTTTGGGAAAACATGGAATGGGCAACAGATAGCTGTGATGCATGGCCCAGATGTCCTCTCAGTAGGGCCTCTGGGCACATGGCCTTCAGCAATCAGCCTTTTCCAGAATTTTGTGGCTAAACAGACCACCTACTCCAGCCACTATCTGAAAATTATGGAAGCAAAGCAGGAAGGCTTGAGCAACTTGCAGCTTGGGAACAGCTCTAAGGGCAGAGCTGAGGCTGTCATGGAGCTGTCCTCAAAGCACAACCTTTTCCCTCTGCTCCTCCTGCTGTACTCACCTCCTTTCATGGTGTTAAGCCCTAAAAATACTCCTTAATAACTATACTGCATAACAAACTCCCTGCCTCCCCTTCTGGGACTCTAGCCTGTGACAGTCAAGTCCTAAAGACACAGTGAGTTTTCTGTGCCCTGTCCATCCTCATGAGTTACGTATTCACAAGAGCCCAAGTCCTGGTCCAGGATGACAATCTTGACTGGAGCAATCTTGCTGAAGTCAAACAGCCCATTTTGTTCTAAGTCCCTAAAGGAGCTTCACCTAGAAAGGATTCTCACCAGGTTTACCCCTCCAGCTGCCAGCTACCCAGAGTAGATTCCATTGCCCTGTGCAGTACCATCTCCAGAGGACTGAAGGCACCATTCACCCAGCCAAAAGGGTCAAGAAGCAGCATCCATCAACCATCTGAGCATTCATCACACACTCTGTGTTTAAAGTCTCCTCTCTTAGGTTGGGCTTTACCCAACCTCCACCCCAAGCCCAAACTATTCACCCCTCAGTCAGCCCAGAAGCCCAAAGGAGATGGAGGAAACAGCCCTCCAGAGTGTTACACAAGCTGTACCACCATCAATCACAAGTGCTTTGGGCCCTAGAAACTTGATAATCACCAATGCCCATCACCAGTGCCTAGGAAGATGCAAACAGTGGCTCTATAACATACCTCCTTGGGTCTCTTGAGGTCAAAGGCTCTCAACTGGGCCCTGTCAATTGGTCATAAGCATTTGCTCTTTAGCTGGGGCAGAGACTGGCATTGGGAGACTCAGTGGGCTCCCCTGAGCTTTGGAAGGCCTGGAGCCAATTTAAAAACTTTCAGGTGAATCCCTGGACAGAGAAGGGGTAGAGACTGTGCTTTCAACAATTCTCTTTTCTGTGGACTTGCACTTCTTACTGGACTTTGGTTTGCTCTTGGTCCCCAAGAGCCTGCTCTGTTTCAGGATGTGGTCTGGGCATCCTGCTGCAACCAGAGCGGATTTCTTAACCTTTCTGAGCCTTAGCTCTTCAGCTGCAAAATGAAGCACCCACTTGGGAAGGCTTTGCAATAGTTGAGCAGGAATTACTGCTAAAGTGCTTACTATCTATGGTTTGAACTAAAGTGCCTGCTATGGTCAGAAGGTTCTCAAAATTCATGTTGAAATTTAATCTCCATTAAGATGGTATTAAGATGTAGGGCCTTTGGGAAAGCGATTAAGTCATGAGGGATTTACCTGGAGGAACGAATTACCTACTACCTCATAGAAAAGGCCAAAGAGAACTAGCTCAGACTCTTTTTTCCTTTCCCTTTCTTCTGCCACCAAGACACAGCAAACCAAGACATATCTTGGAAGCTGAAAGCAGACTTCAGCAGACACCAATCCTGGTGCCTTAATTTTTAACTTTCCAGACTCCAGAACAATGAGAAATAAGTATCTGTTGTTTATAAAAGACTCAGTCAGTGATGTTTGTTGTAGCAGCACAAACGGACTTGGACAGTGCCTAACTAGAGGCCTGGTTCTTCTAAGTGCTCGGTGTACCCAAGCTCTATTGTTCATAATGACGGCAGCGTGACGATGGGAGACATCTGTCAACTTCTACTGCTCCTCAGTGCACTAAACCACTCTCCATTCCAAGTAGCAACAACACCCTACAGACTCCTCTGCCTGCCTGCTTTGCTGACTTCAGGCTTCCTCTGCAGATGAAACCCCTGAGGCTACAATCTGAGAAAGACATTCAATGCTACCAGGCCCACCCAAGTGAGGTGCTCCAGCCAATGCCTCACACCTGACCCTGGCAGGGTGGTCCCTCCTGTGCTGTAAGAATACAATCTAGGTTCTCCTGGACTTGGTAGGTGAGAACAAGATGTAAACTATGATTTTTCACTTTCCTTTCAACCAATCACCATCAGCCTGGATAACTTAAGGCTACGTCAAGATTCAGGGGCAGGGAGAGGCTCTGTTAAGTCTCCACAAAACTGCTGCCTTCTTGCTCCAACCCTTTCCCCAGTTCAGCAGTGATTTGTGTGGGGAAGGTAGAACACAGCGTACGTACTCTTACCCTACACTTTCCTTCAGCCAGACTTCTCTGGCACATTCAAATGCTGGTCAACCCTGTTGCCCACCTAATACAATGGGCAAACAGGCAGTTCTAACACTACTTAACCCTTTTTTTGTAGTCTAACTACTATAAATGCAAGAAATATATAGTAATCCTGGTGCTTGGGAGGCTGATGTAAGTTAGAGGCCAGCTAGGGCTAAATAGTGAGACCCCATTTCAAAAAAAAAAAAAAAAAAAGTCAAACAAAATATGTAACTAATTCTAACTTGTTATAAAGTGTTACAAATTATAATCTCCCTAAAGGCAGCAACTGCTTCATCTTTTGTATACCTCAAAACTCTAAGAAACTACTTTGTGTTTGCTCAATGAATAGAAATTTTACATACAAACACAAATGAGTGAATATTCGCATACATACATTCTCACACATATGGACAGCAGGAGTGTCTGTGGCCCTAGGACCCTATTTATGTGACCACAGCTAGCTTTGCACTAGGCTTTGCTCTGAAACAGGAAGGGATCTGTAGAGGTTACCCAATTTGACTCCCTCCCTTTTCCAGACTTGGAAACTATTCCTGCTGTGCTTCCCACAGGGGAGAGGAAGACAGAGGAAGATAATCCAGTGCTCAGGCCTGCCAGCTTCTGGTGCAGGATCCCTTCCACCAGCATATGGGCGGAGCAGACAAAGAATATTCCTGGTGCAGGAGACATTGCAGTTCCTGACAGCATCCCCTATCATCTGCACAGTACAAGTTTTTCCATAATAGGCGACGTGTAATTCTACTTTAAAATCTTTTTTAATGCCTGTTTCCATTCAGCAACAGGCTGCTTTATTGTGCTGTAAATATAAAAACAGGTCTCATGGATGATTACCTTTAATAAGCAACTTGTCTCTCACAGAAACTCTCCGAGTGGAGTCAGACGTGGTGGTTGACGTCCGGGACCCTTTGAGACCGTCATCTCGCTTCAGTTTGCTTGCCAACGTTAGCATTACTGCCACCTTTACTCTGGAAGACAGGGGCAAGACCAGGGCTCAGGACCATGTCTCTAGACTAGACATGGCAGAAATGTACAGGTGCTTTTTAGTTTTGATTGTTCCCTAAAACTTACAGATAATTTTACACACATTAATAACACTCATTCCTTCATGATGTATTTGGGTAAGCTCTAAGCATATGCTAACTCTAATACTTTAAAAGTATGGGTTAAAATGTTAAAAAAGGGAGTGTCACACATTTAACATTCACTGGACACTCACTAGGTGCTAGGCCCAGGGGGCCCTCCACAGCTCAACCAATATGCAAAGGGGGACCAGGCCTCAAAGTCCCACCCAGCAGGAGCAGCAGTAGCAGCAGCTGCTGGGGTAGGAAGGGCACTATGACGCCTTTCTTTCCTTCTTCCTTTAACAAAGGTGTGCACGATGTCTTCAAACAATCTTTGCATTTTTTTATGTTGTACTTTATTTACATCTTTCTCAGTATCAACATCAAGAGTAAATTATAATTAATGTCCCAAATTAGATTCTCTTCACTGGCTACTTCTGGCCCATGTGTTTCAGGTTCTCTCACTAAAAGCTCTCCAGGAAGGCGGCAAAGACCAAACATAGGTGATAGTCAACTGCCTGTAAGAAGGGCCAAAGAAATGCCACTGCCGTTTTTAAAGACTTCATTTTTTTCTTGAGCAGTTTTAGATTCACAGCAGTGTTGGCAGAAGATACAGCCACTTCCCCTGTACTCCCTATCTGTTTCCCACAATCAACATCCCCCACCAGAGTGGTTCACTTGTTGCAAGTGATGAACCAGCATGGACACACATTATCACCCAGAGTCTACAGGTTACATTGCTAACAGGTACGATGATCCTCTAGCATCTGTCTTCTGTTTGTCATAAACTTCCATTAATTGGACACTCCTCCTACTTTATCACACCCTCAGACAGGGACTCTGGAGCATTTTTGAGGACAAAAATTAGATACCAGTTCAGGCTGGATGAATTGGTAAATTCAAATCTCAACACGTGCAAAAAAAGTTACCAGTTTCCATATTTTCCTTTCTGATGTTAATATCACTTCCTTTCAGCACTAGTCTGATCACTTCCAAATGATCTAAAATTTCCAAGTTAAATGTTCCTTCCTTTCTCCCAAAAGGTTTACCACCTAGACATCCCTATACCACTGCAGTCTGTGGCTGTGCTTCCTGCTTTCACACCCCTCACTGCTTGGCAGTCTTCTCTGTAGGCAGAGCATGGATGCCCCACACTCAGTTCTACTAAAGGGGCCCATTCCTGGCTTGCCATCTTCAATAAGACGGTGGTCCTTAATAAAACACATTGGGCACCGACTGTGCAATGTACAGAAAAAAACAACACTGGAGTTTTCTCTTTGATAGAAGATAATACAAAACTTACTTTCCTAACATTCTTAAGAAATGTAAGAATATAGTCACCATCTATTTCTCCATCATCTGTATTGTTATCACACATCACTTTAGGGGCAAACCAAAGACCTAATTTGGAAATGTTTCTCTAAACTGGAAAAATAAAACTACACAAAAGGATTCAAACAAAAATAATTATTCAAACTGTCAAGAAGTTAGCTGACTACCTGCAGTTGCTTCAGAATTCACTTTTCCTTCTCCAATACATTTCACCTCTTGAAAATCTGGTTTAAAGCTAAACTTCCCCTTTCTTGAAAATTACACTCTGAGGAAGGCAGTATTTCGGGACCAGATTAGCTATTCTGAATCACATGCTCGGTGTCTAAATTCAACAAGTTGTAATTGGCCCAGTTAAGTTCCTCCTATGGGTGGGACCTGCTTTCAAGGCTCCCAAGAAGAGGTGTTTGTGTGTAATTTACCAGTCTCATCATGGAGTGATGTTTACTCAGCATTCCTGCAAGCAATGGTGAAATCAAGCCACCTCACCTGTGCAGGGACACCGTGGGGAGGTGGGGGTGGGGGCGGGGGCAAGTCAGCTCAAGGTGAGGTCACTCCTCATTTACAAATTCCTTCTGCCAAATCCCATCCGCACAAAAGATGGGACTGCAGGTCACTGGAGGACATTGGACAGGACACAAAGTCCACACTCCACCTCTCTGCAGAATGTCAGTGCCCGGGAACCCCCAGCCTGGCGGAGTCTGGTGGGCTGCCCACCCCCTTTTACTCTCCACAGCAAACCCGCCCCCTGCTGCTTCAGCTTCTACCGACATGGCAGGTTCTGCCGAACCGAGCAGGGATCCTCAAGCCCCACCACGAATCGAGCTGGTGAATACCTGTCCCTCTCCCCAGCAGAGGACCTGCGGACCTGCTCCTCACTGCTCCTCCACGACGCGCTGCTCATTTCTGGAAGCTTCGGATCCATGTGACAGCCCGGTCCGGAATGTCCCCTCCCCTCCGCCCTTCCCTTGGCCACCTACCCCGACCCCTTCCTTAAAGACAAGAGTCCGCCTAGATCCAATGTCTCCTCCAGGACGCCGCCTCCCGCAGCTCCAACCGCCCGGGCCCGACGCCGCGCTGCAGGGGGCGCGGAGGGACCGACCCGGCGCCTCCCGCGACAGACCGGGAAACTGAGCCTGGGGGGGGGGCGGCCACACCCCGATCGCGCACCGGCAGGACCAGGTCTGGACCGAGGCTGCCGTGCGGGTCGTGAGCCGCCCTCCCCTCCTCGTCGGCCTCCGCGGCGAGCGGCCCAGCGCGCCCCCAGCTCCCGGGGACCCCCTGCCCCCGGCCCGCCGGCGCCGTGACCTGGCCCGGCGCGGATGCAGGCGGCGACTCCGCGAGCGGCGGGCGCGGCCCGGGTCGCCGCCGCGCTCGGCTCCGCTCGGCTCCGCTCGGCTCGCTCCGGCCCGGCCCGGCCTTCCGCGCGCGGGCGTCCCGCCACCACTACCGCTCCCTACCCGGCGAGGCCGTCGCCCGCCCCGGTCCTGCCCTCTCTGGCCACCCGACCTCGCGGCCCGGGCCCCGCCCGGCATCGGACGAGGAGCCGGCGGGCCTGAGGCGGCACAGCCCGAGGCCCCGAGGCCCCGAGCACCGGCGCGCGGTACCCGGCCACCGCCCCCCACCCGGGGACCGCGCGTCTGCCCCTCACCTGGGCACCCCGAGACAGGCGAGGCGGGCCGGCACCCAACACCATGCCCGGCCGGCGGCGGCAGCGAGACGCGGCCCTCACAGCCGCACCGGCTCCCGGTGGCGGGACCGGAAGTGGCGGGGCGGGGACTCCGTGGCTCTAGCTGGCGGCGGCCGCTACGGCAGCGGGCGCTTTAAAAAAAAAATTCAAAGCCGCGAAGAACTTTATTTGCAGCCTGACGTGCGAACAGCGGCTTGCGCCGGTGGGGCGGGGCTGGGCTGGACTAGGCGTCTGCTCCGACTTCGCTCATTGGCAAAGAGTATGGCCTGGGGGCGGGCACAGAGTCTAAACTTCCCTCTGATTGGCCAGAGCTGGAAGGGGCGGGGTTTCCGATTGCTTCCGAAGCTTGAGCGCTGGAGAACTGGGACTCTGCCTGGTGTTCCTGTCTCCATTCATTCGGCGGTGTGCAGGGCTTGGGTCCCCAGGCATCTCGGCGTAGCTTGGCGTGGCGGGAACTGAGGGTCTCCATAAGTGGAGCGCCCTCTATTTGTCCAGCCAACGACCGGGCTGGACCAAAGGCCTGCAGTGCAGGGGTTAAGGGGATGGGGCAAGCAGAAGTGCCACAACCACCAATGGGCCTGCAGGGGAGTGGATGCACCCTTTCCTGATCTTGGCTTATTTCCTTTATTCCGTTAATAGGTTTACTTTAAAAACCTGCTTCGGGGGCTGGAGGTGTGGCTCAAGTGGTAGAGTACCTGCCTAGCAAGTGTGAAGCCTTGAGTTCAAACTCCAGTACCACCAAAAAACAAACAAACAAAACCACTGTTTCAGGGCTGGGGTGTAACTCAGTGGTAGATGCTAGCAACAAGGAAAGTGTCACAGTCCCTAAGTGTCAGGAATTTAATGCTTAAGCCTCTCGCCTGAGTCCTGGCCTCTGGGCTGGCTTTATGCTCCCAGATGCCTCCATGTGGCTGGGGCCTGGCCAGGGGAGCTGTGTCGTCCCTCCCGGATTTCACATTTTCTGGGAGGGACTCATGCCCACTATAGTACATGTGGGTAGGGGGTCGGGGAGAATGAGTTTTAATTGCGAACTTCCCAAAGGGTGCAGTTGCCAGATGGAGATATCCACCAGCATTCTCCCTTCTCCCAGCCCTTGAGCAGTCGCTCCCAAAAAGTTCAACCCCAAAAACTTCCAGCTGGGGCAGGGAAAGGGAGATGTCCTTGCTAGGGTTTGAATGTGTGTGTCCTCCTCAAAAACTAGTGTTGGAAACTTGACTTCCAATGGGAGGTGTTAATTTATGAGGACTGTGCCCTGATAGAAGAATTAATGCTGCTTTAAAAGGCTTTGCAGAGGTGACACTCCTGTAATTCCAGATATGGGGAACGTGGAGGTAAGAGGATAGTGGTCCAAGGTTGGTCCATTATCTGAAAAATAAACTAAAGTAAAAAGGACTGAGGGTGTGACTCAAGTTGTAGAGTGTCTACTTAGCAAGCATGAGGCCCTGATTTCAAACCCAGTATCACCAAAAATGAAAAACCCTTTGCAGGCTGGACATACTGGTACACAGCTATAATCCCAGCACTCAGGAGGCAGAGACAGGACCACAAGTTGGAGGCCAGCTTGGAGTACATAGTGAGGTCCTGCCTTTGAAAGAAAAGAAAAAAAAAAAAAAAAAAGACTTGCAGGAGTGGATTCCTTCTTTCTTTCTCTTCTGTTCTTCTGCTGTGTGAGGACACAGTAAGAAAACCCTATCAGTTCCTGGCACCTTGATCTTGGATTTCGTAGCCTCCAAAACAGAGAAATAAATTTCTGTCCTTCATATGCTACCCAGTCTGTGGCATTCTGTCATAGTAGCACAAGACAAAGTGAGACAGTCCCCTGTCTTCAGCCAGGTCTGCCTCTGAACCCAGCTGCAGAGGCTGTCCAGCCTGGCCAGAGCTCTGGGCAGTCAAGTCTCAGGCAGTGTGCCAGCTGATAAATAACAGCTGGTACAGGGGCCTGGGTACCTGCTGGGTAAGGGAAGGGTCTCCTGGACAGAAAAAGAGACTTCCGCAGGCATACTGCCAGACTCAGGCTGCCATAGCAAAATGTCACAAATTGAGTGGCTTAAACAGCAAACATTAAAATTTTCACCGTTTGGACAGGGAAAGTCCAAGATCAAAGGTTCTTCCTGCAGGGTAGGTTTTGTTCTGAGGCCTCTTCTCCTGCCTTGTAGGCAGCATGTGTACTCACGTAGCCTCTTTGTGACTGGGCATAGTGAGCTGTCTGGCATTTCTTATTAAAAGGACAGTAAGATCAGAGCAGGATCAAGTGGTAGAGCACTTGTCTGGCAAGCAGGAGGCCTTGAGTTCAAACTCCAGTACCACCAATTAAAGTGGGGGTACTAATCATGTCAGATCAGGGCTCCATCCTTGGGGCCTCATTTAATCTGAACTACTCCCCTATGGGCTCCATAACCTGAATTTGAGGGAAACAACATCCAGTCCATAAGATACAGTAAAACCCTGGAGGGGCCTGCCTTCCTCAGCTGCCTCTCCACTCTTCCTCCTTACATTCACTGTGGATGGGTGTGCTCCAGTGCTTGGTGACCATGGGGTGGGGGCGCCTGGCTCTGTGTCAGGGGTGGGGGGGTTGGCCTCAGGATGTAGAACCTGCAGTCTAGGGAAGCCAGCAGCAGAGCCAGGCCCGCCAAGCCCAGGCTGTACTTCTTCCTCTGGGACACACTGTCATTCCCCCGCAACAAGACTTTGGCATTGCTCCCAAGACAGTCCCCTATTTTGTGGCCTGGGAAACAGTCCAGGAGACAGACACTAGATGTGGAATAAGTGTGGGAGGAAGGGTCCAACTCAGCCCTCACTAGCTCCTCCTCCTGGGAGGTGAGGTTCAGGACACTGGAGAGCAGGCCTTGACATACACACAGCTATGCTGACCGTAATTCTCACTTTAGAATCCAAGGAGAGGCTACAAAAAAAGTGTCAGAAGTCCAAATTCCCAGCCAGACATGGTGGTGCCTATCTATAATCCCAGCACTCAAGAGGCTAAAACAGGAGGAACATGAGTTTAAGGACAATCTGAGATACACATAAGACCTGGTCTAAAAAAAACCCCAACAGTTCTTGCTGCTGATTCTATTTTTCTTTTTAACGGTACTGGGGTTTGAACTCAGGGCCTACACCTTAAGCCACCTCCAACAGCCTCTCCCACCTTTTTTGTGACGGGTTTTTCTGAGGTAGAGTCTCAGGAACTGTTTGCCTGGCTGGCTTCGAACCATGATCCTCCTGATCTCTACTTCCTGAGTAGCTAGGATTACAGGTGTGAGCCACCAGCACCCAGCTCTCTGATTCTTTCTGTTGTAAAAAGGGGAGACAAGTGTTTTTGTCAGGAAAATGGTGCTTTTGTTAGGAAAAGTTCTCTTGGGCCTTTCCTTTGGGGTGTCCCAGGGCCTAATTTGGAGGGGGGACAAAGATAAGAGCTGGTAAGGACTGCAGAGTCCTGGGAGGCTCTCAGGGGCGGGAGCTGAGAGGTGACACCAAGACCCAGGGTTGGGACTCTCCATGGGATGAGGGGGATGTGCTTCTTGCACTTGAGCCAGACAAGGGCTCAAATCATCATCATTGTCATTGTTGTCATCATTATCTGGTAAGGGGCCACCCAGGCAGCCGCTGATCAGACTCTAAGCAGCATGACTTTAATTATGCATCTGGTATAATTAACTGTTGATTACTCTTGCAACCAGCCCCAGGAAATACATCATGTTTGCTTTTATTCCCTTACAAGAGAATAAAATGGGCCATGGTGGCTTCCCTAGAGAGGGACTGAATCAGAGCAGTGTTTTAAACATTATAGGATTGACATTGTCACCAGGTGCCCTACAGTGACCTGGGACCCATTTTCACAAGAGCTGGAATAGGGATACAGTGCAGTGCGCTGCGGTCCCTGCTGCTCCTCTGCAGGCGGCACTGTCTGTGCTCCTTACCCCTTCCCAGCTGCCCATCATGTCAGACCCCAGAGCCGGCAAAGTCCAGTGCGAATGTCACGTGTGAGAGAAGCCACCTCCCTCCGAAATGCCTTGTACTTCTGCTTCCTTGCAGAAAAGAACTAAAACTGCCTGTCTTGCTCTTTCCTGTTTCACAGTGCACATTCTTTTGTGTCAGCCTATGTTCCAGGTGGTGTCAAAAAGTATCACCTTTTCCAATTCAGTTCTGGTAGAGGACTTCAACTATCGGGGGAGAGGAGAGAGATGGTGTGTGACAAGCTGAATAGTGGCCTCCGAAAAGCATCCTTGTCCTCATTTCTGGAACCTGTGCACACATTACTTGGGAAAGGGAACTTTGCAGATGTGAGTAAAGTTAAGGCTCTTGAGAAGGGTTTATCCTGGGTTACCCAGGTGGGTACAATCTCCAGGGCCCTCACCCGAGGAAGGCAGGAGGTCGGTCAGTACAGTGGTGGGAGCATGCCATATGGGGTGATTCAAGGAGTGGGTCCAAACCGTGGAAGGCAGATGGCCTCTAGAAGCTGAGGGCAAGGAAGCAGATTCCTCTGCGCCTCAGGAGGCATTGGCCCTGCTGTGATGGGCTGAATTGTGTGTCCCCAAAATTCAAATATTGAAATTTAACCCCAGTACCTAGAAGGACTTTTTTGGAGATAAGGTCTTTAAAATGGCAATTCAGTTAAAGCAAGGTCAGTAGGGTAGACCCTTCCCTAATATGGACTAGTGTCCTTATAAGACAGACTTGCACAGAAGCACAGAGGGATGACCACATAGACACAGGAAAAAGACGGCTGTCTACAAGCCAAAGGGGAGACCTCAGAAGGACCAGCCCCACTGGCACCTTCACCCTGGACTTGCAGCCTGCAGAACTATAAGAAGACAAACTTCTCTTGTTCAAGCCACCCAGCCTGGGATACTTCGATTCTGGGACCAAGTTGACTGACACACCTGCTGACACCTTGATTTTAGATTTGCGACCTTCAGAACCATAAGAGAACGTGTGCTGTTCTGAGCAGCTGTGTCACAGCAGCCACGGGAAGCACATGCACTATCGTACCCATGAACCATAGTGGCTGGTGGCTTTGGGGCGCCTGAGATCTGCACTTGGGGACACCTGGCTGGGGGAGAGGCAGGTGGCGTCAGCCCATGGCACATTTCACAAGAACTCAGGATTCCATTACTCCTGCGGTCTGTGTTGTGTTTTTTGCGTCATTGCTTCCCGTAGTTGTCACGGTTTGACATTGTCTGCTTCAGGGAGGACTATGAGCACAATGCTACAAAACACTTTCCCTTAAAAAAAAAAATGGCTGAAGACACACGTCTGTTAAAGTTGATGTAAACCTTGAATGAACGCTGTGGGGACACGATCCAGCAGAGCAGCTAGCCTGTGTTTTGAGCATTTGGGACAGTCTGGATGGTGTCCACACAGCCTGCACATCACACTGCACCCCAGGGACCTTCTGGGTGCAGTCACTAGGCACCTCAAGGCAGTTCCACCTCCAGGTAAGGCCCTTCCTCCTGCAGCCACGGCTCTCACTGGGGAATGGGGAGAAGAACCAACAACCAAAACTCAGTGACTCCTTCCCAAAACCTCACACATGTGCTGAGCCCAGTAGGACTCAGGTGATCTTGACACTGCAGATTACGTCTGTGAAGAGGAGAAGCAACTTCCACTGGTGGCCAGCAACCCAGCACAGCATCTTAGGAGGTATGTTAGTCACTTCCATTGCACTGCAAAATGCCTGAGAAAAACAAAGGGAAGAAAGGTTAATCTTGGTTCTCGGTTTTAGAGGTTTCAGTCCATAGTCACTTGGTCTCATTGCTTTGGGCCTGTATTGAGGAAGAGCATCGTAGCACAGACTAAGTGGCAGAGGAAAGCAACTCATCTCATGAAAGCCAGAAAGCAAAAAGAGAATGAGAGAGGAAGTTGCCAGGGTCAATATACACCCTTCAAAAGCACACATCCAGTGACCTGCATCCTTCAACTCAGCCCTGTCTCTGAGTCTCTACCACCTCCCAAAAGTCCATGAATCTATGAATCAATACATCAATAGATTCATCCAATGACAAGGTCAGAGCACAGCCCTCAGGATCTCATCACCTCCCAAAGCTCCCACCTCTGAACACTGATGTCTTGGAGACCAAGCTCTTAACACATGAGCTTTCAGGGGGCATTTCAGACTCAAACCAAACAGGAAGGTAATGAAAGTCCAAAAACCCTTCTAATATTTTCATCCAGTCATGCCGCTCTTGTGAGAAAGTAATCAAAGGCAGAGAAGGCTCTGGCAAAAACATGCATGGTATAAGGTGCCACACTGACATCTAGGAAGCAAGCTCACGCTCTGTGCTGGGGGAGTGGGGCAGCTAAATTACCACCAGTCTACTTGCAGGGACATTGTGAAGCCACCAGCGTGATCCTTATGCAGATCATGCGGGTTCATGAACTCGCTTGTTAAACCAAACAAGCAGAGTCTAGAAGTAAATGAGCAAAAATGAACATAGCTTTTGTGTTGGGGCAGTAGGACTTAGTGAATTTTGCTCTATTTTTCAAACTTTTATTTGCTTTGTTTATATTTGTTCATAATGACACACATGATTGAGCTGAGGGTGTAGCTCAGTGATAGAGGCTCTGGGTTCAATCTCTAGTGCCACAAAAACAAACAGACAAACAAACAAAACATGGCTGATCTTTAACACGGAGCACAGGTCTTGTGTTAAAGAAGTGAATTACAGCCAGGCGCCGGTGGCTCAGGCTTATAATCATAGCTACTCAGGAGGCAGAGATCAGGAAGATTATAGTTCAAAGCCAGCCAACAGTTCGCAAGACCCTATCTTGAAAAAACCCTTCACAAAACAGGTCTGGTGGAGTGGCCCGAGGTGTAGGCCCTGAGTTCAAAAATCAGTACCGACAAAAATAAAAAAGTGAATTGCATGTTACTGCTTGTCTCCTACAATGGAAGAATGAAAGTCACGGACAACAGGGTGAGCAAAAGGGCAGGGTTTTATTTAAGCAGAGAGGAAAAGATTTTTATGAAGCAGAGAGAAAAAGAGTAGAAAAGCTCCCTTATACACGTGGGGGGGGGGGGAGTCACGCTTGGGGCTCTTTGTCTAGTGGTTTTTATAGGGGTTTTATTTCCTGGTTGAAGGGAAACTGGTTGTGTCTCTGTGCTATTGGTCCATTCAGGAGTTGTACATCTGTGCCAGCCTGTGGACATCACAGGGACACTGTACATGTCCCTCTTTCCAATAGCCCTGAGGTCCAGCGCACTGGCCAGGCATGCATCAGGGCACGGTGTAAGTAGCATCCACACGCCTCCGTAGTTTCAAGGCCTGGGAGAGTGCTTTCAAGACTCCCCAGGCTCCCCACAACTTTTTATTTCACCTCTGTATGCTTGGTAAGTTTCCATCGAGTTTCCCCTGAAAACATACCTTTTCTGCAGGAAAATTCAGTCTGGTGCACGGCAGTTCCCAGACACACACTATACCCATCTCAGAGGCCAGGGAATGATCCTGGGGTACAGGGCAGGTGACAAGGAAGAGAGGCTGGAGAAGCCCCTGCAGTGGGGACAGCAGGAGGAGGAGGAGGCAAAGCTATCCACTTCCACCATTGTCACCTGGCATTATTCTGGAAGTTGTGGCCCACTCTATAACCATGCACCACAAGTGGAAGGTGACTAGAAAGGATGAAGTGACAGGATCGTTACACGAGGAGACAATGTGATTGTGCCTAGAATATCCAAGGGCAATGGAAACTGTAAAAGGGAGGAGGAGAAATGAGCAAAGTGACTTGGTTTTTAAAAATCAGTAGGTACGCACACTTAGGCTCTTATCTGAAGGCGTGTAAATCAACATACAAGAGAGACACCTGCACACCCACGCTTACAGCAGCACTAGTCACGATAACCAGGCTGTGGAATCAGCTTAGGTATCCAACAACCAATGAATGCATTAAAAAAAAAGTGGCAGATATACACAGTGGAGTATTATTCAGCCATAAAGAAGAATGAAATGATGTCATTTGCAGGACTTGAATGTAGAAGGGGGACTGTCTGGGGAGTCAGGGGAAGGAGAAAGGTGAGGGTCTGGGGGGTGAAGAGGATGGAAGTCTGCTATATACATATGTGAAGATAGCATGATGTAAGGCGAAGAATTTGCTCAAAGTACACCAGACATATCTATGGATTCAGCACAGTGAAACCTCCTTGAATTTCTGATGTATGCAGGTATGTTTCATCTCTAAATGGTTGCCTCAACAGAGCATCCATCCTGCATTCTGAGCATTTGAAACATTTTAGCAACAGCTAATTAGGAGACATCAAGAAATTCTCGCACATATGCATAAAATAAAAATTGAAAAAAAAATCTCTTCGCACAGAAGAAAAGAAACTTAAAATATCTAAAAGGCAAGAGGCATAATTCATTTCTTTAGCAGCACTGGGACTTAAACTCAGGACCTCACACTTGCTAGACAGACACTCTTACTGCTTGAGCCACTCCTCCACCCCTTTTCTAGGATGGATTTTTTCAAGATAGGATCTCTCAAACTATTTGCTAGGGGCGGACTTCAAACTGATCCTCCTGATCTCTGTCTCCTGAGTAGCTAGGATTACAGGCATGAGCCACTGATCCCTGGCAAAGGCATAATTTGGATAAAGAAAGTTACAAACGTTTACTTCTCTCCAAATCAGGGCAGAGTTAAAATGACATTGGAAAGCCACACCCTGCAGGAACCAGCCAAGGGAACATGAGCCCTGACCGCAGAGAGGCTGATGCCTGTGAGGACTGGGCCAAGCAGGTGGAGGAACAGGTTAAAATGTCACCCCATCACCCGAGAGTTGTCGGTAGCAACAACCTGGAGGCAACCTAAATATGTGGCTGCATGGCCTGGGAAACAGATGAGCTGCTGTGTCGGGCACTGGTGGCTCACACCTGTAATCCTAGTTACTTGGGAGGCTGAGAGTAGAAGGATCCAGGTTGGAGGCCAGCCCAGGCAAATAGTTCTAGAGACCTCATTTCCAAAATAACCAGCGCAAATTGTACCGAAGGTATGGCTCAAGTGGTAGAGCACCTGCTGTGCAATTGAGAAGCCCTGAGTTCAAATCTCAGTCCCACCAAAAATAAATACATACATAAATAAATAAATAAGGTGAGCCCAGCCCCTATGTAGAAAGGTGTCTGTCATACATCATGAAGCAAATGAGTAAGTGGTAAAATTACTTTAATAGTAGTTGTGTGAAAATAACCTGCTTAGAGATAAATTTATGAGCTACAGGCAATATTCAAAGTATATTAATTAGTTTGGTAGGACTGTCGAATCAAAGTTCCATAAATTGAGTAGCTCAGACAAAAGGAATGCACGGTTTCTCTCAGCTTTGGAGGCCAGAAGAGCTGGCAGGCCTTTCCTTCTGGGGGCTGAGGGCTGGGTCTTGTCCACGCCTCTCTTCTTGTGTAATACATGGATACATGGCTACCTTCTCCCTGTGGGCATTTCTGCCTCAAACACCGTCCCCTACTCCTTTCTTTTTGCGGTACTGGGGTTTGAACTCCATCACCAGCCACTCCACCAGCCCTTTATTGTGATGGGTTTTTTCAAGATAGGGTGTCTTACGCTATTTTCCCTGGCAGGCTTTGAACATTGATCCTCCTGATCTCTGCCTCCTGAGTAAGGCGTGAGCCACCTATGCCAGGCCCCACTCCTTTTTGGTTAGCTAAATTTCCCCTTTTTATAAGGACTCCAGTCGGGTGAGATTAGGGCCCACTCTGATGAACTCACTTTAACTGAATTACCTCTGTGAAGACCCCACATGGTTTCTCTGGATAACAACAGGGTGCCAGTAGGAGTCCCAGCTGTGACTGGTGCTCTGGGTCCCCAGAAGGTGGGGAGCTGCTGCAGAGAGCATCTTGCAGAAACCTCTGCATATGGCTTTTTTTTTTTAAGTGATAATAAAGTTAATTTGGAAAAGAATACACTTTCAATAGACTGGAAAAAGGTTGTTCCAAACAATAACTCCTCCTCACCCCCAGTTTTTTATTATTGTTTAGGGGCTTGTTCCCTCCCCAGGACCAGTTCACATGGATGGCAGAGGTCACCTTTAAGCAGCATATTTTTCTTGGAGGCTACAGGGAGGTTTACAGGATTAAAGTTTACAGAATGATAGCATACAAATTAGTATCTGGTCACCTGACCCCGAGGTTACGGTTTCTAGGCCTGGGTCTTTGTTTTGTTAAGTTAAAAATCTAATTCCATTAATCCTTAGGTGAGTGGGGACTGAAAACATCTTGTGACACCCCACGACTTTGGTGGACTATTTTGACCTTCATAGAGGCTGATCAACTGTGAATTGGAAAGTTTGGTTACAATGTTTTTCCTTCGGAGACCTTGTGATCACTTCCTCCAGTTGTCATCGCTTACCTTTGCCTGCTACCTCAGCCCCCTTTCTCCCCTACCCCCTCCCCTTGTCAAACACCGGACCTTGAAGAATCCTCCATTTTAGGTTCCCTTTGCATATTCTCGTGGCTCACGCTGTTACTTCTGCAGGTATGGCCGGTCAGGGGTCTCCAGGAGTCTCTAGCCCTGGCTGTCACAGATGGGGATCCCAGGTGACAGATGCTTTGGAGCTCATAACCAGCGGTAGTTGTGTTCAGGGAAGAGCCACGCTGCGGAAACACAGAGCCACAGGCGGGGACCAGCGAGATGTGGCAATAAACACAGCAGCAGAGAACGGAAGTGCTCGTCTAGGTCCTGGGTAGACAGCCTCCACCTCGTCTTCGGCCACTGGGTATCTGTCCATTTGCTGGGGCCTTGGCTGTGACCGCCAAGACTGAGGACAACTCAGGGCACACCAAATCAACCTTCCCCATCGGTCAGTCCAGTGGAAGGGCAGCCCTCCCGCTTTGGGAGCCCAGCGGTGGCTCCTCCTGCATTTGGAAGGCGTCAGTCACTCTTGCTCCGCCTGGTCGTGGGCACCAGCAGGACCAGGAGGAGTGGTTCCTGCTCATCACCGCAACCCTTTGGGGACACGGAGGACCTCTGCGTCTACATGAGCAGGGCAGATGCGGGGTGTTGTGGGAGCGGTCACTTGTGGGCGGTGGCCCTCCTCCTCCCCCCCAGGCCCGCTGGCTCTGCCCTGCCCAGAGGTTCCGGCGTCCACACTGCAGGCTGGCGGAGGACACCGGGCGCGCGGTTACACTGGCCGCGGGCGCAGGGGACGCAGTTACCGGGGACGATGACGCCCGGCGCGCGGTTGCCCAGGCCCGGGTTGTGCCGGGCGCGTTCCACGAACACGGCCGTCGCCGGCGCGCGCGGTGACAGGTGGCCGCGGGTGCGGACGTGATGGACGCAGGGGGCCCCTTCTCGGGTGGCCTCTCCTGGGTGTCGCCAAAGCCCGGCTCGGGAGGTTGGCTGCGGGGTGAGGCTCCACGGCAGAGCCTTTGCGGTCCCGGGCAGGGCGGCTCCGTCACCCTGGCCTCCGAGGACGCGAGTCGCCGGCTGCACGCAGCGCCAGCCTCCAGGGGGCGACCCGAGGACGCGCATGAGCCAAGCCCGGGAAAATCGGTGACTGAAGACGCTTGGTCCACGCGTGGCCGGCAGTGGGTGCACCCGGAGCGCTGTCTGTCCCCCAGGATGGCTGCAGAACTCCTGCCCCAACCTTCCGCACCGTGCACTCCAGAGGGAGATTGCAGAGGGACTTGGCTTCCACACGGACACTTGAACTGGACGTTCAAACTAAGTTTTTAGAGCTCACAAGAGAAATCACACACACACACACTAAAGGACAAAACGACACAGTGGACTATATTAAAAATAAAAACTTCTCTTCTTCAAATGACACCATTAAGAAAATAAAAAGACAAGCCACAGGTGGGAGAAGACATTTCAATACATACAACATAAAGGATTCATATACAGAATTAGTCTCTCCAGACCCTGTAAAGACTGTAAGTCAACAAGAAAGGCAGAAATTCCCCAAGAAAAATCAGCAAAAGACACCAAGGAACACTTCAGACAAAGTTCTCCAAATGATAAGACCCCATGAGCCCTGTCCTGGGGCTCACACCTGTAATCCTGGATACTTGGGAGGCTGAGATCAGGAGGGTCTTGATTCAAGGCCAGCTGAGGCAAAGAAAAGTTCCCAGGACCCCATGTCAATGGGAAAAAGCTGGGCCTGCTGGCACATGCCTGTCATCTCAACAAGCTTGGAAGAATGAAATACAAGCATCCTGGTCTGGCTATTCTGGGCAAAAAGTGAGACCCTATTTCCAAAATGGCTGGAGGTGTGGCTCAAGGGACTGTGAGGTCTGGAGTTCAAATCCCAGTACCACCAAAATCAATCAGTCAATCGATCAATCACATGTGCGCCTGGGGAGGGACAGTTCTCTGAGGCTGGCCCCAGGCAAAAGTTTGAGACCCTTTCCAAAAAATTACTAATGCAAGAAGAGCTGGCAAAGTGGCTCAAGGGGTACAGTGCCTGCCTAACGAGCAGGGCACCCTGAATTCAAATCCCAGTGCCACACTCCCCCAAAACCTGACAATGACAACACAGGCTATGAGGTTTCCCTAATCCCTGTGCTGGGGGCATCCAGCAACTTTGATGTGTTGCACTTTCATTTTTATTCAGTTCACAGTGTTTTCTAATCTCCTTTTTAATTGGCTCATGTGTTATGTAGAAGTGTGTTATTCACTTTCCAAATATTTGGGGATTTCCCAGAAATCTTCCTGTTTCTGATCTGACCACAGAGAACACAGTCTGTAAGACCTGGACTCAAACATTTTTGAGACTTGTTTTAAGCGGGTCTCGAGGCAAGTGTGGTGATTGCTGCCCTGGGATTCTGCACCCCTGCTTGTTGTCAGGTGGAACACAGTCCCTGGCTGTGGCAAAGACCCCTGAGAGTAATTTGCCATGTAGGGCACACATGTGACCTGAGATGGAGACACGGTACCTGAGACATGTGGCCGGCTGGGCTGCTCCTACCTAGTCAGTCTGTAACCCTCTTTGCTCTGGAAGATTCAGGGCTCTCACCTGAAACTGTGGCAGCTTGGATGCTTCTTTTCTTTGTTAAAAAAAGTGATACAAAGTACCAGCCATATGTCAGACAAGAAGTTTTTATTTATTTATTTTTGCAGTCCTGGGGATTGAACCCATGGCTTTGTGAATGCTGGGCAATGCTTTGTTTCTAGAGAGCCCTCAGCAGTGTGAGGAAATAAGCCAGCTCCCAGAAGCTGTGAGTGTTGAACTGCCTAGATTAAAAAACAGAGCCGAAAGTCTCAGAGAAAGTATTTCAAGGTTTCTAGATGTGTTTGAGGAGTTGAAAAGTCGAGAAATAAATGAAAAAGAGAGTGTGGTGTACAGCAGTGTAGACATATGGTTCGTGGCTGGAACTGGAGTCAAAGCAGGTATCAATCCTCAGCGAGGTGGTGCTCTGAAGAAGCCCTCACTAAGGTAGCGTTCAGGCCTCACTTAGCACCATGCATAAGGGCAGGTGGTTAAGGTGTCAGGGGGTAGTCTGTCATCTTCAAAAGACTTTCACCTTTCTGCTCGGCCACTGTGTCTGACAGCTGCCAGGGCACAAACTCTGCAGGTTCCCTGGTCCCTGGCAGTGTTGCTCCTCCCAAAGGACCCAGCCAGGGGCAGCTCCCAGTGCCCTTGCAGGAGGAGGTGGCAAATGATCCCAGTAAACCCTCCAGCTAGGCTCACCTCCTCAAAGCTACTTCTCAAAGCAGTGCCACCAGCTGGCATTCAATACGTGAGCCCCTAGGGACGTTTCATATTCAAAGCATGACAAGCAATAACCCATCATGGGGGTGTCACACATTTTGTTTAAACATCCGTCACCTGGTGGACATTTGACGTGTGTCTGCTTCGGGGCTATTATAAATAATGGTGCTGTGGACAGTCATGTAAGCTTTTTTGTGTGTGGACACAGGCTTGCAACTCTTTTGGGTCTATCCCTTGGACTGGGATTGTTGAGTGTATGGTAAGTCTGTATCTCCGTTTTGCGGAAGGACCTCACCGATTTCCTCAGTGGCTGCGGTGCACGGGGTTCTCATTTCTCCACGGCCGTACCAACACTTTCACTTTCTCTTCTTGTTGTTATTGTAGCCATTCTTGTGAGCATGCATTAATATTTCATTGTGATTTTGATTTACATTTCCTTAATAACTAGTGATCTTAAGACTCTTTTCATATCTTACTGACCATTTATCATCTTTTATTTCTCAATGCTGAGATCCCACTCGGGGCTAAGTACTCCACCCTGGGTGAGACCCCAGGGGTCTTCTCTGAAGAAGTTTTTACTCAGTCTTTTGCCCATTTTGAAATTAGAGTATGTGCATTTTTTGTTGAATTGTAAGAATTAGCAAATATCTTCTCCTAACGTGAGCTTTATTTTTCTCCCCTACCATCCTTGACTCCCAAACTTGTCAATTTTGATGAGTTCAATTGATCTGTTCTCCCCGTTCTTGCTTCCTTTTGCTTTGGCGTCATATTTAAGAAGCTGTTGCCTGATCTCAGGTCATGAAGCTTTACACCCGTGTTTCCTTCTAAGAGTTTTATTTACATTTGAGCCTTGGATCCATTTTGAGTTAATTTTTATATGGTGTGAGGCAGAGATCCAAATTCATCCATTGGCCTGTGTATCCAGTTGTCTTGGCAACACTGCCTGCCTGAAAAGACCATTCTTTCTTTCCCCGTTGAGTCCTCTTGGCACTCTTGTTGACATTGGCCACTTAGGTGTGGGTTCATTTCCAGACTCCTAGTCCTCTTCTCTTGCTCTATATTTCTATCTGTATGCCAGTTCTACACTTTTTTTTTTTGTTTTCTGAGACTCACCGGTCTGAACTGAGGGCTTCACTTGAGCCACTCCTCCAGTCCATTTTGCTCTGGTTATTTTGGAGACAGGGTCTCGGGAACTATTTGCTCAAGATGGCCTGAAACCTCGATCTTCTGGATCTCTGCTCCCAAGTAGCTAGGATTATAGGGTGCACACTCTCTCTTTGTTTGTTTGGTGGTTCTTGGATTTGAACTCAGGGCCTCATGCTTACTAAGCAGGTGCTCTACCACTTGAGCCACAGCTGCCCACTCTGATTAATTACAGATGCATTGTAGTAAGTTTTAGAATCAGGAAGGTGAGTCCTCCGAATTCGTTCTCCTTTTCAAGATTATTTTGGCTACATGGGGCCCTTTCCACTTTCAAGGTAAATTTAGGATCTGCTGATCCATTTTTGCAAGACAAATGTTGGAGTTTTGATGGCAATGGCTTTGAGTCAGGAGATAACCTGGCGGGCACTGGCATCTTACCCACGCTGTCTTCCCCTCTGTGGCCGTAGCTGCCTTTCCATTTTTTCTGGCCTTCTTCAGTTCCTTTCAACAATGTTTTGCAGTTTTCAGTCTTACCATTCTTGGTTAAATTTGTTTCTAAGTATTTTATGGGATTTTTTTCTTAATTTCATGATCAGATTGCTCATTTCTCATGCAGATGGAAATGCACCTGAGTGTTGCGTGTTGACTTTTGTTGTGGCTTTCCTGAGCTGGGCTCTCCTTCTAGCTCTGCACGTTCTTTACATTTTTTTATTTATGCAATCGTGTCATCGCCAAAAAGAGGAAGCTTTACCTTTTCCTTTCCAGTCTGGGGACTTTTTCTTCCATTTTCTTGTGTAAGTGTGCTGGCTAGACCTTCCAGACCAACGCTGAATGACAGTGGGGGAAGAGAGGCACGCAATCTGCCACCATCGGGGGCAATGACAGCCGTGGCCTTTTGTCCATTCCTGTTATCTATTTGCAGTTTGGTAAGGGTTTTTAATTGTAAGAGGGTATTGTGTCTTGTCGATTTTTTTCTGTGTTTTTTGAGATGATCATGTGTTTTTTCTTTATTACATTGATATCTTTATAAGATTGCTTGTATCAATTATGATATTAATTATAATAATAAGATATATTGGCTGATTTTTGTAAGTTATTCAACTGTGCCTTCTCATTTATTTGGTCACTGCTGTATTTTAGGTATTAAATGTCTCCCAAAAGCCCACATGTGGCTCCCAGAGTGACGCTATTGGAGGTGGTGGCACCTTTAGGAGGCAGGGCCTGGTGGGAGGTCCCCAGGTCATGCTCTGCAAAGGGATTGTGGCACCCGCCCCTTTCCTTTACCCTTTTGCTTCCTGGCTGGTAGGTGAGCAGTTTGCTTCACCAGGCACCCCTGCCATTACCATCTGGCAATGGGTCCACCCAGTCACGGACTGGAACCTCTAAAACCATGAGTCAAAATAAACATTTTCCCTCTGCCACGGATTATCTTGGGTGTTTTGTCACAGCAACAGGAAACTGACTAGCACGATCATGGTGTAAAATCCTTTCTCTGTGTTTTTGGATTCAATTGCTAGTATTTCGACGCTCATTTTGTTTTTTAGACACGGTCTCACTGTGCCGTCTAGGCTGGCCTCATGATCCTCCTGCCTCCACCTCCCAAGTGCTGGAATTACAGGCATGTGCCATCATGCCTGGCTCTGTCTATAGTTTTTGAATATGTGTTCCTAATGGATAGGATACCGGTGTGTGGTTTTCTTTTGACGTCTTTATGTGGTGGTTTTGGTATTCGGGTAATACTGCACTCATATGAGTTGGAAGGTGCTCCTTCCTCTCTTATTTGTTGGGAAGAGTTTGTAAAGGATTGGTGTTGAGTCTTCTTCAAGTGCTTAGTGGAATTGACCAGCGAAGCTATCTGGTCCCAGGCTTCTCTTTGTGGGAAATTCTTTTGATTACTAATTCAGCCTCTTATTTATGACTATATCTTCAGCTCTTCTATTTCTTCCTTACTCAGTGTCAGTAGTTTGTGTCTTTCTAGGAATTTTTCCATTTCATCTGTTACTGCTTTGTTTGCAAATTGAAATTTCTTGGTCAAGTAGTGGAGCTCCTGCCTAGCAAGTGCAAGGTCCACGTTCAAACCCCAGGGCTAAGCAGCACACAAGGCTGGGCTCATCTACAGGGCCAGGGAGAAGAAGGCTAAAAAACGAGTGCCCTTGGGTTGATCGATTATCGCTTCACTGGGTAAACGCTATTTCACCATGGTTCGTTATTTGGGGGTGCAGGTGGATTCTGTGTGGTTTTATCTGGGATATTGGCTTCGCCATGCCTTTGTGAGATTGCGCTGTGGTTTTCTGCTTGCCGTCTTGGTCACAGTCTGGTTTTGATGCCACACTGTGCTCATGAAGGCAATTTGCAGGGTCACTTTGCTTTTCAATGCTCTGGAATAGTTTAAATATTATAGAAAATACTTGTTCCTTAAACATTTGTTCTTCACAGATTTTCCTTGTGGAAGGCACTAGAGCCTGGTACCTTTTTCCTTCTATTTTTTTTTTTTGATTTGTTTTTGTGGTCCTGGAGTTTGAACTCAGGGCCTCATGCTTCTACCACATGAGCCACTCCACCAGCTCTCCTTCCATTTTTTTAGTGAAAACTGATGTCAGATATCCTCTCTCAAGTTAGTTTCAGTATATTATATTTTATAAAAAAAGATGTGATAAGGTTTGGGTTTTTTGGGGTTTTTTTGGTGTTACTGGGGTTTGAACTCAGGGCCTCCTGCTTGACAGGCAGGAGCACTTGAGCCCCACCCCAACCCGAGATGGGATGATTTTCCCAGAGTGATGTGGGAAACTTCCAGTACCGAAAATGATCATGGAAACTTAGAAAACCTGAACCTATCAATAACCACGAAGAGGTAAGACAGAGCTCATATGGGGTGCCATTTAAAATAGGATTCCTTGTCAGGCACAGTGGTGAGAGGAGGAAGAGATTGAGAGGGTCATGGTTCCAGTCAGCCTGGGCAAAAAGTGAGTGAGACCCCATCTCAAGGAACAAACTAGGCATGGTGGATCACGTCTGGAATCCCAGCTACATGGGAGGAACAGGTAGGAGAATCTTGGTCTGACGCCATTAAGGGTGTTTGTGGGGAAGTATGAGACCCTATCTGAAAAATAACTAAAGCAAAAAAGGACTGGGGACATGACTCAATTGGTAGAGAGCTTGCCTGGCAAGTACAAGTCCCTGAGTTCAAACCCCACTACCTCCAAAAATAAATAAAGAAAGAAAGAAATTAATAAAGACATTCTCTGGGCTGTAGGCATGGCTCAAGTCGTTGGAGTGCCCTGAGTTCAAACCCAAGGATAGAAAAAATGTTAACTAGTTAACTGAACATGTTTTTCCAAGTGTCAAGAGTTAGGTAATTCTGTTCTACTATTTAAATTTTTGATAAAAAAATACATTTTTATTATAAAAACTCCAATCAATAATGCAGCATGTGGTGTAAACTGTGGGCCGGTCTTCCTGGCCGGCCTCTTCTCTTGATCTGACTTCTTGTGTGTTTGTTTTAAACAGAGTCTTGCTATGTAGTTCAGGCTGGCCTCAAACTCTTCCTGCTTCAGCCGTCCAAGGGCTGGGATTACAGGGGTGCACCGTCAGGCCCGGCTGGATCTGCCTTGAAGTTTCAGTGTGTTCCTTTAAAGCCTGCTCCCCACATGTACAAACAAGCACACGTACACAGCTGTCCCTTTGTTCAAGGGGGATTGGCTCCAGGACCCCTGTGATACCAAACCCTGAGGACGATCAAATGAAATCTCTTACGTAAAATGGTGTGGCATTGTTCATATAACAAACACAGTCCTCCTGCACACTTTAAATCACCTCTAGATGACTCATTACGCCCACTGCAATGTAAACGCCGTGGAAATAGGTGTTACATTGGGAATGACAATGTGAAAGGGGTCTGTGAGTTCTCAGTACAGATACACCTTCTTCTGTACATATGGAAACATGTATTTTTCTTTTTGGTGGTATCAGGTTTTGAACTCAGGGCTTCAGGCTTGCTAGGCAAAGGTTTTACTCCTCCAGCATTTTTTGCTCTGGTTATTTTTGAAAAAGAGCCTTGCTTTTTACCCAGACCGGATCACAATCCTTCTATTAGGTTTCCTGCAGTAGCTGGGATTAGATACTTGTTACTGCACCCAGCTATTGGTTGAGACGGAGTCTCTTGAACTTTTTGCCTGGGCTGGCTTTTAACCACAATCTTTCTGATCTCTGCCTCCAGGGTAGCTAGGATTATAGGCTTGATACCTGACTATTCCCAGATATTTTTGAATGGGTGTCGGCTGATTCCACAGATGTAAAACCCATGGATAGAATATGGAGGGCTGACAGTACCTTTGTGTATTGTCTGAGGACTGCTTCATTTTCCCTTAACACTGACATCCTTCTCTCTGAGGGCATACAGAAGACCCCATTATTATTTCTTGGCAATATACTCTCTCCCATGTGTCTGTGAAAGAACCAGTCTCTCCTGCTGGACTGTTATTTCTAGTTTTTTCTATTCAATCAATGCTGCAAAGAACATCATTGGACCTTTCCCTCACAATCCTTTACACAGGACAGGCTCCTTCTCAAAGCTGAGTGAGCAGGGATGCGACTCTGAAAGTTTAGTGGGTTCTGACCACTTGGCTTCGCCAAAGCTGCCATTTGTATCTTCTCTGAAGTTGCCACCATGAAATTTGTCATTCTTACTTCACTAACATGACACAGCACAGCAGGTATCTTGTCACCACATTTGCTTTTTTACACACTTATCAGATGTTTTCCTTTTCCTTCCCTGCATTTCTCAGTCTCTGCCAGCCATGCTAAGGCTCAGAAGAAGATGAAGCTTTCCCATTCATTTTCCTAAATGACACAAATCTGAGAGCTCACAAAATCCTGGCAAAAAGAGATCCTTCCAAAACTCCCAACACTACAGACTCACTGGTGACATTCATGGAACGATGCTGAAGAAAGCAGGGCGTTTGGTATATGAACTGTGCCTGGATCGTGCTACAGCCAACCTGTGTGAGCCAGCGCTGCTGTGGAGAGCAGAGAGCTTGAAAATGGACAGAGGACTGACAGCAGTCTGCTAAGGAAAGCTTGCTGTAGCCAGTGTCCATGTCATCAGATATGTGTCATGAGAGAAGACAGTGAGAACAGATTTTCCTTACCCAACTGTTAAAGGCTGCTTTTTTTTTTTTTGGCGGTACTGAGGTTTGAACTCAGGGCCTCACGCTTGCTAGGCAGACACTCTATCACTTGAGCCACTCCACCAGCCCTTTTGTGTGTTGAGTATCAAACCATGATCCTTCTGATCTCTGCCTCCTGAGACGCTGGGATGACAGGCTTGGGCCACTGGGGCCTGCAGGGTTTTGTTTCGTTTTGTTTTAAGAGAAGAGATGATATCCCACTTTGAAAAAGTGTAAGTGAAACTCTTACTGACATTGATATAAACATGTGTAATGTGTCTAGCAATATTTACACAAAGCTTAAGGATCCCCTTGACCCAATATTCTGCTTCTAAACATTTGTTTTAAGGGAAAAAAAAAATAAGGAAATGCAACCAGAGCAGCACTGTTTACAAATGGCAATAAACAAAACAGACAAATTCCTGCCCTTAGGATCTTACAAGAACCATGTGGTCATTTTTCACAAGATGACTTTTTTAAATTGAAAAGGTTGTTTAGAGACAGTATGAGTTTGTTTTCTGTTTCAAGTATCCATCTATCTACACCCAGTTAGCTATTTATCTGTCATCTGTGTGTCTACGTACAAATTAAACTTTGGAAGATGATATGCCAAAATGGAGGTTATAAACGATCCCAGTGGAGGAAGGAAGGCATTTTTAGCTCGTATTTTCTACAATTTGCAGGACACTTGCAAAGTCAAAGAAGTTGGTTTCCAGTAGCATTTCACATGCAATATGAGATAGGGGAGACTGGTGAAATCTTGGGTTATTTCCAGTGTTTCTTAAAATTTCAATGCACACTGACATGAGCGTCACCGGACTTGTTCCTCACAATAATTTATACAGGATAGATTCCTTCCTGGAAGTGAAGGATCACGTTCCTTTGGCCATGCTGTGCTGTCCATGTGAATATGCCTTTAGTTAGAAAAAAGAAAAAGAAAGAGGGAAAAAAGAAAGAAAAGAGGGAGGGGAGTGAGTGAGCAAGAAGTAAGGGTGTCCTGGGCTGGGCTTGTGGTCAGCCCTGTGACAGGAGCTGACAACTAGCGTGGACCCTCAAGGCACTTCTGACTCGTGGGCTCCCCTAGTGGACGACCAGGCACACTGCCACCCTCGCAGGTTGGGCTGCACCCCATTTTTCGTTTCAGGGCCTCCCTGACCCCCATCAAGCTAAGTTAAGCCCCAAGTCCTCGAACAGCCTCTGCAGCCAGACGTCCTCCAAACCAACAAGGCAGTGGAAAGGTGTTCCAGGCCCTGGAAACAGCCTGAGCCAGCCGGGTCTGGCCTGTTTCCTGACCCAGAAAATCATTTGCTGTTGTGTGTGACCTTGAATGTGTGACCCTGAACCGGGCCAGGACTTGAAAACTAGAAAGGTCTCTTTAAAACCACAAGGAAACTAGGAAAGCCCTCTGCAACCCTTGATCGGGAATTCGTGGTTCTATGCGTGCCGGTTCTGGAAATCATTTGGGGGTTAGGACAAAAGAAGACAGACAGACAGGAAGGCTCAGCTGGTGGTCTTGGTTAGGAGGGGGTCTCCAGGAGAGTGATTGCATGCTTCCCTTGGCCAGCATGGCCTTCCCAGTGTTTACCCATGTACCTCCTGGTTGGGGGCCAAGGCTATTCAGCTTCCTGGGACCCAGGAGGCTGAGGCAGGAATGATCTCCATCCAGCAAGTACAGGTGAGGCTTCGGAACAGGTGAGGTGTGCAAACCTTTCTATAGGCTCTGCTGCGAGGTGGAGGAAGGAACAGGAGACAGCTCCCATTTCTTCTCACCAGGAACACTTGGGCTGTCCTTGAACCTGACAGGCCAAAGAGCAGACCAAGGAGAAGCAGAGAATCTCTCTGCGTTGGGCTGTCTTTTGTGTTTTCCCAAGGTATGGGCCAGGGCACTGCTGCGTTGGGCGCTCCTGGGGCAGAGGTGGCACAAGTCCTGCAGAGGACAGTCCACTCTCCTCACGGTACCTAGTTGCGAATCTCCTGGAGGCACTCACAGCTGAGGCAGCCCCCTCCCCTGCCTTTAGTTTCCTGGAATCCCCAGTTCCGTTGTTCTCCTGTCTTGTATGGTGGGAGGCAGCACAGGTTCAACAGAACTGGAGACCTCACATCCAGAGAGATCTGGCTTCCAGTCCTGGCTCCAGCACCCATGCTTGGGGACCCCTGGGTGGGTGTCATGACCTCTGTGTGCCTCTGTCTCCCTACTTGTGAACCATATGACCTCCAGATTGAGAAAGGCTGGGAGTGCAGAGGTAAGTGAAGCATGCAGGCCTTCCTTTTTTTTATTATTCATATGTGCATACAAGGCTTGGGTCATTTCTGCCCCCTGCCCCCACCCCCTCCCTTACCACCCACTCCGCCCCCTCCCTCTCCCCCCCACCCCCTCAATACCCAGCAGAAACTATTTTGCCCTTATCGCTAATTTTGTTGTAGAGAGAGTATAAGCAATAATAGGAAGGAACAAGGGTTTTTGCTGGTTGAGATAAGGATAGCTATGCAGGGAGTTGACTCACATTAATTTCCTGTGCGTGGGTGTTACCTTCTAGGTTAATTCTTTTTGATCTAACCTTTTCTCTAGTTCCTGGTCCCCTTCTCCTATTGGCCTCAGTTGCTTTTAAGGTATCTGCTTTAGTTTCTCTGCATTAAGGGCAACAAATGCTAGCTAATTTTTTAGGTGTCTTACCTATCCTCACCCCTCCCTTGCGTGCTCTCGCTTTTATCATGTGCTCAAAGTCCAATCCTATTGTTGTGTTTGCCCTTGATCTAATGTCCACATATGTCCACGATTTTTGGTCTTTTGGGCCAGGCTAACCTCACTCAGAATGATGTTCTCCAATTCCATCCATTTACCAGCGAATGACAACATTTCGTTCTTTTTCATGGCTGCACAAAATTCCATTGTGTATAGATACCACATTTTCTTAATCCATTCGTCAGTGGTGGGGCATCTTGGCTGTTTCCATAACTTGGCTATTGTGAATAGTGCCGCAATAAACATGGGTGTGCAGGTGCCTCTGGAGTAACCTGTGTCACAGTCTTTTGGGTATATCCCCAAGAGTGGTATTGCTGGATCAAATGGTAGATTGATGTCCAGCTTTTTAAGTAGCCTCCAAATTTTTTTCCAGAGTGGTTGTACTAGTCTACATTCCCACCAGCAGTGTAAGAGGGTTCCTTTTTCCCCGCATCCTCACCAGATTGAGAAAGGCTGGGAGTATAGAGGTAAGTGAAGCATGCAGGCCTTCCTGATGGCTCTGTTCCCTTTGGTCCCATGGTCGCTTTCTCCCCGGCCTGGCCTGCTGTGGGTGGCAGGGCACGGAGAGCTCTTGTCCCGGGAGCAGGCGCAGTTGTGAGCCTGCCCTTCCCTTCTCCAGGCCTCCTCCCTGCTTGCCTGATGGTTGACCCAGTTAACTCCAGAAAAATACGTTTCTTTCCTTAGCCATCATGTAAAAAATTCCTTTTCTAGATCAAGGGCGGGAAGGTGGAGTAATGGAAAAAGAAAAAGGAAGCACATCCTGTTAGGAAGCCGCATGGGGAGAAGAGAGCCACCCCTTTTTGTGAAAATGAGGTCAGGAGGAGTGCTAGTTGGAGGCCTCCTCCAGCCTCACCTCACCTGCAGGCCTCCTCACCTCACCTGCCTCCCTAACTTAACTGAGCCCCTTTCCCCAGCTGATGTGTGCTGGTTGCTTCATGAGAAGCAGGTTTTCACTGTCTGGTGACACCTAGTGCCTCTGGCTCCAGTGCTGTCTCCCGCCAGTTTTCAGGGTGAGTTCTGACACCTTGGTTTCCTAACAGCTTCAAGTGAGCTGTGACGGCTGGGGGATGGGGGCTCTCCTTACAGCTGAGTTGTGTCCCTGCTAAACCCATATGTTGAACTCCCTACCCGGGCCTTTAAAGAGGTGATTGCAGTTAGGTGAGGTGATGGGTGTCCTTATTAAAACCAGAGATTAGGGCCTAGAGGGAAGGCCATGTGAGACAAGGGAAGATGGCTGCTAAAATCTTGATGTCAGACTTCCAGCCTGGCTACATGAGAGGAAGTATTACATTCCCTGGTTCAAGCTTCCACCCCCACAATGTGGGGTCTGTTTCCCCATTGGTCACCCCTTCAACACTTCCTGCTGTTATTGTCATCAGCAGTTATTCTCTCCTCTTCTCGCCTGCCAGCCTCTGTGCAGTGGAGGAGGGGCACACTGACAGGCGGAAAGACCTGCCCAGGTGGGAACCTTTGTGTACACCTGAGCCTCCTGGTCCTGGTCCCTCATGGCCATGTCTGTGATGTGCTAGGAACAAGGCTAAGACTTCTGTCACAGACACTGCCTGAAGTGTCTGGGATCATCCCTCCACAGGTGAGGAAACTGAGGTTAGTAACCACTTCCCCACTGGCAGAGCCAACAACTGAACCCATCTGAGCCCAGACAGACTGATACCACCGCTTGTCCCCTTCAACTGCAAATAAAACGTGGAGCCTCTTCTTGTCCAAAGAGGGAGCCAGGGAGGGTCTGAATAGCGTCCTCACCTTGGATGTTGTAGACAGGTGTTGGGACCCAGGTGCTATCATGACAAGCTGCAGTGAGCATGAAAAGCAGTTGCCACTTGCCCTCGCGCTCCAGGCATCCATGCTTGCCTCCCACCGCACCCCAGAAAACAATCAGGCTGCAGTGTGTTTTCTAGGAGGAGGACTCACTTGCTGGGGGTGGGGGGGTGACGGCTCTTCCCAGGTGCAAGGGTTGCGGCTATGGTGGGTTCGAGAGGAAGGATGACTTTGCAGGCTGTGCAGTAAACAGCTCCTCATGCTGTCCCTACTCTGAAGTCCTTTCTATCCCTGCACACATGTGTAACCAGAGTAAAGGTGATAACCTCTGACCCATGGGGAAAAAAACAAGTCCAAGTTTGCTCCCCAAATAGCCTTGAAAAGTATAGTGTAGTCTTCCTTAAACTTGGTCTAAGAACCAAGAACCAAGAACCATTCTGCTCAGCACAGAGCCCACCTCACACCTCACAGCCTCTTCCACTATCTGAGTTCCTCCAGCACCCCTCCCTGCCCCCAGCCCAGGCCTGTGGCTCCTCTGGCAGGTCACCTGTTCTTGCAGGAGCTGAAACACCATCTCTAGGGTAGGGCAGATGACCCCCATAAAGGTCATCTCTTCCACGTACATAAAGTTATCAGAGATGAAGGGGTTGCTTAAGGTGGCACAGCGGGTCCAGTCAGGGTTCAGATCCCAGCTAGCCTGAGTCTAGCACTGGGACTCCTGACCATAGGGCTGTCCACCACAAGGATGTGACATCCAGCAAGGGGGCGGCTAGATCAGCCTGTAGCTTGTTACCATTTGTAGGAGTTGCTATGTGAGCTTCCCCCGCATGGTGTGCTGTGGGGGGACCATGTACACGCACACTACCATTGAGGTCATCTTGCCTTCCTGTTTCGAAATCTGCCTTTTCCAGTGAACTCCCTGCTATGTGAAAAATGCACCCATGGTCTTCACTTCAGGAAATGTCTTCTCCTGTCATCTACTGGAGTGGTCCTCTGCTGGGGGGCATTCAGGGTGTCTCCTTTCTTCCTCTCATATAAACCGCGCTGGGTGAAGACAGACCCACAGGCACTTCTGCACATCCGCAGGTCCTTGGGATAAATTCCTAGAAGGGAAATTACTGGGAAAAAACATCTTAAGACTTTGGTACACACTTCTGATGTGTCCTCAAGGAAGGCACTACCAATTTTCTTGGTAGATTCTATATGTGGGAGACCCCAGGGCTTTCTCTCCAGAGGAATGAAATGCACTCAGGCTCATTCTGGGTCTGGTGCTGTGTCTCTCCAGTTCCTTCCCAGGCTGCCTGTGCCCCCTTAGTCTCTGTCCCCAGCAGGGACAGCCTTGCTTTGAAGACCTCAGTTTGGAGACCATTCTTGGCTTACAGGAAACCTTGTCTCAGAGAAAGAAGTCTTAGCTCATTAATGAGTGACTTGGCCAGTTGCATTTCCCAAGCTAAACTCCCAAATTCTTTCGGTGTTTATGGATTCTTTGACTTCCAAAAGATTTTTTTCCGTTTATTCCATGACAAAGCTCTGGAAAAGAGGCCACTTCTCCAACTCAAGACATAAATAACCTCAATCTTATTTTTAGTAAATTAAAGTTGTCATTGCTTTCCCTGGCCTCCCAGTTTTTGCTGGGTGGGGACTGGGAAGAAACCAAGTGGGGAGGACTCAGGAAAAGGGGAGGCTCAGGAGAGGACAAGGGTACTCATCCCCAGGTCCCTCTGGGTTTTCATCTGTCCTGTGTGCTGGCTTCTCAGGGAATTTTACATGACGAAAGGAACCCTTAGCAAACTTAGACTATGACTTGAACTCTCTTTTCCTCTTGTGAAAAATGGAGCCTTCCCCTCAGGGCTGCTGAGTGTTTCATGAACTCATTTATTCTGGCTCATGGCAAACACTATTGCTATTCTTGTATTTAGTATCATTTCCAGGTGTTAAAAGCAGGAACTGTGTGGTGGTGAAGGGGGTGAAGGTATAGAATTAGACCAGAGTACTTCAGTGCATTTATGGGACCCTCACCACCACCTGGGGCTTCACCAACCGCACCCCTGTCAGGGGTCCCTGCCAGGATACCTTCTGTCAGAGAAGATGGATCTGCAGGGAGGAGCTTGTGTTTCTCCCATCCTTCTGCTCCCAGTGACAGATTATTTCTGCCCAGAAATAAGGACACTTCACAAGTTTGAGAACATTTTTTTAATCACAAACTACATATCCACAAACACATCTATGGGGTAAGCAGTCTGGGCTGGAGGTCAGAACGCCCACTATGGTTACAAGTACACCAGAGACCCAGAGCTCGGAACACTTCCTAGAGCTAAGTAGCGTCACATCCTGCTCCCTTCCTAAGGGCCCTCATTCTCCAGCCAGGGCGTGTCCAGGTTAGTGCCCAAGCCACACTACTCTGAAGTCCTGTCAGTTCTTCTTGTCTAGAGCAAGGCAGGATCCAGGGCCTGGGTTGCCCTCTGTCCTCAGTGCTCTCCATTCTTCCCCTCAGCATCTGGGCACCCGCGGGTAGCCCAGTCCACTTACATAACACCCTCTGTGCGCTTGCTCCTCCAAACCACTAGGGCCGCCACAAGTAGGGTCACCATGATGGGGACCACGATGAAGGGGCAGAGGATGGTGTTGGGTGGGTCACGCACAGCCCTGCCAGAGACAGGGCAGGTGCTAAAGTAGTGCTGATGGATGGCGACGAAGAACCTGTCCACCTCTGCATTGGGCCAGAAGCAGCCCAGTGTGTCTGCCACGTGCCTGGTGCAGTCGGTGAGGTCCTTGTAGCTCCTGTGGGTGCAAAAGGAGGTCATCAGGGGACCCAGCTGGAATGCCCAGCCCTGTCCCCTCAGCAGCAAAGTTCCCCCAGCAGCAGACCCTGAGGCAGTGGCCCTGGATCCAGGTGAGGGTCCTGAAATCTCCCTTGAGCACTCCCAGATGCCTGGTCTTAGTGGCCTGATGGCCCACCACCAGAAGGTCAGGCCCACTTGCAGCCTTGGGCCATGAGTCTGTGAACCAAGCTGGGAGGGTTCTGTGCTGTATTTCCATGTCGCTAACCTGCCAGGGGTCTGCTGAGCAGCTCACCCCACATGATTCAAGTGACAGGGACAACTGAGCTGGTTCCTTCCCTCCAGGTCCCAGCTGCACCACCAGTGGGGAAAGCAGAGGTTGGGGGCTGGGATCTGAGCAAAACGAGCAGGGATGCCTGGCTGCTCAGAGAAATCTTATGACTTCTGTGGAGATGGTCCCCAGAGAAGCAAAGGACCCATGACCTAAGTGTAGCCCCCAGGATGCTGATGGTGACCAGTGAGCAGAGGGCAGTGCTTTCCAGGAGCTGGCAGAGTGTGTGTGTGTGTGTGACTGTGTATGTGTGTGGCTATGTATGTTGTATGACTGTTGTATGTGACTATGTTATTCTCTATGTGTGATTGTGTGTGCGTGATCATGTATGACCCTGTGTGTGTGGCTATGTATATGTGAGTATGACTGTGTTATTTTCTATGTGTGACTGTGTGTGCGTGACCCTGTGTGTGGGTGAGACCCATGAGTCAGTGGAGTGCAGGGGGATGAGCTGAGTTCAGTAGCTGTTGTGACACAGGAAGAGGCTGTGATGTTGGGTTGGAAGGAAGCCATCAGGAGTCACTTCTCCCAGAGGAACAGAGCCCTGGACGTCATGAGCAAGCTCAGCCCAGCCCCTCTTGGGTTTGTCTTGGGACGCCACTCCTTTTGCCTGTGGCGTTTCCTCTAGCCTGGAGCCTGGGAGGCTCCCTGGGGAGAGTCCCCACTGTCCTCTGGTTCTAAACAGCTGGTGGCTGTGAGACTCCCTTTTAAATGTAGCACAAAACTGTTCCTGAGCTGATCCTGCCCTTGGCACTTTTCCTTGTCACTTTCCAGGCCAGGATGTGGGGATCAAGAGCCTTCTTGAGATAGAGGACGCTGAGGCTTGGGGCTCACAGGGTGGAGCCTGGATGCTCCAGCTCTGTCTGCCTCCTGACCCACACGGCCCCCATCCTGACCTCACAGTTGACAAGAGAGCCATGGGACTGGGAAGAAAGGCCTTGGTGGGCTCGGGAGGCCCAGGGACATTCTCAGAGCCTGAAGGCCTCATGGAAATCTTGGTGTCACTTCATCATTGTCACTATCTCCATGACAAATTGGTGCCATCATTGACATCCTTGGGGCACTCATGTGCTGGACCAGGACCCTCAGGTTCACTTACTCCTGGGTACTTTGTTTCCTAGTACCTTACAGAAGGGGTGTTCGAGGCTGGGGAGGGCATGGGGGCTGTTGGGTGGGAGGACTGGGATATGAGTGCTGCAGGTGGCCTCCAGCTCTCTTTCTGGCTTCTGAGGCCGGATTCACCACAGGGTGGACACCTTCCTGGGTCCAAATCCTACTTTGTGGCGATAGAGGTCTCATTGGGTGCCAGCAAGCCCTAAGGCCAGCATGGACCTGTCTGCCTTGTGGGCCTCCAATGTGCCTTGTCCTGTGGGGGCACCTCTGTACATCCATGGTGCAGGTGCAACAGGCACCTGTGAGTGCTGAAATTAAAGCTCACACCAGACTTGCACGTCCACAAAAAGCAAGCTGTGCATGCTGGCACAACAGAACCCTCCTGGGGAGGATCACAGTGGTCACAGTCTCCATTCCAGTGACCTGAGGTACCCCAAGGAAGCAGCCCCAAGATCACTGTCATGTGGAGGCTATGGCTGAGGCAGGGGGCAGGCATGAGTCTCATGGCCAGTCTAGGTGCCTCTAAACACGACTGACCCTGATGAGGCACAGGTGACCTGGGGCTTTCAGATTCCCCACGTTCCCCAAGAAGGCTGGATCTGTTGCACTTCTCTGCTAATGTGACCATATGGGAATGTCATTTCCAGAAACTGAATCAGGTGCAGCTCAGTGGTAGGGCGCTTGCCCAGCATGCAGGAGGCCTGGAGTTCCATCCCCAGCACCACACAAAAAAAAGAAAAGAGGACAAATAAAAATCACCACTGCTTCTGTTTAAGGTGTGATGGCACCATTTTCCCACTGCTTCCACTGAATAACAGCAAAATTCTGGAGAAACAACCAAACTACACTTTCTGGGGTCCACCAGAGAGCCCAGCTGCAAGGCACCAGAGTTTCACCGGAGTTTCAAGTAGGAGTGGCACAGGACTGCTGCACCTGTGGCAAAGTGGGCGGGGGGGAGCAGATGGGAGGGGAGGGAGGGAGACCCTACTCAGAGGTAGGAGGGAGTCTGCTACACACAGACAAACCAGACAAACAGCCAAAGTTCCAACCTCTCCATGGATTCTGGGGGAGGACTGGCGGCTGCAGCTGGGGTGGGAATAGGCCCCTATATTCAGGGAAGCAAATGTCCTCTGCTGCTGAGAGGGACAGTGATACCGTCCCCCCTTCCCCCCAGGCACAGGTGGACACACTGAGAGAGCAGCAGGAAAGCATCCTGGGCCAAGAATCCTGCACAGTACCCAACAGATGTCTCCCACCATGTGGATGGCAGGAAACTCTATCCAATACTCTAGACACGAGGCCAAGGGTGGCTGCCACCAGGAGAAGGGACAGAGTGCTATGGCCAAGGACACAGGCCCATCTAAGCTGAGGCTGGGCCAGGACAAGGACCCTCCTACCCCTCAATGTGGCCCCAGTACAGAATAACAAGCAGTTGGTGTGTTGGGGCACCTGGGGGCAGCACGCTGTAGCACGGGCAGGCAGGGCACAGCTGGAAGCTAAGAGTCACCCTGAGGACTGTCCAGCATCCCAGGCCCCCCAAGCACAGCCAATGGCAGCCCATGGCCAGAGGTATCTGATGCCTACGGTGCACTGAAGGTGACCACAGTAACAACAAATTCCAAACCCAACTCTACTCCTGCAAGACTGACTTGGACCCCATGCTAACTGCCTGCTGGAAGAGACTCCCCCAGTCCAGATGCAAAGGCTCTTTGCCTCAGTCTCCCGTTCTACACAGCAATGATCAGCAGTCCATTAGAAACTACGAAACCTTTGGTCTGAAAGCAATGAAAAGCCACCAACCCATCGTTAAGAGGAAAACAACAGACGCAGGCTCACAAGGTGACCGGGCACAAAACCTCCGTGCTGTGGTTTGGGGGTGGTTTGTCTCCCAGGGGCCCATGTGTTGAGGCTTGGTCCCCATGTGGCAATGTTGGGGGGCTGCACAGACTTTTGGGAGGTCATTGCGAGCGCTGTCCTTGGAAGGGATTGGCACAGTTCTGGATTGTAGAGGGTGCTGGTAAGAGCCTGCCCCCTGTAGCCCCCAAGCTTCCTGTCTGGTGATGGCCACGCCTGCTCCTGACCACGTCCCACCATTGCCATTTGGCACGGGATCCTCGCCAGAGCCTGCGCTGTGCCGTGTGGACTTTCAGCCTCCAAGACTGTGAGCGTTTCTTCCTGTTTCCTGCCTCGGTATTTCACCACAGTGAGCTCAGCACAGACTTTGAAAGGATTAGCATGGTGAAGAACCATGCAGGAAAGGTAGACAATATGCAGGAATTTCTGCAGAGAGACGGGGCCTACAAGAAAGCCAAAGAGGGATGCTACAAACACAAGGCTGGCCTCAGAGGCGCAGACTCACAGCTGAGGAAGGAGCCCAAGAAACTGAAGACAGATCAGTAGAAATGACCCAGACTGAAACAGACAGAAGAGAGGAAACCCTAACAGGGTATCCAAGAGCGGTAGTAAAATAGCAATGCCATGAACCACCCTAAGCCATGCCACCCCCGACTTGTAATTCAGTCTCAGGGAGCGGGGGGACACAGCAGAGGTATTTGGCAAGACAGTGGCTGAGCCGTCCCCTAACTAATGAAAAGCATCAAGTCACAAACCCAAGAAGCTCCGAAAACCCCAGACAGGACAAAAAAACAAACCAAAACAAAACAAAGCAACAGCCACAAAAAACAGCCACAGAGCCATCGCAAAGCCAAAGTGCTGAAAACCACAGCGGGAGCTCTGGGGGCACCTCTGCCGGAGGACATCTTTAAGGGACAGGGGTGAGGGGGTCTCACCTCTGGCTGCCAGAATCCCATGCTCAGCAAAATACCTCTTCAGAAAGAAGGGAGCCAAGAGAGTTCTTTGCCAACAGATCTGTGCCGTAAGGAACGTTCAAGAAAGTTCTTCAGCCAAAAGAATATACCAGGCCAGGGGGCGGTGGCTCATGCCTGTAATCCTAGCTACTCAGGAGGCAGAGATCAAGAGGACTGGGATTTGAAGCCAGCCCAGGCAAAATAGTTCTCAAGACCCTATCTCAAAAATACCCAACATAAGAAAGGGCTGGTGGAGTTGCTCAAGTAGTACAGCACCTGCCTAGCAAGCATGAGGCCCTGAGTTCAAACCCCAGTACTACAAAACAAACAAACAAATGAAAGGATATATATATATATAAATGCAGCAAAGACCATAGTGGGGGGTGCATAAGAGGAAATGGAGGGGTGCCTCTCAGTGCTGAGCACCCCTTTACCCAGCTTCCGTCAGGGGGCCTCATAATTGCTAGGCCACTGTTTGTCCCCCAGCTGCCTTTGTGTCACTTTCCCCCTTCCCATGACCAGGGCCTCCCTCAGCTCATGTCAGTGTCCAGTGGATGAGGCACAGGGAGGGTGGGTGGGGCAGACAGCAGAGGGCATGAGGACCCATCCCCACTGCTCATGGGTACTGGGTGCACGGCCTTCCCAGGACAGCAAGGACTCACGCTTCAAGTGAAACAGAAGTGGAAAAGGTCATGGGAAGCTGTGATGGGCTGGGTCTCATTCAGAGAAAAAACAAATTAGTGCATGTCAAGTGCCTGGTACCTGGCAAGAGTTAAACCTGTCAAGTCTTGGTGCTGAAATCCAAGTTCACCTTCTGAGCCACACGGGACAAACATCAGGCTGAGTGACTGACCACCTGGGACCCACCAAACCCATGAGGAGCTGTAGTGACAGACGCTTCTGAATGCTCTCCCCATGCTCTGAGGCCTGAGGAGTGGAGCTGGGACGTGTCTGGAAGGAGGTGCCATGCCTGGCCTGGGTGACCAGAACAGGAAGAAGCCTCTGACACCAGAGGCTGAACTGCCACAGACCCCAGGACGGGCCACGCCGAGGCTGAGCGTGTGGCAGGCTATTCTAGCCTAGGCACTCTCTCCTAGACGTGTTAGCCCTCAGTGTAGAAGACACCCACACCTAAAAATATCTCCCACGTACGATGGCTGCCTACTTCATCCTGTTTATTTATGCAGAAGCGACAGCTGAGACCCTCAAGAATGGCTGTGTGTTCTGTCAGCAGAGAGGAGATGAAAGACTTGCCTGAGGAGGGCGGATATTCCCCTGTTGAAGGAATGCAGAAGGACCCAAAATAGTCATGAAAAATAATCTGGCTTCAACGCTCAGTCTTCAGTTCTCGAGTAACCGGGCAATTGTCCTTTTTTGGTTGGCCTTGCTATTCTGGGTCCCTAGGCGAACTCAACTTGGAATGTTCCTGACACCACAGTGGGAGTTTCCCAAACCTTTGGATCCCAAGTCAAGGCCCCAGGCCCATGGTCTATGGCTGTTGACTTGCTGGCAAGAAAGTGTGTCCACTGATGCCCACAGGTGAACCACCTGCTCTAAGGACACCCTGCAGTGGCAGTGGTCCCCCACCTGCCCCACACTGGCCCTAATATGGAGTGTTTGAGCTTGGGCCTTGGCTCTCACCCTGGGTTCAAGTCCCAGGTCTACTTTTTATCCTGAGTGACCCTGAGGACCTTACCTCACCTGTTCACCCTTGGTTTCCTCACCTCAAAATGTGGAGACAGGCACCCCAACAGGTGACCGGGCAGATCTAATTGAATGAAGTAAAGGGCCTGGCAGAGTGGGCACCCAGTAGCTGGAAGTTTTCTCATCCCCTCTTCCTGACTAGGGTGCGGCCACGAAGTGTCTGTTTCTTGTCCTATAGACTAGATAAAGCTGGCTGTCAATGTGTGTCTGAACCTCACCAGACCCAAGGAGGAACCACTTTTGGATTTCCCTCACTGCATCTGTACCACTCTCTGCCTCCTCGACCCCCGGCAGGGCTTCCCGTGCTGTTGGGGGGAAGTGCTGCCACCCCCTGGCACCCCGGCAGCCAGAGCAGGGGCTCCAGCTCCAGGTGACCCATGAGGCGCCTGGCAGGATGGCAACTGACATGGGGTGGGCTGGGGAGGGTGAGCTGTGAGGTGGCAAGCACAGAAAGAGGCCTGTGGAGCATTAGCCTAAACTCTTGTTCTGGAAATAGAAATGACTAACGAGCATCTGAAAAATACATGTCCTCCTCCACCTGTGCTCACCTGAAGACCGGGAGAGTTCTGTGCTGGCGACGGGCGGGTAAAATGAGGCCCGTGCATCGTACCTAGTGGAGGAGAACCGGCAGCTTTTCTGAAAAGCAATTTGACAATAGGAACCTGAGTCGTGGACGCCCTCTGACCCAGTAACTCCATTTCTGGGAATTACCCTCAATTAGAAACACAAAATGATGACGGGAGGTGTTCATGGCTGATTTCTGACCCCCAAAGCAGAAACAGGACACTTCAGAGCTGAGTGAGAGGCCCACCCTGTGGCCATTGAGACCACACGGGCACACACCTCATTGCTGGGGTAGCAGGAGGTAGTGAAAGGCCCCGTTCCTGCTTCCCAGAGACCCCTCAAAGTCTCAGTGGCTTCTTGTGTGGAATGGAGCCCCCCTTACCCCACTTGGGATGGAGTGGAGATGGGTAGCCCCATGCCCCATGGGCAGTGGACCTGTGGGTGGCGGGTGGGCACAGGACCCCTCCCTTCCCAGGTCTCGTGAGCCCCAGGCTTCAGGAAAGGCAAGGCCATAGCAGGGACCTCCCCTGTCCCCTCTCTTCTGACTGACTCACCTCCCTGAGCCCCAGCTCCTGACTTCTCTGCTCTGGGCGGACATCTGTGACCCCCACCCCCAGCTGGTGACTTGGCCTTATCCGCTGTGGACCCTGAGATATCTCTGTTCCCCTTTCCTCAGGGGTCCCCTCCGGGCACCATGCCCAGCAGTAGGCAGAAGTAACTGGCTTTGAGGTTATAACTTATATATAAGTATTACTTATCTGCACTGAAGAGGGGCTTGGCACCTCTGCAACCCTTGGCTTAGGCAGGGTGACAGTCAAACACTACCCCTGCTCTACAGTCCTCTGTATTGGGCTGAGCCGGCCCCACCTCTCAGCACAACTGTGTTGGATTGAAAGGTTTTCCTGTGACACCCCTCCTCTCCACTCTCGGTGGGCCCCACGGTCCACTGATTCTGCCTCAGGACCTTTGCATATGTGGCTCTTTTTACTTGGAAGGCTCTTCGTGGTGCTGGGGACTGCACTCAGGGCCTCAGGTTGCTGGGCAAGCACTCTAGTCACTGGAGCCATGCCCCATCCTTTTTGATACGAGTCTGTTTTCAGCTAGATCCTGTACTAAATTGCCCTGGTTGGCCCTGGGCAGAGATCCTCTGGCCTCTACCTCCTGAGTAGCTGAGATTGTAGATGTGTGCTGCCACCTCCGGCTTACTTGAAGGTTTGTAACTCCATCTTCACCAGGCAGAGTCTGCTCATCCCTCACATCTGTGCCACCTCCTCAGAGGGTCTTTCTCAGCGCTATCATGATAACCCTCATAGGTTGTCTGACTTTTGCCTGGGTTTACTTGATGTGATTACCCATGCTCTCTGGGTTTCAACAACTAGGCCGCAAATAGCATGAGGCCAGGCAGAGGGAGGAGCAGCACACACAGCCGGGTCACAGCAGCCTCCTCAAAGGCAAAGTGGAAGAAACGCCGGGGAAGAGGACCGGCCGGCCAGCTAGGCAAGCCTGGCAGAAGAAACAGGAGGCCAGGATCAGGGGTCACCCGAGAGGAAGCATGCTGCAGTGCACGAAGCAGAGTGGGACAGGGGACCACTGACACGGCCCATGACGCACAGAACTCACCGCGGGAGAACCGGCAGAGCAGACGATGCGCCTCCAGGGTTAGGAGGGTGAAAGTAGTGTGAACAAGAAAACGACAACGCATCAACCCGATCCTGACTGTGAGGGGGCTGCGTCCCACCAAGGATCACCGAGAATCACTCATCTGTTCCCAAGTCCCCAGGCAGCAAAGAAACAATCGACAAATTCCAAAGTTGACATCCTAAATCGGCATTCTCTGACTTCAGGATTAAAAACTAAAATGTTACTAAGAGCAGGATAAATTGAAAAAATTGAATCCCAAGAAACAGAAGATCACATGTAGTCTGTGTAGTCTTGGGGTCACCTAAGGATTTAGAAAGTCAACTACAAGCTTTTGAGAAGGCAGCAAGTAAAGCGTGCATGGAACAAGCTCCAAACTGAATTCTGAGAAACATTTGTAGCTGTAAACTCTTATTATTAGATAAAGACGAATGAAGATAAATGAGACTATCCAAGTCAAGATGTTTTTAAAAGAACAATAAAATAAATCTCTCCAAAGGCCAATTTTTTTTTGGCAGTACTGGGGTTTGAACTCAGAGCCTTGAGCTTGCTAGGCAAGTGCTCTACCACTTGGGCCACACCTCCAGTTAAAGGACAAATAATCTAAGTCCACTAATAAATATGAAAAACTGATATTTATTGTTAATTAAAAACAATAAAATAGGAAGTAAATTCAATAGATTCTTGAGAAAAAATAACTACAATGAAACAGATACATTTCTAGAAAAAAAAAGCAGAGAAAACATCACATCCAGCCACAGATGAGAAGCTGAGAGGAAGTATGAAAGATCACCGTGTGAGAAAAAGCCCTCGGTGAATTGGGATACTGTTTGGGAAATTCTAAGCTATCAATTATTGACTTAAAAAGTAGAAAATCTAGCCAGGCACTAGTGACTCACTCCTGTAATCCTAGCTACTTGGGAGGCTGAGATGGGGAGGACTGAAGATTGGGGCAAGCCTGGGCACAGTTCATGAGACCCCATCTGCAAAATAACCAGAGAATGGAACAGAGAGTGGCTCAAGTGGTTGAGTGCCTGCTTTGCAAATGTGAACCAGGATCACTTTCAGCATAGGCACCAAACCAGGCCGTTCTTTTTTGCAGTACTGGGGTTTGAATTCAGGGTCTCCTGCTTGCTAGGCAAGGGCTCTACCACTTGAGCCACATATAAGGCAGAGGCCTTAGGTATTTTTCAGATTGGGTCTTGAGTTTTTGCCCAGAACAGCCGTGGACCTCGCTCTTCCTACCTACCACCCTGTAGTTGGGATTACAGGCACATGCTGTCTTGCCTGGATTACTAGTTAGACCTGGTTTGGCTGTGAACCTCCTCATTTCTCCCTTCCAAGTACCTGGGATTTCAGGTGTGAGCCACTGTGCCTGGCCTTAAAATTCTTCAAATCACAGAAAAAGACTTCAAGTTTTCCAGCTCCCTTACAAAAGCCAAGTCCTTTGACCGTCAGCTAGCCCACACTGGCCTGTGCCCACCTGGACACAGATAGCCTCAGTTCTGCATATAAACAGATGCCCAAGTCCTCCACAAAGCGCCGGCAACTTCACCCAGGACTGCTGCAAACCTGTGATGATAAAACCACACTTCAGTACATCAAAGGAGAAACCCACACATCATTTGATGCATGTGATGATGCTCAGCATTTATTTCTGATTTACAACCCCACAGCCATGCAAGCCATGATGAGGCTCTCAGACCAACAGCCAGCATGGCGTTTGTCACTGGCCCTGCAGGCCGCTGGCCAGGGACAGGCTCATTTTGTTCTGAGGTAGTCAGATCTGTCTTCTCACTGGTGGCTTCCGCCTTTGGTGTCAGGGCTCCCACCCAAGATTCCAAAAATAGTCACAGTGGACCTTTCCACAGTAGCGAGAGACTGGCCATGCTTACTGCACCACTTCCTCTGTTTACAGAAAGCCACTGTCCCCAGCCTGGTATGTGCTAGGGTGAGCACATGTGGGGTGAGCACAGCAGGGCAGCTCACTGCACTGAGGGCCTCTGCCCCCCTGAGGAGTGACAAGGCCCACGAAGCCTTTTACCTTTCCACAGGCCTGTGCCGCAGGAAGGCCACCAAGAACTGGGATCTGTTAACTTTGGTTAAAACACTTCACTTCTGCACCTGTCCTCGGTCTGAGAAATGTGTGCTGGCCAGTGGGACCTGAGCCAGCTGCATTCTCCTGGAACTCACAATAAGCAGTCGCTCCCTGGGGCTCACAGCGGGAGTTGGGGTAGGAGGGACGCCACAAACCCTCCTTAAATCGGGATGCTCAGAGAGACAGTCCTCACTCAGGGGATGATCGGGTGAGATCAAGAGTGAGTAGCCCACCAGAGGGTTCCAATCTGGACCCTGTTCCCCAAGCCCATGCACAGGACAGGGGTGGGATGGGGGGTCCTGGATAGAGAAGCCTTGGGGAAGTCTGCAGTGGGCAGTCCCAAGCCCCCTAACACACAGCCCTGTAGCCTGCACGTTCCGCTGTGCAAGGGTCCCTGCGAGCCCCTTGCACCTGCCCTCCACCACGCAGGAGCACACTTTGGAGAAGTGGGAGACACCAGGGGAAGATTCCCCGGGGAGCCCATCCTGACCCCATCAGCTGCCAGTTCTGCTTGTGGCGTGGAAAGGGGAGGAGATCCTCCAGGCAGGGGGCAGGTTGTGCAGGACACAGCCTGTGTCAGCCATGCAATCTGGGCTCCTGCGTGTCCATCTCAGGACACGAGGTGAGGAACCCCAACTCCTCTTACAGAGGGCACTCAACCATGGTGACTGCTACCAGTTGAGGGGGACACAGGCTTTTCCTTGTGCTTTTGGAGATTGGCGGATAAACTGCCACCTGGCAGCACTGGACCCGAGCCTGGTTCTCCTCGACTGAGCACCGTCAGGTCACAAGGAGGGCATGGCTCAGACATCTGCTCACCATCTGGGGTGTCACATGTGCTAGACAGGCTTCCAGGCTTTCCTAGCTGAACCAGTCCTGCAGAGAAACTTCCCTAGGGGAAGCACAGGAGGGGCTGAAGGGAGCAGCCAGGAGCTTCGCCAGGCTCTGAGGCTGCAGAGATATGGAGTGAGGTGGGTGCCCAGGACTCAGGAGGGAAGCTGAGGCCCTGGCAGGCCTGCCGATGCCTGCTGGGCTCTGGGCCAGTTGGGGCCCAGCCCTGGTGGGCACCCGATGATAACTAAAGGCGTATAGAATGGCCTTTTCCCACAGAGGCCTCTGAGCAGCCCCTCCTAGGGAGGGGGCATCCCGGCAAGTTGTACCTCTGCCCTTGTTCCTTTGCCTCCCTCCACCACCCGACTCCTGCCCAGACAGCTCCAGGCTGGGGCGGAGTCTTGGCTCCACTGCCTGCACTGGGAGGAAGCAAGAAGTTTCTAAATCCATCACTGGCTCCACGTGCGGCAGCTCTGGCACAGACTCAGCCTAGAGCTGCCAAAATGGCTCCCTATGGAGAGGCCCTACTGGGAGGGTGGGCTCAATGCCACCTCTGAGAACAGGCCCCAGCAGGAACCCAGCTCCTGGGGCTGTGCGATGAAGCAGTGTTAAAATTCAGCGGGTGTCCAAGGTTGCTTCTGGGCTCCTGTGGTGGGGTGGGGGCGGCGGGGTGCTGCTTTGCACCCTGCCCACAGCCATCCTGGCCTCTGCAGCCTGTGAGAGTACTGGGCACAGTGGTGATCACACTGTGGGCCAGGCATGTGTGACTCTCTGTGGTCTGGTTGCAGTCCCCAGAAGATTCTGGAGAGCTCTCTGGGGACTCCCCCAGGTCTGGGGAGGTGCAGTTGACCTTCGGCCCAGTCATGTAGCTGAGTGAGGTGGAGACTGCACCCAGGCTTGCTGGTCCCAAGATTCTCCCACACTCCTGGGGACACAAGTGGACGTGTCCAAGCCCCTGGATTAGGTGTGACAGCCAGGATGCTATATTTGGATGCTGTCACCCTGGAAACACTCTGCAAAGCAACACTGGTAGCTTTTTCCTTCTGATTATTTCAGTCCCAGCATCAGGACAGTAGTCCCAAAGATTGGCTCTGCTGCCCTCCCTGCCCCAGAAGTCTTTTGTCTCTCTGAGGTCATGGACTCTCAGGGATCCTCTGCTGGGTCCGTGGGGCCTTGACCGTTTGCCCCTGCTCTCCCCCACAGGGGTCCTGAACTGGCTGCCCACCATACATTTCATCAACTTGCTGCCGCTTCCTGTCCAGGTAGTTCCTGCCTCACCTCTGCCTTCCTTCCTGTCCAAGTCAACCTCTTCTGGAACATGGATGTGGGGCAGGAAAGGCCATGAACATGCTACTCCATGGAACACACACTATCAGTGGGACTTTGAGCAGCTTAGTATTCCCTAAGCCTTGGTGTTTTCACCTTTAAATGGGTACAGTGGTCCCTGGCTCATAGCAATGGAGTGCTGAGGACCCTCTCTGAGGGTCACTGCTCCCAGGGAACCTTGACATCCCTGGCCTCATGCTGCTGTGGTGAGTATCTGTCTGAAGCTCTGCCTCTGGAGGGAAACCCCACACAGCAGGCAATGCACATCCCATCTCTCCCTAAGTCAGCAGTTGCTGAGATTTGCCAGCTGGTGAAACACTTACACAGGAAACTTAGTGCAGGGCTTGGCACTGGGCAAGCTGTCAGAGGTGCTAGATGGCCAGCTTGTACAGTCAGGTGCTCAGGATACCAGGCTAGTGTGAGGAACACACAAGGAAGGGACTTGCTCTGGTCCTACTCCAAGGACATAAACCAGCCAGGAAGATGGACCACCCCACCCAAAGATGGGAAATGGAGCCACCAAGGGTCTGAGGTGACAACTGGGAAGCTGAGGCAGAAGCCTGCTGATACCTACTATCCCTGCAGGAACCTTGACTGACTTGCTGGCCAGTCATCCTCATTTTCCTGGATAAGCCCTGGCTGGGGGAAGAGGGGCAGAATGAGGGCTGGAGAGGTAGGAAGCAATTTGAGATTAAAAGACACCAGGAGAGGGGGCAGTGACTATGGCTTCTCTGTGCCCTTCACCTTCCTGTCTTGTCCTCAGCCCAGGCAGGAGGTCATAACAGCTGGCTGGGTGGCCCGACACTGGTTAGAGATGGAGTGGCCCATCTCCATCTACTGTTGAGACAGACCCCAAGGAAGGGTGAAGAGCCCCTCTCTCCAAGGCTGGGGGGCTGGAGGCTGTGGCTGCAGGAAGGTGAAGAAGGTCCTGTTCTGCTGGATCCCTGGCAGCCAACAAGCAGCTGCTGAACTGAGTCAAGTGTCTGAGTTTGAAGCCCTCCAGGGTGCCAGGGAGCCCTCACCTAGCTGGTCAGAGAAGACTCACCACACCTGGGGCAGGAACAGGCTGCCCTGCCTGGGTCTGCAGCACCTTGCTTCCTGCAAACATCTGTCCATCTGCTCAGTCTCTGAACACACAGGGCACGATGGGAAGCCACCGTGTCCCAGCAAGGAAGATGCTTTCAGCTGTGCTTGGGGGCTTCTCTGTCACTCAGAGCCATTCTGGACACAGAACAACCTCTGTGCACCAGTGGACAGGGACACTGAGAAATAAGAGTATTGGGGGCCCGTAGAGCCTCAGACCCACCTGGCATGGGGATCTCACTCCCATGCAGGCCAGCTAGGGATAGGGATTTGGGTACATGTGCTGCCTGATGGCGACATTCTCTGGTGGTCCACAAAGAGACCCACAAAGGTGTGGGATTCTGTGCCCATGTCTTGCCTTCTGTCCCTTCCAGGTCCCTGTTTCTGGCCTGGCTCTCCTGTGCCTATAAGGATATCCTTACCTGGCTGTTTGGGCCTCCAATCTCCGGCTGATGCTCACTGCCCTCCCCAGAAGTGTCTCCAGGGAGAAGCTGGCTGTAGTGCTACCTCTTTTCAGGCCAGACCATCATGGGGTCATGAAGCTTTGGTGGAGCCCCCACCCTATGCTGCCCCTGGTCCTCCATCTCCTCCTCACAGGCCACCTTCCACCCTTTGATGGTGGAAACCTGGCCTCCTGAGGTTTTACCTCCTTGCACTGTGATTAGTGTCAATTAATATCCACTGCAACATCACAATCGGAAAGCAAAAAGGCCAAAAATAAAAACAGATTATCCACAGAGAGGATGTAACAGCTAGAGGTGCCAACAGTTCGAGATCTGACCAAGGACTGACTGAGGCGAGGCACACAGTCACTGCAGAGGACCAAGGGGAGGAGGAAGGCGCCCAAGGAACCAGGTGCAGAGTCCTGGGCTGAAGGCAGGATGAGAGGAATGTCCTCTCCCTCAGGGACAAGAGCCAGGGACTGAAGGGCGCATGAAAGCCCACATCACAACATCTCACCCACATTAGAAACTAAAAGCCGCACCTCTAGCCACCATGCCAGAAAAGAGGAAGTCATAGGAAAACACAGAAATCAAAACCACTTCTGCCTTCTCTGCTGACAGTTAACATGTAGACCACAGAACGGAGCATTGGCTACAGGGACTTTGGAGAGCTGCTGTCCCTCGTGGGTTTCTCACCTTGTCAAGCTGTCACTCACACACAAAGGCAGCAGGAAGCGCCTTAGAAAATTCGAGGTCCATGAAGGCACTAATCACATGGCTTGTTTTCGGCATTACTTCAAATGGATGAATGTAAAAGAGCCATGTGAAGGGGAATGAGGGTGTTAAAAATAATAGGACCTGCCTTACCAGAGCCTTACCAGAGCCTTTGTGCCATCAGTGCAACTGTCAGAAACACAATTAAAAGATAAAACAAACCAACCAGGACAGAGAGGAAGAAGTAGGCTTTAGGACATTAACTGCAATCAGTGAGGAGAGAAAAAGAGAGAGAGATTGTGAGGGAGGGAGAGGGAGAGAGAGATTCCTGCTCTCACAGAAAGGGGGCCAGCGTGTGTGGTTTGATAAGTAAGAAAATAAACACAGGCAGAAGAATGTTTGATTCACATCATGGCTGGTAGAGTGAAAAACAGCTTGCCGATATTTTAATTGCACTTAAAAGAGAGAACATATCGTGTTTGGACAACGGAGAAAAGAAAAACATAACAGCACAGAAAGATAAAAATGAAGGAGACAAAACCCAGAGTGCCCACAGACAGAGCGGAAAGGGTGTGATGTCATGTCCATCATTAAAAGGCTCGTTACCCTCTGGTTGAAAAGAATAAAATCCAGCAATAGGCTGCTTGCAAGACAGATAATTAAAACAGACATATACAGGACGGAGGAAAAAGGTAAGCTAGCATCAAGGAGTTGAAATGCTGGGTTCCCGGTCAGCGTGCGACAGACCATTGTTTGAAGCAGAAACGCCGAGAGATGGGAGATGTGATGGTGAGTGGCGAGCGGACAGCAGCAGTTGTAGGGAACCTGAGCGCTGCACTCATCACAAGCTGCAGATGCAAGTGCCTGCTAGATAGACGATAAAAGGTGGTCACACCTGAAACTCTGATCTTCCATTATCAAGCGCAGAAAAGAACTGGGAACACATAATGTAGAGCTAATGGTTGTTTTAGTAGGAGTTAAGTAGAACAGAGAACACACTTCATTTTCAGCATTTGTTCTGTTCACAAAAGGTCATCAGATACTGGTCCACAAAAAAAATCTCAACAACAGTACAAAAGCCAAAATTACTCACTCTATATCATGTCCTACATCAAGAGAGGGAAAGATTAAGAACCGAACCTGAGCCAGGTAAGGTAGCTCATGCCTGTAATCCCAGCTACCTGAGAGACACAGGTAGGAGGATCATGGTTCAGCCTGGCCAGAGCAAAAGCTGGAGATCCTACCTGAAAAACAAACTAAAACCAAAAGGACTGGGAACATGGCTCAAGTGGTAGAAGCTTGCCTAGCAAGTACAGGTCCTGAGTTCAAACTCTAGTACCACCAACACCTCCTCCCCACCAAACAAACAAACAAATCAATAGTGGAGGAGGAAAAAGGAGAAAAAAATTTCCAAACCAATGGATTTGGTGATTTTAGCGATGAATTAATTCAAACTTCTCAGCAGTAATTAATTCTCATTTCCCAAATTCTTCCCACCCTCAACTCCAAGGTCAATGGTCAGCTTACACAGATACCCTTTAGGCAAACGTGATCCTAATCCTAAAACCTAACTAAGGAAACAGAAAGAGAAAAATCGACCGCCACCGAAGCAAGTGCTGGTACAAGGGTTTCCCAGGGAGGACCCAGAGGCCCCCAGAGTTTCAGTGCTGACAAGGCCAGCAGGGTTCAAACCCAGGGTCCCATTCAGAGCTCCTTGCTTGGTCCAGGTCAGTATTCAAAGGTAACAACTGATAAGAGAAAAATTTTGAGGTGTCCTAAATGAAATTACAAGAGTCAGAGGATTGAGGGTTTTTCAGAGAGGGGGAGACGTATCAGTTAAGTCAACTACAAGCTATGGGTTCAGAACAAAAGACTAATTGGTGTTGTTTTTTTGTTTTTAAGGAAACAAGGAAATAGTTTATGCCAGCTACATGGATTCAAGTCTCCGTTTCACGTTCTTGAATGTAAGTTACAACCTTAACTCAAACCCAGTCAGGTGAGAGTCTCTCAACGCTGCTGAATCCTGCCTCCAGCCTCCACGAAACCCAGACACCACAGCCACTGCTTATGAGGCCCTCTTGCCCCACAGCCCCCTCCCCGAAATGCCACCCCTCTTCTCTATAGCCTTGAGGTTCCAGTAAACAACTCATGCCCTCCTTCCCTTACAAAATATGATCTTGGCTATAGGGATGCCCTGCTGCGGGAGGTGTGCGGGAGCTTGTGTCAAGATCAGCCCTTTCTTTCAGGCCAGCATCTGCAAAGGGTTTTTCTTCCAGAGATCACACAGTCTCAAGAGTTTTGGTTGAACCAGCCTCAACCAAACTAGGCCAGCTGCGTCCAGGGGAAGGACAATCAGAAATGTGCACTTCCCAAGTTGATGACAATCTGAATCAGAATCCCAGTGACACTTTACGGAATCCAGCAAGTGGTTCCCTCCCTCCCTCCCTCTCTCCTTTCCCTCCCTCCCTCCCTCCCTCCCTCCTTCCTTCCTTTCCCTCCCTCCTTTCCCTTTTGGTGCTGGAGAGTGAGTCCAGGGTCCTATGCCTGGTACCCACATGCTCCGAGTTACATCCCCAGCTGGAAATAAATTTTAATTCATGTTGTAATGCGGCTACCCACTGTGTTAAGAAGATAAATATCATTTCAAAATGCAGAACAACTGAAGAAGAAACAGAACAGAGTATTGTGGCCACATGGCTTTCTCGCAGTGGAGATGATCTAGTTTATGGATCAGGCCAAGCCCAGCAGCCAAGGAGTCCGAGGAGTGCATCAGGATGTGCTCCATTAACTGATGAACTCGTCCAACATGGAAAAGACACAGCATCAAAGTGCACACGTGAAACGAGAAGAGAAAATATTTATAACACAATGGCTGACAGTTCATACCTAGAGTATTTAAGAATTTGTAGAAGAAAATCAGAAATACCTGGGTATTTGGGGATATTGGGAAAGTTTTGACTTTTCCTCCCAATTTTGTGGGAGACCTAAAAGTGTTCTAAATAACAGTCTTAAAAAATAAAAAAAGAAACAACCAAACCCCAGTGACTCAAAGACTAAACAGGAAAGGCTATGGTGAGATAATGTGCGCCAGAGGAAAAAAACCCTGCAAATAACTGTTGCAAACCAGTTCACCCTTCCTGAGAGCTATACAAATTAAAACAGAAGGAGGAATTTCATTCTACTGGCAAAAATTAAAATCTGCAAGTCCAGCACTCAGTAGCCCATGAGGAAATAAGCATTTTCGTATGGTGCTGAAAGAATGGCAACTGACTTCTTTGGAAGGGCAGCTGGGCACAAGCAGTGGATGTGCAGGAGCACAACTCACATGCAGGAATTTCTACTTCACCCAGGAGTTTGCATTTGCACCCCAAAGCTACCGAAAAAAGAAGGACACACAGCATGTATACGAGGAGTGGCTTTATAGTAGCAACAGGATAGGATCATGAAGTCAGGCTGTGTGAGCGTGGCCCTCAAGCTGGGTGGGCTCCACCTGGTCCCACAGTGCCAGCTGTGGCACTCACTTTTAAGGACATGACTGATCTTTGCTCTTTTTATTTATTTATTTTTTTTCCGTGGTACTGGGGTTTGAACCCAGGGTCTTGCTCTTTCTAGGCAGGGCAGGTGCTTTTCCACTTGAGCCAGGCCTCCAGCCCCTAGCATCCACTTTTTGATGAGGCAAGAATCTGGGAGGAGCAGGGTCTCAGCCCAAGTCCTGTTCCCAAGTAAGTTCCCCTGACACCTGTTCTTAGGTTCTAAAAAACCCCTGGGGAGAAAGGCACCCTCAAAATATTCATAGGAAGGCTAACTGCTGTGCCATGCCACCGTGGGGTCCCTCCCACACGGATCAAAAAGGTCGCAGGCTTTATGTGTGCCCAGAGAAGTCCACCAACCAAATGACAAGTGAACGGATCCTGGGAGACACAACAACCTGTTCTGGGGATGGCTGGGGTGAAGGTCATCACCAGGAAGGGGCACTGGTTCCCACCCCACCGCCACGAACCGCCCACAGCACACAAGGTGTTGCACCAAGGGCATAACCTCTCCCACCATGTTCCTGCCTTGTGCCCTGTCACAGAGACAGCCCCAGGAGGCTGCCTGGGATGAGGCTCGGTAAAGCCCAGTGTGAGCAAGCCAAGTCCTGTCTGCATGGCCCCGATGACTCTGGAAATTCCCAGGCTGGGGGAAGGGTGTCACAGCAGTGCATCCAAGTCAGGGGGAGAGATGGGGGTGGAAATGAGGTGCAGCGAGCCCCATAACCAGACACATTCCACCTGCTTGCTCTTCCATTCATGCTGGGCTCTGCTCAGCGTGGCCCCTTCCCTGGCCTTTTGCATTTGGACACACAGCCTGGCTGTACCACCAATCCCAGATTTCAAAAATAGGGCAGTTAGTGACGGAGAAGACATCACAGTGGGCTCAGTGCCTTGGCCCAGTGCTCATTACTGCCACATCTAGAGTGGTGTCTACAGCTTGTGTCCACCCCCAAGCAGGAAGACTCAGAACAGCCCGTGGTCACTCATGCCTCCCGCACGTTAGAGCTCCCTAATGGGCCTCTCTGGGAGCTTTCTGAGAAAGGAAGTGGGTTCCTCTTCCCCACATCCCAGTCCAGCAGGCAGACATCCACAGACCCGCTGGAGATCCCCGTCAGACACCACCATGGAGCAGACATGCAGTGTCCAGGAGGTATCCCTGACTGAGATGCTACTGGCGCCTGCTCGCAAGGGTGCCCTGCTCGCAAATGATACAGTACCTGGGGCTCATAGTAAGAGGGGCAGCTGCCGGCAGGGTGCGGATGGAACTGGGAGGACCTCCCTTGGCCCTGGAGTCCCCTGCGATTCCTCTCCTGCACTGGGGCCTCATCCTCTCTTCTCTGTGAGCCCAGAGCTGGTGTACAAAGCCCCTGACTGCGCCTCCCTTCCTCCTCTAGCACACTGTGTCCCCAAAGTACCGGATCTGCTCCCCAGGTCGGCAGGGGCTGAGCGCAGATGGGGTGGGGCATGGCAGGCCTGCGTGAGGCAGACAGGCTGGAGGCCGGTACAGGTAGAATCCTGGTGGCATGTCATGTCGCGCACTTTGCTGGCTGTTTCCATGGACTCCAGTGAGACGCCACCCACATGGGAACTTTGGGAACACATCTTTGGAGGGTGGGGAAAGGAATTCCCTTTCCTCTATCACAGAGAAGGATGGAGCCCGAGAGAAAGTGTGCTGGACAGCAGAGGGCTCCTTCAGCCTAGGCAGTGCCTGCCTTCAGATTCTACAATACCTGGCCATGCAGGGCACCTGTCGTAGGTGCTAGGAGATCCTTCTGTAGAACCCCATGCTCTCCCACCAGCATACAGAGATACCAGCCCACAGTGACCAGGCAAAGCATGAATGTGATCCAAGCGTTCCTGAGCAGCTGCCATGTGGACACATCTACCTGGGGACTGAGACAGCCACAGACCCTGCTCTGTCAGCTCCCAGCCAGGCTGGAGGGATGAAGGTGGCCTCCCATGCTAGCCTCTGGTGGAGGGCCTCACCCAGGGCTCTGGGAAGTGATCACTTACTGAGCACCCTTGGGACAACCCATCCCATGACCCTAGGCAAGTGGGTGAGCCAGGCAGGAGCCCAGGGAGGGTGACACACTGCTGGCCCTGAGCCCCTGAAGATCTAAGATGCCTCCCTCTCAGTTCCTGTTGAAATTCAAAACAAAAGCAGCTGTTCCAAGGTTGCTGCTGAGTTGGGAAGAATTTCCTGACTTGACTCTTTTAACTGGGACACACAAAGCAGGCTTTGTGTTCTAGTGCAGAGGGGAATGTGGCGGGTCTGGGAAGGGCCAAGGTGGGTCAGAGCAGCTGACCTAAGTCAACAGTCATCTGGATGCAGTGCTTTCCACTTGGAGTTCATGATTCTGAGGGACAGACAAGTGGGTGGCGGGCACCTAAACACTTGTCCTGCATGGTTCAGCTAACCTGCTGTGTGGCTGTCTTGCTCCTAGGGGTGCTAACACCCCTCCCCATAACTGGGCGGCTCCTGGAGCCAGGCTGGAGGGTCTTCGTTGCCCAGTTTGGAGAATCCAGCATGGCAGAGCCAGATTTCTGGGAGGTCTTTAGTCTCACAGACTCCAGCCAAGGCCATGGAGACCCGGCACCTTGGCACTCAGGACTGTGTAAGCTACCGTGAGTGGAGTCAGCATTTACAAATGTGGACACTTCAGGGCAGAGAGGAGGCACCTGGCTGGTATGAAGGTAAAGCTGAGTTCTCTGGGTGTCCCTGAACTCTGATGACCAGGTAGCTGTGTCCACGACATCTTTCCCCCTGCCCAAGGTACCACCTCAGACGCAGAAACTATACAGGAAGAAAGGGGAGATGAGCCCTTCTCTCTAAATCAACCTACAATTTCCCAGCTAGGTAAGAAAACCTCACCTGTGGCTACTTTAAAATCAGCCACTTTCCTCCAAAAATGGAAGCTAGAAGTGTAATACAGTCCAGAGATCCCACTTCTAGTTTCAGCAGAAATGAAATCGGTATGTTATGCTGACATCTGCACACCATGTTTGCTGCAGCACAGGTCACAGAGGCCGAGAGATGGAAGCCAGCTCAGCGTCTACAGACAGAGGAGTAAGATCAGAGACTTACACATGTACACACAGAGAACGACACTTTGTCATTTCGACAACATGGATGGAACCGGGCATTATGATCAGTGAAGTGAGCCAGGCACAGAGGCACAAGTACATCTCACTCATCCGTGGGATCTAAAGCTTTTATCTCACAGAAGTTAAAGTAGCAGAGTGGTTGCCAGAGGCTGGAGAGGTGGAGGGCGGGACGGGGACAGGCTGGTCCACAGGCACCAATGACAGGGAGGTAGGAACAACCGTTCTGGAGAGCTGCTGCACAGCAGGGTGAGCACAGATACCTAATTTAAATCTCACACAATGTACACGTGCACCCACATGTCACATGACACCACCTTGCTATGTAGGACTTTTACGTATTTATAGTTGAGTGAAAATTTTAAGTTAAGGAAGAAATAAACCACCCACTCTCTAGTTGGTTTCTGGCATGTTCGAGATTCGTTTGTTTGGTGGTACTGGGATTGAACTTGCACTTGCTAGGCAGGTGCTGTACCACTTGAGGTACTCTGAAATTTCAGTTGACTTTTCAAAGTTTTTATTTCTTTGGCCACACTTGGTCAAAACCATGTGTTTGTTATAAATTAAGGAATAAAGCAGACTTGCTGTATTAGTTGCAAGGATAGTGAACTTGTCCATGTATGTATAATATATGTTTAACAACAAATAATAAAACCAACTTAGGTGATAACTTAAAAAAATAAAGGCCCGTTTAAGAGCAGATGGAGGAACACAGGAACACAGCTCCTGGGTAAGGTGGAATTTGATGAGTTCCCTCGTGCTCCTGCACACCTGGGGACAGGCAGCACTGGTACATCTACCAGCCTCTCAAAACATGGCTGCCCCGCCAACTCATGTGTTCTGCCCGGTTAACGTGGCCCTCGGCTTGTGAGTCTCACTTTCATCTCTGAATTTCCACCCGTCCCTAGCCTCACGGGGGTCAGGAAGAGCAGATGCTCAGAAGTGTGGTGAGAGTGGTATGTGCACTCGGGAAAGTTGGTGTTTCAGTGCTGGGGGAGCAAACCCTGGACCTCAGGAATGCGAGGCAAGCGCTCTGCCACTCAGCCATATCCCCGGCCCAATACCCTGATTTTAAAAAGCTGAGTTTTGTTGATGTAAATTCATTAAGTCAGTGCGATTTGTCAGGAAGCCCATAAAGCCATAGGCTCGATCTAAATATCTAATGCAAGGACAGCATGAGTGACTGTATGGCCACTCTCTGGACAGCCTGAGTTGCGGGAGGTCATACGGAGTCACTCTTGTTCCTGTATGTCTCCGCCACAGGGCTCTACATTACAATCCACAGCAACAGAGTGTGGGGGCACGTGCAAGCCTGGCCAGCCGGGTTACAAAGCAAGACCTCGTACCAAAACTTAAGAAGACATGCTTGTGCTGCAGCAGGAGGTTGGAAGCCACAATAAGACCTGCCTCAAAACACTGCATGTATCGCTTACACATGACAGGTGACCCCCTGGCCTCATTCCACAGCACCCTAGAGGTCCTTACATACAGATCTATCTCAGGTCACATACAAAGCAAAGACCCTGTCGTTGCAACCTTACAACTGGGGTGAGTGCGAACGCAGTCCCCCACTACCACAGCGTACGCAGGCAAGTTTCCCACTGGGGAAGTGGCAGGGGTCAGCACATTGGAGTGCAATGGCTGGGTCACCCTGGGACAGCCACCTCCATGAGCATGGTACCTCCCATGCCAGGTAAGTATCTGTTTGAGATTCTGCTACCTTGTTTGCTTTCTCTCTTTCCCCAACACCCACAGGAAGGTCTCTGGAAGCCAGAGTCCAGAAGACACATTTTCCATGTTCTCTCTGCCTTCCTCAATTAGATTATGTCCCCAGCAAATACACCAAATTACATTACGTCTCCATGCAGACCAGGGCTGAGGTTTAATGAGATAACGCTGGCAAATGATAGCCTGCCCGGTGCACAGATGGCCTGGCTCGCATTGCTCACCGGTTCTGCAGGGGCCTGTTTGGTGCGGCTGACCTGGATTTGCACCCTGCTGCTGAGGACTCAGGGAAACCCCGAGCCACTTTCAGAACAAGCAACCTGACAAAATCCACCCACTAGTAACAAATCACGACTAGCAAAGGCATGGGTCAGTCAAGGTTGAGGCTGCTGTTGAACCCTGGGTGGATCTGAATGCAGATCCTCACTAGGCAGCTCTGTGGCAGGCCGAGCTCTCACTGTTACACACCTTGAATGCAAAGCCAAAGCAGGCCCACAGCCTCCGGCAGGCCACTTGAGAATGTCCTCTGTCATACACGATCACAAACACATAGATAATACTGTGTTTGTAATCACGGGGCTGCTCGAGATGACCAGTGGGAGGAGGGAGAGAAAAAGAGAATGAGCGTGTGAATGACATAGAAATCCATCACATCGGTGTAGGAAGATGATGGGATAAATACACTGACAGCTGTTGAAAAACAGGGCAGGAGGAATAGGGAAAGAGCAATACATGGGGTTAATCTGATTGAAGTAAAATGGTGAACCTCTCTGAACGATGAATATACACCAAAAAAAGGTGAGGGACAGAAAGGGGAGTGGGGACTAGTGGGAGAGGGGAGGTGAACAGAGAGGGGAACATGTGGTCAATGCACTTTATACACGTGTGTGAAAATAGAAGAATGAGGCCTATTTTCAGAAGGAGGGAGATGAAGAGGACACTGGAGGGTGAACTAAGTACACCGTAATCATAGATAGAAATGTCACGATGAAACCCCCGTACAGCTAATGTATGCTAATAAAATATTTTTTAAAAAGAGTGTCTTCTGCTCAAAACTGCTCAATGTCATGCATGATGCTGTCTTTTTTTTTTTTTTGGTGCTGGGGATGGAACCCAGGCCCTCGGGCGTGCTAGGCAATGCTCTACGACTGACTGTGAAGTCCATTTAAGTAATTGCGTCCTTGTGAGGCAGGTTGGTGGGGGTCACTCTGTCCGTCTGCTCTGACATAGAGGCGACTAGCAGGCTGGACCCAGGGAGCTGGCTGGCATTAGTGTGTTCAGACACCCATCCCCCAAGTAGTCTGTGTGCACTTCCTACAAAAGGCCGCTGGCTCATATTTGTTTGTCACTTGTGGGAGGTGAGTCCCCTTCCACGCAGCTGTTAAACTAATCTTCAGTTTCAGAGGGAAGTCTAGAAGTGTCCCTCTGCCATCTCCAGAGCCTCCTGCAGGCCAGCACAGCCCCCAGGATGACAGCAGGCACTTGGGATGCTCTAGTCCTGCAACTCTGGAGTTCCCTGCCCACAGGGTCAGTCTGGTCCTAGAATCTACACCTCAACTCTCTTGCTAGTGACAAGCCTCAGTTACAGATAGCTCAGAGGGGGACCTTTCCCAGTGTCTGAGTCCTGATTTGGCCTAGACAACCTGCCAGCTATCTGGGTGCCTGCCAGCTCTCATCTTGAAGCCCTACTCCCAGTTAGACCTGGGCTCTCTGCCCCTAGCTGTGTCCTCTCTTCTGTTACCTGGTCATTTGGACAAGCTTGTCCACCCCAGACCTCCACTGCTCCATGACACCCTGGAAAGGCTGCCCTTGACCCCTGCACTGGGTTTGGTCTCTCAATTCATGTGGATCTTGCCAGTCTGTTGGATGTGGGCAGGGGCTGAGACAGCCACTGAAGGTCAGTACTCACCTCCCACACACAGGCAGGGCGGCCCTACACCTGATGGGCACCAGGAGTGAGCCATTTGTTACTAGTTTGTGGCCCAGGGTGGGTAAAGCAGGGGTGTGAGTTCTGGTGCTTAAAGAGGTAAGACATCAAGTGGAGAACACAGACCTAGGCAGGCGGGAAGTACTCAACAAACAGCTATGGTAACAAGCTCTCTTCTTGGAATGATGCCGACGTGACTGTGGGTGCACCCAGTAGGCGGCAAGGACCAATGATGGTTCTGGAGAAGTTAATGGTACAGACTGAGGTGATGAGAAAGGAGCAGTTTGTAAAGGAACGGTCAGGGTGCTCAGGAACCTCCGTATATGACCAAGCTGGCAGCTCAACTCACCTGGGGCAAAGACGGACTTAGTGGACATGATGGCATCCCGTCTGTGAAAAGATAAAATTTGATCCATACTTCACACCTGCACTCGAGCATAAGCTCCAGACAGACCAGCAGAACCCTAAAGGCCAGAAGAAACCTAGTGTTGGGGTGGACTTTCCAGCTACAACGCAAACCTAGGCCCAGTAAAGACGTATGAGTATGACAGTTAAAAAAAAAAAAGCATGGCAAAAAAACAAAGTCAAGCTGGATGTGGCAGTGCGCGCCTGTAATCTCGGCTACTCTGGAGGCAGAGATTGGAAGCACTGTGGTTTGAGGACAAAAAGTTGGCAAGACCCCATGTCAGCCAACGAGCTGTGTGCAGTGGTGCACGGCTGTCATTCCAGCTACGAGAGAGGAGTAGGTAGGAGGATAACAGTTCAAGGCCAACCCTGGGCAAAAATGAGAGACCCTATCTGAACCCAAATGAAGCAAGAAAGGGCTGAGGGCATGGCTCATGTGGTAGAGCACCTGCCTACGAGGCCCTGAGTTTAAACCCAGGACCACAGATATAAACAAACAAAAATACAGCCAGAAGATGACTGACTGTCAGCACACATTACAGAAAAAGGACTGCTTTCTCTATAAAATGCAAAAAGTTCCTTTAAAAGTACCAGAAACTTGATAAAAAATGGGAAAAGACATGAACAAAAGATAAAAAAGAATGGCTCTTAAGCATGGCTGACATTCAGATTCACTCCTAACTAGAGAAACGCAAATTTACACACTGGGCACCATTCCTCCCTTCTCTCATGGGACAGCTGTAGCACAGGACACGTCTGTTGGTGAGGCTGTGGGAAATGAGCACCCCTGGCACTGGTGGGAATACTGTCTGAAGTGGGAAAAGGCTAGAAATAGTCTAAATATCTCTTCATAGGAAAACACAGCAGAGTACTACGCAGCTGTTAAAAATGAATGCATGCTCTGCATGCATTAAGTAAAAAACAAAAACCAAAGTGCCGAGAGAGATATAGCACCCTTTGTGTAAAAAAGAGGACATAAGCAAATGCTCACATCTGCTCATTTATGCAAAAGAAACACAGGAAGGAAACAGAAGAAGCTAATGAGATGCTTTCCCACAGGAAGCGGGTACACTGGAGAGACAGGAAGGGGGCAGGGAGGAGGGGAAACAGCTCTCTGGACACATGGCCCAGCAGAGCACTTCAGCCAGTGTGACGATCACTCACATGTCCTTGAGGCCAGGCGGTAGGACCCAGTCAGTCACTCCACGCTAATCCAGGTGCCACTACGGCGGGACTGGGAGAGCGCTTAGTCTATTGTCAGGTGACTTTAAGCAAACCAGACGTTCACCTGATGATGTGGGTGGGGCCTAGAGACGCACGCACGTTAATAAGAAATTCTGCCTTGAGGTGGCAGCGTGGGATCCCCCGGGAGTTCCCAGCCTGCCAGCACCCCTGCAAGTTTTGGACCTCTCAGACCCCACAGTTGTGCAAGACAATTTTTGAAGCAGATCGCTGTACACCATTCCCGGCACTGAGGCTACAGAGGGCCCCATGTCTTCTTCTAGCACCTGGGTGGTCCAGGTGTACATCTAGTCGCCTGAGTGTGTGCGTGCACCCACCTGCGGGGCTGTGAGGCCTTATCCCTTGTCACTGTGCTGCCTCTTCAGAACATCACTGCGTTCCTTACCCTGCCCTGCCGGTCTCGGCAGGGCATCGCCCCAGGCTTGCAACCACTCTGCCCAAATCAGTGATGGCCTTGCAGAGCAGGCAGCCAGTGCTTTTCTCCAGGGTCTCCACTGCAGTCCTCCCTGGATCACAATAAATGCAACTTCCATCTAAATACAAACTACTCAGTTGAGGCAGAAAGCTGATCGGCCTGAACAACAGGCTGTTCTGTCATTTTAACAACGTCTCTCTTGATTTCCAACTCCTGATTCATCCCTTCGCTCAGAAAATGGGACCAGAAGTCTCCAACAGGCCTGGAGAACAGCAGATTAAGATGAGGGTGAGGACCCCAACCGAAGGCGCTGCTGGGTCCCCAGAGCACCCAACACAGCCGGGCTGGGGGCCTCTGGCTACCTGTGTTCAATCGAGGCTGTAGGTCCTGAGCTGCAGGGTTTTGGACACCCCACCTTAGATGGCGGAACTCTCTGCCCTGGGCTGGGGCAGAAGGTGTGGAGCTTGTGTCTGTGGGGCAGGGTGGCTCTGTGTGTAGAGAGGCCTAAACCCAGCCTCAGAAAGACAACGTAGCCCCCATCTCACTGACTGTGAGACAGAAGACCCAGCCATGCACATCCACCCAGGCACGCTCCAGCCTCCACCCACCAAGGAGGGTCTGGGAGCTCCGGTGAGAGACTTTCAACCCCTCAGGCCTGGCCCAGCACCCAGCAGAGCCTTCATCGTGCACCTTTCTCCCTGTGTTACCAGGGAAAACCCTCCAGCGCCACCAGCTATTAGTTGACTTAAAGTCTCTGATTTTGGAGGACACATGGCTGGGGGATGTTATTAGTTTCTCACGAGCTTTGCTGTAGATAATGGCCCTGCCACGTGGTAAGGCAGCAGCTGCCTAGGTCACTCTTCAGGGACTCGAAGTCCGCTTTTGCTGAGAACACTGAGTCTTCACGTGGCCTGCAGATGTCCTATATGTGACTGGGGAGGGATGAGAAGGCTTGGTTGACATCCCTGTCTTCGCATCCTGCCTGTCCCCTTTCCTACCTTGGTTCGGATTCTACTCAGCCCAGCACGTAGACACGGTGACCATTTGAAGAAGGTTTTCTCCAGAACTATCGTACAGGGTTAACTTGACCTAGACTTGCCTAGCTTCTCCCCCTTCAAGGCTGAAGAGAGCCACCTGCCACCATGACTGGAGACCCCACCAAGTCCCTGGAAGACCTCTGTCTATCCCAGAAAAGACACGAACATTCCTCCCCTTCATCAGCTGTTCCTCTCCCTCTTTATCCTGCCCTGCCTGTAACCCTTCAATTTCCTGGAGTGGAGCAGTGGATTTGCCAGCAAAGCTCTCTCTTCTTCACTGGGTAAAACCTTTTTTTCTCCCCAGCACTCATTTACTGGACATTGGTTTTCTGTGGGATGAGCTTCCAGACCTGGGTCTGGTAACACTGTGAACCCACACAGATCCCTGTAAAAAGGACTCTGTGGCTGGAGTTAGCAGTCTATAGACAGACAGACAAACAGACACATAGACATTACTTGCCTCTTGAATCACCAGGCCCTGAACACTGAAGCAGCCACCAAGCCTAGAAAATGGACTGTGGACATGCCAAGTTCTAATACCTGTTCCCAAAGGTGGAGGAGCCTGACCCAGCTGGGGAGAACCCCAAATCCCACTGAGGTACCCCTGGAACCCATGAGGCAGAGAGGGAGCCCTGTGTGGTGGGAAGAAGAACCTCTGGGCAGAAAAGCCAGGCCTGTGGGGGAAGGGCTCAGCAAGGGCCACTCTGGGTTAGGCCCTGGGCCACCCCTATAGCGACACTGTGACCTTGAAATTCTGAGCCCTGAACAGGGTGGGCCTTGGGCAGGTGGGTGGGGAGGACAGCCCTGGCCTGACTATAGCACCAGTAGGGCTATCCTGGCTCCTGTCATGAGACATGAACTCCCCAGGGGCTCCTGGCACAGAATTGGCTTACCTGTCCCCAGATGCCTGCACTTGGATGGTCACAAGCACTTCCAGCCTAATCCCAGCCCTCCATCTCCTGATGCCATGGCCACTCACCACTGGCATTCCACTTTGTCCTCCATCCCTGGACTGTGGGGAAGAAACCCTCATGTCCATCCCCTAGGCCCTGTGGCCGACACCCCCACATGGCTGGCTTGTGGGGGATGCCTCCCCGCCTCACCCCACCCCGGGGCATAGGACTCACTTGATGGTCTTCCCCCAGTCACACCATAGCGGCCTCCCGACGGCCTCCATGTCCTCCTTGAAGCGGGCAAGGCACAGCTCCTGGATGAGGGTGCCGTAGTGGGCATCCTGGCAGGCGGTGACCATGAAGAGGTGATGTGCTGTAATAGACACCAGGACCGTCACCATGGGCATCACCTCCTCCCTGGCTTCTCCCACAAACCTCCCCCCCACCAGCCCAGCCCAAAGCCCACCATGAGCTTCACGAGGTTGAGGTGTCTGTGTGATCCAAAGAGGGCATCCATGGTCCCCATCAGATCCATCCTTCTTGGGGGCACTTTGTGTCCCTCAAGGCCCTGCCTGTGACAGAGGGGCCCACATGGACCCTCAATCATACTTCATGCTGCTGGTGACGATCCCCACATGTCCCCAGTTTCCGTGGGTATGGACACCAGGTGCTGGCCTCACTCTTATACACAGTTTCATCCTCCCACCAGCCCTGACACCCTCATTTCACACATGTGGAAACCAAGGCAGTGAGAACTGGTTGGGATTGAACTCAGCTCTGCCAGCCTCCACATCTGAGTGATACCACTGGGAGGTCCCCACGAGTGAGGGAGGACTCATTGCTGCCCTGGGTATGGGCTGCAGGAGAGTCTTGGGTCCAGTCCACCTGGTTTAACTGGTATCTATGGGCTGCACTGCACTACCCGGCTGCGAGTCCCTGGCATATCGTGTGTCTGGATAGCCATGCCTCATGAACCATGCTGGCAAACTGAACATGAACTGGGTTCTACCCTCTTACCTTAACAAATACACAAGGACAAAGATGATCTGCCAGGTGACACATTGCACAAAATCAAAACACACCCATTTCCCCAGGTGTTTGCTTTAGGCCCAGGAGGGTGTGGACGGGTGAGGAGGCCCTTCCCTCTGACCCCTGACCCCGTCTCTCTAAGGGATGGCTAGGGGTAAAGTCCTTGAATTATTTCTGGTTCTGAGTCTGGCTGCTCCCTCTCCTTTCACACAGGCTCTGCTGGACATCCCCTGCCCGCAGGGCACCTGGTCCCACCACCACTCTGGCCCCTTGGAAGGAGTTTGAAGGTGGGGCCGGGGCTGCACTTGGGACTCCAAGCTACTTGTTCTTCTCCCAAGGCAACACACCTGGCTCTCTGTGAGCCACTATCACCTCTTCCATGTCCAAGGCTTCAGCAAGCTCTTTCAGCTTCCAGCTCTGGGCTGCCAGGTCTGTGGCGGTAGAATGAACCTGTCCTTACACCTGCCCATCCATTACTGCCCTTGCAGCCCACCATAGGCCTCATGAGTGAGAGCTCCAAGTTCTGTCCTCAAGCTCAGCGAGCTCACTATGTAGTGGCTGAGTGGGCCACCTAAGGGGCGGCCTCTCTGGGACATGGCCTAGACAGGGCAGGAACGTGAGCAGCTTCTTTGGCTCCACAGTGAAATGCAGAAGAGCCAGCACTGGACCCCACGGTCTGTGGGCTCTCCCTTGGCTCTTGTGTGCCACTTGCTCGGAGAGCGGTCCTACTGTGATCACCCATTTAGGGATGGGGAAACTGAGGCCCTGGGTTCAGAAATGGGACAAGGTCCCACCAATGGAAGCTGTGTAGGCCAATGCTGAACTTAGGCCTGGCCTCTCTTGGCCTAGAACTTTGGCTCTGGTGCTGCAGGGCTTAGAACTGGGGCAGAAGTGGGTTGGTAGCCAGGAGCCTGACCTGTCCTCGAGGCAGACTCAAGAGGGGCAGGTTAGGCAGGGCCAATCAGGGGGCACAGAGAGGGTAAGAAAAAGGGAACTGAAGGAGTAGGGTCCAGAGTGCAGCCAGACAGAAGATGGGCAGATGGAAGGACAGGTTCCACCAACTGCAGACCTACCACCAGCCAGCCAGAGCTGAGAGCTGGAAGGGAGAGGGGATGGAGTACAAGATAGAGGACCAAGAGTTATGCATATGCAGTTTTTAGACACGGCTGTTGTTGTTTGCAAGTCTGAGCGCCAAGGCTCTAAGAAAGCTGAAGGGAGATGGGGCAGTGCAAGCCTGGGGGTAAAGACTTTAAGAGTGATTAGGCTAAGGAACCGCTAAGAGAAAACATGGGACAGAGCGAGTCTAAGGAAGGAGGTTTTAAGCAAGGTTTTTAAGAACTGCAAAGGAGTAAGGCCTTAAAGAACAAAGATAGAGAAAAGAAGCAATGAGGGTTGGGCGTCTCCACCCGAGTGTCCAACACACCTGACCCCACTTTCTGTCTACCTGTTTATCCTGTGTCTTTTCTGAATCTCCGGTCGCCCCAAGTTAAGCCCAGGTAGGTTCAGTAATAACAAGGGAGGGAGAAAACTCAGTCTAGCAAAGGAGTGAGAAACAGCTCACTCCTCCAGGAAGGCTCAAGCCTAGGCAGGGTGCTCACTCCTGGCCAGGGCCTGTGTATCTGAAGCCGAGGCGGGATGTCACCACTAGGCACGAGCAGCCCCCAGGCAGCTGGAGCTCACATATGCCACAACAAACCACCCTCAACCCTTTCCAGGCAGGGATGGAGACTTGGGGAGGCTGGTGGCCAGAGGGAATTCAGATTCCCACTAGGTGAGGTTTTCTCTGATCCCCGAGGTGCAGGTGAGGAAATACAGTATGAAGGTGCATGGCTGCTTTGGGGCCCTGCCCTGTCCTGCATCATATCTGTCTCCAGGACAGAGAATTCAGAGGCCATGAATTCCCTAAGTTGCTCACTCTCAGCTCCTTCTGGAGTATGGGGCCACGGGAGGGCCAGGGGACGGGTCTGCCAGGAGGCCTACTGGCCCTCACCCCAAGCTGCACCTGCCCTGGGAAAGCTCGGCGTGCAGAGCAGCCTCTTCCTGGCTCCCCAGCAAGCCTCACGCCCACCTAAGTTCATGCCAGCAGCTCTGCTGTGGGCCTGTGTCCACATGGGTTTAGTGGAGCACCTGGGAACCAGAAGGACAGCTGGGAACTCTGTAGTTATTCCCAGAGTCAGGGAAAACCTGGGCAAGGGGAAGTCCACCTGCTGTGACAGGCAAAGCACCAGGGGCAGGCTCAGACTTCAGCTTATCTAGGAAACTCTAGTCTCCTCCTGAGGAGGGTTGAAGGTTTTCCCTCTCTTTGTCCCTTGCCCCTCACCCTGCCCTACCCTGCACTTGAACCTGGAACACCTTTCCCCAGTGAACCCACACCCAATCTGTCCTCCTCCAGCTGCCCACAGCTGTGGAAAGCCACCCTGCCCTCCACACTCCCAGCCACCTCCTGAGTGCTCAGGCAGGGAAGGAAGACCGTTTCTTTCTCTTCTCAGAACCGTTTTTGCCGCCCTCTCACCTCCCACTCCTTTCTGATTCATGCATATGTCACCCTCCCCAACACCCAGCAGCTTGGAACGTTAATATTTGTCAGGTGAGCCAGCGTATACGTGAGATAGCCACGCCAGCTGTCGGCGGACATTGTGGGGATTGCACCCAGTGCAAGGAACCAGAGGATCAGGAACAGTCCTGAAAGAGCCAATTTTAGGATGAACACGCGTGTTTGAGGCTCAGTCAGGGTTCTAGGTGGCATGAAACAGAAACCAATGTAGGTAAGCATTGGGAGAATTTGTCACAGGGACTCTGGTGTCTCTAAACCCTAACCCTAGGGGGACAGAGAGGCAGGAGCTGAATCCCTGTCCTGCAGAGCCCCATCTGTCCCCCTGCTCTGTGGGGTCAGAGACACCCACACACTGCTCTTCCTTTCCTGACCTGGGGAGCCCAGAGGCCACATCTGGGATGAGGCTGGGGTAGGGGTGCAAACAAATCCAGAAACCAGTTTCTGTTTTTAGATGCAGGAGAAGAGCACTCTCGTCCTTCTCAACAAGCGCTGATGAAGGCGTTTTCACTGCTTAAAAACAGAATAAAATTGCCGCAAACGTTCAACTAGCTGTTTGGGGCTGAACAGGCCCCCATCCTGAGTACATGTGACCATGAACACAAACTGCGTGCTGAGGCCTGAGATGCACCGTCCTCCCCCATGGGCTGAGCACGTCAGGACAAGACCTCCCCAGACTGTGCATAGCTTAGGAATTCCGGGCGCTGCAGGGAGTCAGAGGAACCCCCTAGCCTCCACACAGCGAGAAAACGGCCCTAAAGTCCACCGAGACAGCAGTCGCACCAAAGGCTGGGAGGGATCCCCACGCAAAGTAAGGGGGCCCAGGGCTGGCAGCCACCGGTGTGCTTGCCTGAGACACCTGAGAGGCTAAGTGGCAGCAGCCCCCAAGACTGGTTGGCTGACATCTGCAGAGGCTCTGATCCTGAAGGAGAGTCCCATGAGGTGACTGTGGTCACCACCTCAGTGAAACACCAGCAGGGAGGGGGCGCCAGGAAAGCAGTGTGGGCTCCACCTTCCTTGGTGATGGACAGCTCCGTAAGGAGCCTGGAGCAAAGAGAACACACGGTCAAGCTGAGAACAGTCCTCCAGGCCACCTCTGTCCTCCCTCTCCACAGCTGCCTCTGCCCCAGTGCCACCTCTGTTCTTGCACCAGGTCCTCAAGGGCAGCACCTTCCATCTGAGCAGGTGACAGCCTCTGGTCAGCACTCTTATTCCCAAAGCTACTGACATCCTGAAAGCAAATCCCGTATTATCGAAGAAGGGCAGCGTTTTCGTGATTTTACACCGTTAGCAACCCACCTGTCAAAGAAGACTTTTTTCCCCAGAATTTTTTTTGGGTGGGACTTGGGTTTGAACTCAGGTCTTCACGCTTGCAAAGTAGGCGCTCTACTGCTTGAGCCATACTCCAGTTCTCGAAGAAGCCTATTACTGCACACATTTTATAACCCCTAGTGCAGAGGCCCAGGCAGAAGTCAATTTAGGAACAATTGTGTGCTGGCCCCAACTCCACCAGGAGCAGGCCAAGACTTTGCTACTGGGCCCAGGACCCAGTGAATTTGGGAATGACTCTCCCAGAGGGCCAAGTGCCTGGAGTCTGACAGTATGAAGAGGGACCACGGGCTCCCTGGCCCATCAGAGCCCTTGATTCGCCAGAGCAGGGTTCCCTGTCCCCTGTCCTGGGTGGACCATGAAAGCTTGGTACCAGCCTTCCTCCTGTGGTTGCTGCTGTGTCCCCAGCAGCCAAGACCTGGAGGAGGCACTTAGTGACCGACCACCCGTGTTTGTGTCCCTTCATATAGCCTGTCACGTCTTCTACAGCGACTGCCACCAGCTTTACCTCTACAGTGAAGCCGCTGGCCCCCTGTAGCTTTCTGAGCTGCTTCTTCCTGCCTAGGTCTGGCTAAAGCCTTCTCTCTCCAGGAGGTCAGCCGGCCCCTGTCCCTTGGGGGGCCTCCGTCCCCTGGCAAGAATCTCTTGCTTCAACCTCTCAAATGGAAGATGTAGTCCATCCACCAGTGCCTCTCCCCAGCAGCCCACTGAGGGCAGCAGAGTAAGGGGGACAGGTCTGCCTGGGCCCACAGCCTCTTCTCTTCCTGTCCCCTGGTTTTGATCCTTATTTGATTGCCACCCTGCAAACAGCAAGGCCCCAGTTCCAGCTCAGTGTCCCCAGCTCAGGCCCAGAGACACTGCTGCCCCTCCCAACCTGAGGTGCCTGCTGCTATGTTTGGGCCCTGGACACAGTTCTTGAGTCTTTTTTATGTCCTCGTCCCACTGGGAATACACCGCCCTTCCAAGTACTTGCTGGGATCATCACGGCGTACACACTGACCCCCCCACTTCCTGCCCACCCACACAACTTGCAACAGACCCCACTGCACACAAAGGCCCTCCACTACCAGCTTCCTAGCCTTGGTCCTGCCCGTAACTACCACTCACCAAAACTCTGCCCATAGTCGACAGTTTTCACTACTGAACTTTTTGTTTGTTTTGCTTTGAGTCTTCTATATAGGCCAGGCTAGCCTCAAACTTGTGATCCTCCTGCTTCTGCCTCCTGAGTGCTGAGATTATAGGCAGGAACCACCATGCCCAGCTTCATTTCTGAACTTGATAAACCAAGAAATAATCACATTTTTTTCCATCACACAAAAACAGACTTTCAACAGAAAATATAGCTCTCAAAATATCAAACCGAGCCAAACCAAAAAAAACTACAACAGGACACCCTGGAAGTATTACACAACAGAAAACAGAAACTGAATGTCAGAATAAACTCCGTGCACAGTCATTAAAACCAGAAGGGCTAACGATCACATGCGTGTGCTGGCGGAGTGCCAGGCCCTCATGGCTCTCACCGGAGGTCTCGAGATTGTCTCAGGGGACGGTTATCTTACACCACCTCCCTCCCACAGAGGGGACTGGCATGGGGACATGGCGTGGCCTTGGGAGGTCACCAGGCCCTGAGGGCAGGGATGCAAAGGTGGGTAGTGGAATGTCAGACCAATACAAGGACCAAAGAGTGGCAAACCACAGTGCTGTCCCCGACAAAGTAAATCCCACCTACCAAGTAAGGAACATGCCTTACGCTGCTCAGGGCGGCTACCATGAAGACAAAACCAGATGGCTGCTGGTGTTGGGGAGGATGTGGAGAAGTCGAAGCCTTGCATCAATGGGGAGTGGACTGAAAGCAGGGGCTCAAAGGCTCCTGTGCACCCACTTTTATAGCAGCATTGGTCACAGGAAGCAAGAGGTGGAAGACACCCTGCTATCCACTGATGTGGATAAACAAAATGCAGTGCGTCCATACAAACGGACCATTACCCAGCCTTCAAAATGAAGAAAATCCTGACCCATGTGCTCCTGGGGGAACCTGGGGTCATTATGCTAAATGACAAAATTCTATGTGATTCCACATACACGAGGCACCAGAGCGGCTAAAACCACACAGAAAGCAGGAAGGTGGCTGCCAGGGAGCGGGGAATCCGTGTTTAATGGGGACAGAGTTTCAGTCCTGCTCTTAACATGCTCTTAAAAGTGTTCTGAAGAAGGCAGATGTTATATGTACTTTGCCACAATTAAAAATGAAAACAAAATTTAAAAGCAGTGCATGGCAAAGAAGGTTGTGTCCCCCACAGCTAGCTGTGACTGGCAGGGCTTCTGTGCAGGAGCCCCCATCTGTCTCCTGCCACAGGGTCCAGCCACAGGCAGAAGAAGAGACAGGTCCCAAAGAACGTGGGGTCTTGGCCCAGCTCACAGATCTGGACGACTACAATGAATAAGGATCCAGAATCGACACAGAGGCACACTCTTCATGGCTCACAGCCATTTACAGGGGAAACATCTGCCAGCCAAGAAGGAGCACTCAGTGTCTACTGGCCACCCGTCCTCCACACAGTGCAATACAACCAGCAATGACTGTCGGGGTGGGCAGCCAGCAAGCCTAAGCCACTTGGATTCTTAAAAACTTGCTCCCCAAAACTTCCCACGCTGTGGAGAAAACAGAGAACACAAACAGGAAATCATCCAGAAAACAGTCACAGCGGGCACCAGACCCACCAGCTCAGGGCAGTGGCACATAGTGCTTAGCAGAGGACCATCTGGCAGGCACTCTCCTACACAGAGAGCACAGGACAAGTGGACGTGGGCATTCAAGCAGAACAGAAAAGTAGGTAAGCCCAGAACTGGTTCTCTGGGGGGAGGGGCACTAATACCATTAACCACTGCTCATTGTGATCAAAAAAATAGCATGACGATATCAATTCACAAAATTGGACTGAAAACGGCAAGCATCTAAAAATATGGAGGGAATTAGCAAAATAAGAAAATCACCTGTATAGGTGTTCGCTGATTTAGGATGGACTATGTATGTCCTGATAAACTCACCCTTGAAAATATCCCAAGGGGGAAATGTACGTAGCAAACCTGTGTGTTCCGGTTTGGATCTGGAATGTCCCCCAAAGGCTCATGTGGGAAAGGCTTGGTCCCCAGTGCAGCAGTGTTCAGAGGTGGGGTTTTGGGAAGTGACAGGTCACCAGGGCTCTGACCTCATCAGCTCAGTGGCGGTTCCTAATTAGATGGGTTTGGGAGGTGGAGCCTGGTTAAAGGCAGGGGAGCCCTTGAGGGTTCTCCAGCCCTTCTGCCTCCCTCTCCCTTTCTCTCTGCCTCCTCTCTTCCGTGGGGTGAACAGTTTTGCTCTGGGGTGCTCTTCTCACACTCTTCAGGGCTCAGACTCCATCGCCACCCGGGCTCTGCTCCAAAGGTCTCCTCTGTTTCATTTTGCCAATGGCACTGTTTATGGGCAGTTGTCCCTTGGTATCCATAGAGATTGGTTCCAGGACTCCCCCCTGCCTCACTGAAACCAAAATTCACAGATGCTCAAGCCCTTTATGTAAAATCGTGCAGGGTTTAGAGTACCTCCCAGGTACTCTAAGGCATCGCTAAACAGCATCACTACACTATATTGTTTAGGGAATAATGACTTTAGTTTAAAAAGCCTGTACTTGTCTGGTACAGATGGAGTTACTGGGTTTATGGGCATGTCCCACCATGTCTGGCCTAAAAAATATTTGTGACCTGTGGTTAGTTGTGGCAGATGCAAGGCACGTTTCTCCAGCTTGGCACAGAGGCCAGATCAGCCTGTTGTGGGAAATGTCTTCTGCTCTATAGGATGGCCTGTGCAGCTTCCAGCCCTCTTGTGCTATGTGACAGAAGTGCCCTCCTCTGTGGTCTGCCCACTGGCGGCATCTTTCCTTTACAGAGCCTCCACTAGCAGCAGAGAAACTCGGGCAGTGCACTCTGGCGTCCTCAAGCTTCTGGTGAGGGACTACGCTTCCGGGACCTCTCCACTACGACGCTTTTTGCTGGGTGAGATGCTTTCATTCTGCCCAATGGCGGGACAGAGTACAGTGTGCCATGGCCTTGTTGGGCAAATAATTATTCCATCGGGTAAATGACTGACTTCCCTTCAGGCAGAATTTGGCTCAGAATAACCCTTCCCTGATATAGTCTAGGGGATCAGTCAACACTGCCCAGCCAGCTGAACCCAGCCCCTTGTGAGTGAGTGAGGCAGCTCCAGGCCGTGGCTGGTTTCACCAATTCCCTGCAAAGTCGTAAGTTTCTGACCTAGTGTCCGGGACTGGGGGGTGGCTGGCGGGGGAAGCCCTGCTGGGGATGTGACTGTTGTACCCTTCTGCTGAGTCTCAAGGCTAAAGATGTAAAGGTGACACCGAAAGATGCAGAGGACACAGAAATAGCACCATCTTAGGAAAAGCCTTTTCCTGGGCCTCAGGTTCACCATGCTAAGTGAATAAGCCCTTCTTTAGGACTGGCGCTGCCTATGGGGATGTGTTGATGTGGCCCCTCCTCATGGCTGAGAGCATCCTGTCCTGGAGGGAGGAGGGCCCAGGGCCTGCGTGTGTGTGCATATATTTGCATGTATGTGTGCATGTGTGTGGCATACGGGTATATACATGTGCATGTGTACTTATGTATACATGTATGTGCACGTGTGTGTGTACATATGTGTGGTATACATGCATGCGTGTGTGTGTGTGTGTGTGTGTGTGTGTAGGCAAACACTCAAGGGCCCTCTCCAACATCTTTGTGTCTCTGTTCATGACAAAGAGACTCGGGTGCAGAGGTGGGAGGCAGCCATGACCATAGCAAGTGCCGAAGCCCCAGGGTCCACTCCAGTCAGATCTCTCCTCCTCCCCTTTCCCCTTTCTACTCATCTTCTTTGTTGCAGTGCCTACTTCTTCAGAAGGTCACCCTGAGTCCCCAGTAGGGTAGGTCCTGGCCATGTTCCCCCAGTGCCCCAGGTGTGCCCGCACTACAGTCTCCTGAGCCCTGATGTCCACAGGTGACATTCCTGCGAGGGACGGACACCAAGATCAAATATGATGGGCTCCACTTAGGCACACAAAGGTGTCAGGAGCACTGTCCATCTGTCTGCCTGTGTCACACGTAGGCAAACCCATGGCCTGCAGGCTGCATACTGGCAGCCCAGCGCTTAGATCCACTCGGATCCTTTCCCACGGAGCCAGCAGAACACTGACTGTCTGGCCTGGGACTGTGCCCAAAGCCAGCCTGGGCCAGTTCCCACGAGGGACCAGCACAGCGTGCCACGTGGAACCTCAGATAGGATGGGCTCTGGGCCTGAGGAGGAAACCTTGGTGGATGAGCCCTCAAGGCACCACTCCCCAGGCTCAGAATTTCCACTGGAATTCCCACCACTTGTGGTGCTCATGTCACACACTCTGCCAGATGCCAGTTTTAACAGATCAGAAGCTATGAAATTCTGGAGGGAAAATCAGAGGAGACTCTTCCAACAAGCCACTTGCCTTACTAAGTAAGGAGTCCACCTAAGATGTTCCCCATGGTGCTGCACACCACCACGTCCATCCTGGGTAGAAATGCTTCTCTACAGCCTTGGCCGACTCACAATAGGCACTGACAATATGGATGTGTCCGGAGAATGGAGACAGAAATCCAGGAATTTCTCCTTGCAGCTGAACACAGTGACAGTAAACACACTGAGTTGACTAGCAAGTGAGAGTCCTTCGGATCTGGACTCCAGGATGAGAGTCATGCCCATATTAAAACCACCACATACACTGTGCTACCTATGATGTTCCAGTTTCATTTGTAGTTATATAAAGTCATGTATTTCACTAAACAATACAGCCACTCAAGAAACCCCTGGGCTCCCAGCCTGACAGCCAAGAAAGGCATGCATTTCTCAGGACTGATGATCAAGGAGTCAGACCATGGCAGCAGTAGTAGCAGCAGCAGCAGCTGGCACACTCAAATGAAGCTTGCAAAAATAGGACCTTGCAATACAGATACCAAAGAATAACCCTAGTTGATCTGCACACATCTTTTTCTGTCTGGTGAAAAGTTTTATCGTGGCTCTACATGAAACGTTTAGAATGCATGTGTAAACAGAACACAGGAAACTCAGAGAGAAAAGAACCATATGTGTATAGTGAGGTTTTAACAACTGCTACCAGAAAGTCAACAGGTTGAATAAGAAAAATAGCTTGATTGTAAAACTGTCACAGTTAGAGTCTTCAACATGTAGACTAGCATACTTAAAAAAAAAGCTTTCCACATTGCCATTCTAGGTAGCAAACTCATCATCACCAAGGAGATCTGGCTCGGAAAGAAAACAGCGTGTGCTCAGTGACTCTGTTCTTCGCAGCTGGGCTCCGAGGACATTAATTCACTGATAACCTCCAAAGTGTGTTTGTTCTTCCCGGATAGTACATTAGCCAGGCCACTCAGAACAATGTTAAGATTGTAGGACTTTGAACATTCAGCAGAACATGAATCTTAGTAAACAAGGAAGGTCTTTATATGTGACATGTGACATGACATTGTGTTTTATTTCTACAAGCTTTATAACCCTTTAAAGCTGCTGAGGACCATTAAAAAACATTTACTTATTTGCTTATTAGGTTAAAAAAAAAAGAAATCACACAACACAGCTCTTTGCTAACAAAGACATAAATGGTCCTTTCTGAGGAAAAGTAAACCTAATTTCCACACCAAGCCAAATGGATCCTAACCCACAGGTTTTTTTTTTTTCACATAACTAACCAAAACACTAAAGTGGCAAGGTCCACCCTCAGATGACAGTGCTCTGAAGCAGACTTAGAGTTTTACCCAGATCTCACTCCTTGGAGAGGTTTACAAATAGGGGACCTGAGAGGTCCAGGCTCCCTTGTCCTTACTGTGCCTTCTTTTCTTCCCTGGACATGCCACATTGCCCTAAGCTGCTTCCCTGGCTACAAAAACAGTGCCAGTGTCACCTCTTCACCGGTCCCAGCCCCAGGCACCAGGGTCTGTGCAGTGACACCTCCGACCAACATCACAGATCTGGTGAAGACCAGAACAACCTCTAAACAACCGCAGGCCTCCCCCCGGGGCACTGGGGTCCCCAACCAATCTGCCTGGATTTCATACCAGGTGCTACACATCTGAAATAAATCCAAAAGCTCAAACAGCTTAGAACGGGGCTTGACTCGGCAATTTACGAGGACATTACGGACAAGGGAGGTGGAAGGCACAATTTCTTGCGGCATCTGTGCGGGTTCTGGTCGCCCATGGGTTTCAGTCCACACTCTCTCTGAATGCCGAAGGCCCAGCAAGTTCTGCCCTCTCACCAAGGGTCCCCGCCCCGCTCTGAGTTGGGCATCAGCCACAAGTGCCAAATTAACGTGCAAACAGAAAAGGCCGTGCCGATGTCCTCCACAAGAGAGAGATCGGCCTCATTTGTGCAAAGAGGCGAGATTTCCCTGTCTAGGGACAGTGGGGATAAGAGGGCTCGGTTGTGGTGTCCGAGTACCAAGTCTGCAGGGCGCTGGAAACGCGGTGCGGGGCGGGTGTCGCGCCCCAAGTCCCTCCATGAAGAAGAGGTCCCCGGCGTGCGTGCGGCGGAGCCAAGTCCCCGGTGCCGCCGGCCGCCGGCTCTGCGACGCCGGGATGCTGTTCCGGACGCGGTTCCGGACGCGGTCGGTGCGCGCGGCGGGGAGCCCGCGCTGGGAAGGGGCGCTCGCGCCGCCCGGTCCCCCGCGTCCCTCGAGGATGCGGGCAGCGGGGCGCCGCTCTACTCACCCAGGAGCAGCCAGAGGCCGCGCCGCGGGAGGCCGCACAGGCCCGCGGCCATGGCGCGCAGGGAGCGGAGTCGCCGAGTCCGCCCGCGCCGCGCGCCCCGCGAGGACTGCGCCGCCCGCCGGCCCCGGAACGCGCGGGGCGGGGCGGGGCGGGGCGGGGCGGGGGCCGCGCGGCCCCGCCCACTGCGGCTCCCCGCAGGGGCCTCGCCGCACCTGCCACGCCGGGCATCGCACCCGGGCGCCGAGGGAAGCCTCAAGAGTTTGCGCAACGAATGCAGTTTTCAAACCGGGGAGGGTCTCCTCTGCTGCCTGGCTCCGCACATGGCGAGGGTCGCCCCTCCACGCACACCTTTCTATCCGGTTCTGGCACTGGGGAACCAAAGGGGACAAAGACAGCCCCGCGTGCGTCTGCAGGACAAGCCCAGGTGGTATGACAGGCAGGCAGGCAGGCACTAAGGTCCCAAGGCTGAAGGGAGCAGGGTTCTTTCAAAGGACAAAAGAGACCACTTGCTACTAGGGATGGGTGGCAAGAGGCTAGGGAGGCCAGCAGGCCATAAGCGTCTCTGAGTTCTGACCCCACGCTTAGGTACACAGGAGCCTCTGAGTAGAAAGGCGACAGACTTGAGTTGAGGTTGGTCGCTGGGGACAACTGCATAAAGAACTGATGGACGGTGGGGGGTGTCTCGAGGTATTGGGATGTGTAAGTGATGAGAAGGGCTCCCTGGGTACCACGGAGCTGCAGTGAGGCCTGGGGCAGGAGGTGGTTTTGGGAGAGGTCTGATCTGGGGATAAAGAGCCCAGGGCAGCTGAGCCTGGTCTCAAGGCTTCACTGGGGGCTGCATTTCACCATGCAGTGACAGCCAGTTCCAAGGGGAACTCTTAGCAAATGAGTAGATCGTGTTCTCTGCAAGGAATGCAGCAGATGACAGAGGGAGAAGAACCACTGGCCTGGTGCCGTGGCCTTGTCCATCTGTTGTGGCGAAGCGTCTCAGGCCTGCGCCCAGCACATATTACTGGAGGCACAACTCTCCTCACTGCAAAGGCAGTGAGGCCCAACAGAGCTTGTGGCTAGGATGCTGCTGCTGTGCTCAGAGGGGAGAGCGTAGACACGGTGGTCACCCATCCTTCTGAACACAGGCTGGGGGGCGGTACACAGGACTTCAAGTGTCCTAAGGGCTGGGGAAATTCTCCCGACATGGCCAGCCTCTCTTTGAATCTTAGGCAGGATAACCCTGGGAGATCTACAGAAGATCCCCTCGAGTCTTAGCTCCCATATGAGGACACTACCCCAGGCAAGGGAAAGAACCCAGAGTTCACACTGGTCCTGGAATAGCATCCCACCAACCACAGAGAGAACATCTTCAATTGCACAGACCACCAGAGATGGTAATTCGAAGAATATTGTCTCAGTAATTGGGAAAAATGATAAAGGCCATTGTGTTGCCATGTAACAAAACTTAAAATAAGAACAAGAGCAAATGATTCCCAGGTAATGACTATATAGCCTGGAATAGACTGGAAAAATAAAATGGCTGGGGGTGTGGCTCAGTGGTAGTGTGTGAGGCTCAGGGTTCAATTCTAGTAAAAATAAGGAAATAAACAAACAAATAAAACACCAGAGAACCATGAGACCATGTCAAGGGGCCTAATGTATGTATAACTGGAGTTCTGGAGGAAGGGATGTGGGTGGGAAAACATGAATTATATGGAACGTTTTCTATGAATGTACAAATTCAAGAATATCAACAAATCCTAAACAAGATTCTTGAAGAAAAATACACTTAGGCATATCACACCAAATTGCTCAACACTAGCAATAATGAGAAAACCTTACCAGCAGCCAGAGAAAAAGGCATTTTGTACAGAAGAACACAGATCAGGGTGATAAGAGTTCTGTGGAAAACAATGCAAGCCAGAAAACAAGGGAACATCTTCAAGTACATAAGGGAAAAAGCATCAGATGAATACTAATAAGCAGTATCTCAACTTCATTAGGCATCAGCTTTTCAAATCCCCCAAGGGAGCCCTGCTGTTTTAAAACCCAAACACTCAGGCCAGGCAAGTAGCTGAGGACCCTTCTGTCTTCAAAGCCAGCAAGTGTAGGTTGAGTTCTTGGGATGTCATTTCTCCAAGACTCTCTTCTACCGCTTCTAAGGACTTGTGTAATTCCAGACAATCTAGAATACCCTCCCCATCTCACAGTCAACTGATAAGCAGCCTCACTTGCATCTGTATCCTTAATTCCCTCTGCCATGAAAGACATGTTCAGGGATTCTGGGGATGACCATAAAATGTCTTAGCAGGGCAATTCTTCTGCCCACATAACATTTTACTATGAGCCAGGGTTTACATTCTGTAACAGTAACAACGGCCATTTGTGAGAATGCAGAACTTAAAGTCAATATATATAATATTACATGCATAGACAGATAGAATGTTGGCCAGAAACTCTTTCTTTTCTTTTCTTTCCTTTTTTTTTTTCTTGCAGTACTGGGGCTTGAACCCAGGGCCTACATCTTGAGCCACTCCCCCAGCCCTTTTTCGTGAAGGGTTTATTCGAGATAGGGTCAGCAAACTATATGCCTAGATTGGCTTTGAACTGAGATCCTCCTGATCTCTCTCTCCAGAGTAGCTGGGATTACAGGCATGAGCCACCGGCATCCAGCTGGAAACTATTTCTTTAAAACAAACTGTTCACATATTGTTTCCTTTGTCCAGAATTAAGGTTGGCATCAGGCAGAGTCAATCTGGAATTTTTAGTCTCACTTGTTTGGATATTGACATCATTACTGATTTCTGGTTATCTCCACGTATAATTATCTATACATTCTAGTTGACATAACTAAGTGTTATTTGGTGTTCTAATGCTTTGGTAAGAAAGAAATAATTCTGAGTGACAATGTAAGTATACTAAAATTAGCTGCAGTTTTGCTCCTGAAGATATTTGGAAACTTGGCAATTTAACAAGTCTTTTAAAGTTCTTCAAAATTTTTATATTATTATATAACAATGAAGAGACCTTAGAGCATAAGTAAACATTGCTTTTTCACTTGAAGTTCCAAAAGATTCATGATGAGTAGTTTGAATCTTTAAATTTCATTTGGGAAGCATAATAACTGTCAGGGTGAACACAGGGCAGCGACATTAGGACTGGACCCCCTCCCACTCACAGGGGGGGCTTAATGGAAACTCTCCACCCGATTCTAAAGAATAACAAACACCCACTTTAGCAATTTACTGCAAATCCCCACCCAGCTCCAAAGAATGACAGAACCTTACTACCACTTATCTCTCTTAGCTCAAGTGACCTCCCTGGGACTTCTCCAACCTCGTTTGTAAGCAGCTGTGGGCTCTGCCATCTGCCTGTGCTGATGTCAAGCCAGTTCCTCGCCCACCTCTTCGTGTTGAAACCCGGGTTGGGGTTCGCAGGTTCGACTCTCAGCTCTCTGCTCCTGCAACCTGGGAAGCAGTGGGCAGTGGCAGTTCTTCCCAGGCTAAATCCCAGACCGTGAGTGGAGACTAATTATCTCTCCAACTCCTTGTTGCTTCTCTCTCCCACCCTTTCCTTCCTCCTCTCCTTTCTTTGAGCCATCAGGGACCACTCCGTCCAACACCGGACTTCAATTTTGCTGACTTCCCCTTTTCCTGGGTTCCTTTCTCACTGCCTGTCCTCAGTGGACCACGATGAAGCCCTGGTACCAAGTGAGAGATTCCCTCTGTCCATCAGCTGGGTGGATTTGCCTGTTATTTCCTGGGGTTGCTCAGGAAAAATTCAGGAGCACTGCCTCAGAGCCATATCGCAGACGATCAGTCGGCAGTAAGGTGCTCCTGCTCTGGACTACTGTGGAGCTTACTCACTGCCTTTTCCACAAACACGGGCCAGAAATTGCCCAAGTCCCTGTGGGACAGTCCACTGGCATGTCCCCTCCAAACGCTTCAGACCCTGGGTCTCGAGGAGACCATCAAACCAAAATAGCTGATTTTCTACTGTAACGTGGTCTAGCCCCAGTATAAATTAGACAATGGTGGGCATTGGCCTGAACAGGGCACTTTTGATTTCCAGATTCATGCCATCTCAAAAAACTTTCTCCAACGCTATGACAGATGGTCCGAAGTCCCTACATACAGGCTTTGGCTTATTTCTGCTCAAAACCTTCCCTTTGTCAGTCTTGTAACTCCTTCCATTCCTCCTCCTAAACGAAAAGCCCTCTAATGTGATCCACCAAATAATCCTTCTCCCGAACCGTCTTTTTGCTGATTCTGACACTGCAGGGGAGATTCTTCTTCACTGTGTACCCCAACCTGCCCCCCAACTCTATTCCTCCTCTACCCTATTCCCTCTTCTTTCTTCCTCGACACCTGAACTTGCTCTCTGCACCCTCCTCTTCAGACCCAGCCACTGTCATTCCCTCCTCGAGGTGGCAGGGGTAGAAGGTCTCATCCATGATCACCAATTGAAAAGCGCCTTGGCTACTTTTTGTTGGATCCCACCACATATCGGAATTCCTCTGTATGACCCAGTCCTATGATCTGACCTGGTATCATATATGTCATCCTCTCCTCCACCCTTTCCCTTGAGGATAGGGACCACATCTGCATCAAGCCTATGCAGACGCTCATCACCAACAGGATGCTAACCATAATTCTATCAGGACAGTTGATGTTCCCAGGGAAGATCCTCACTGGCACTGTGTGTGTGTGTGTGTGGTGGTGGGGGGGTTCCCAGGATCTGAGAAAGGGGCAAATGATAACCTCTATCCAGGCAGGAATGGACAAATCGCTCTAAAGGCAATCAACTATGAAAAGATTAAGGAAATTACTCAGGGGCCAGATGAAAGCTATCTGGCTTTTATCACTGATAAACGGAGGCAATACTTAGTACACCTACCTCACCCCTAAGACTAATAAAGGCCGCTTTTACCTTCACCTTCATTTTATCTCCCAATCTGCCCTGGACATCTGAAAAAACTCCAAAAGTTACAGGGTGGGCCAGAAGTGCTCCGAGTGGAGACGGCCACAAAAATATTTAACAATAGAGGGGAAGAACAGGAAATTCAAAAATTCATGGCCACTAGGTGAAAGCTTACCCCAACCCTAGACCACCACCAGGGCCTTGCCCTCTATGTGGTCAAATGAGGCACTGAAGTTGGACTGTCTATATCAGGACCCATCCACTTGCCCAAAGACAGCCAGTGCTCACCGGTCACCCACCCTGACCCAGAACTCAAGGAGCTTCTAGGCTTGGTGACAGAAGACTGACAGGACTTGGAATTTTCTGCCCCCAATCCTGCCTCGGAACCCAGGGTAACTATCAATGTCAGGTAGGTGGATTTTTTTCCTTATCAACATGGAGGCTACTTATTCAGTTTGACAGGAATTTTCCGGACCCCTATTCGAATCCTTTCCTCTTTACTGTGGGAGTTAATGGCAGGCTCTTTACTGGCTTATATAGACTCCTTTGTACTCCATTTGATGCTGTTTTCACCCTCCCTTCTGGTCTCACCTCAGTGTCCCACTCTGCTTGTCTGCAGGGATATCCTTCTCAAATATAACGCCTCCCTACATTTAAGCGACCTCCACAAATACTCTTGGCCCTCTGCCGCTCAGATGCTGTTCCTCCCTTGACAGAGTTCCCCGTCCCCTGACTTACCAAACTCCCTCTCATCAATCCCAAGTGTGGGATACCTCTCTAACCACAGCTGCTACCCACCACACTTCTATAAAAATTCCTCTAACGACCTAAGACCTGTACATCCAACAAATTCAGTACTCCTCGGGAATACAAGTGTGATCAACCTAAAACTCATCATCTTGAGCCTTCTTTGGGCAGGGAGCCTCAGACCTAACTCCCACATAACGCTCCTATCTTAGCAGTAAAAAAGGACCCAATAGCTAGCGCTTGGTCCCCATGCATCCCACTGTCCCCAACCCTACACTCTTCTCACCGTGTTCCACCCACCAGCATGCATTTCTCTGTGCTGGAACTCAAAGATGCCTTCCTCACCACCCCTCTAGATCCCTCCAGACAGCATCTGTTTGCCTTCACATGAAAGACGCTGACCCCACGTTTCCACTCAGTTAACCTGGACAGTCCTTTCTCAAGGATTCTGAGACAGTCTCCATTTGTTTGGCCAGGCCTTGCCCAATGACCTCAGTCACTGCCCTCTCTCCCAAACTCTTATAGTATGTAGATGTCCTATTCCTGTGTAGCCCCTCCTTGGACCTATCCCTCAAATATACTGCACAACTCCTCAATTTCCTACACAGAAAGGGATATAGGGTCACTGCTTCCAAGGCACAAATACCCAAGTCATTTACTTGGGTCTACTTGTATGTTACCGTACACTTTAGGGTCATCCTACAGTCCCACACACAGATAATCAGGGATTTTCCATGTCCCACCACAAAAAAGGACCTTCTGTCCTTTCTGGGTCTATGGATTCCTAAATTTGGCCTCTTTGCCAAGCCCTATACATAGCATCACAGGGTGCCCTTGAGGAGCCCTTAGACCTTTCTAGACCAATTAAGGTCCATGCCACCAAAGTCAAAGAGGCTTTACTAGGGGCTCCATCACTTGGGACTCCCAGACACTCCTGCCCCTTTTGCCTGTACCTACACACAAACCAAAACATTGCTCTGGGCCTCCTGCCTCAGGATTTGACCACACATCCTGACCTGTGGCATAGCCATTGTAACAATTAGACTCAGTCATACAAGGATGCTCCCCTGTCTAAAGAGCCTGAGGCGGCAGCCCTTTTGACATCTGAGACATAAAAATTGACACTAAACCAATATATAACCTTCAACCTCCAGGCGCTCACTGGCCATCAACGCTCTGAACTCTTCCTGCTACCCATATACAATAGCACTCTTAGTCTCAAATCCCTACCTCCTTTCAGTGCTGCAGGACCCTAAACCCTGATTCTCTTCTCACAGACCCCACAACTGAGGAGGTTTCACCAGCTATCCACTCCTGCCTGGACCTTACAGAATAAGGTCTAGGGCTTCATTGCTTGAAGCCTGTGAAAGGACTACTATACTCCCCTGTTTTTCCCACCTTCACCTGTCTACTACAAGTGACAAACACACTGCTCTCACCTGGGTGGGGCGTTCCCAAACCAATGGATAGTTTTGCCTTGATCACAAGGTGGTCATTCCCTGGGCCCTGGAATACCCCATTCTCTCACATCTCTGTTTTTTCTGTTAAAGGGGCTACTGTATGATATAACTATCACTGTGTGGAGGCCAGGTGACCTCCCTGAATTGCTGCTTACTCACTTTGTGAAACATTGCTTGACCTTGCAAGGTTCTTATAGTCAAACAAAGAGCTACCTGTAGCAGGAATCTTGGAATTGGGGTAGTTAAAGAAATGATCTTACCCTGTTTCATTCTGTTATAAATAAAATATGAGATTTAATTCTCTTTTATAATACATGGGTCTATTAACCAATGGGCTATCTGTAAATTATTTTTATGCAAAAATAATTTTAGGATTGCTTTCTGGTTTTCTTCATACAAATATAAGGTTCTAAGTTAAAAGGTTTTATGCATTATTTTCAACAAGTAAAAAATATAAAAGCTATTAAGGGTATGTTTTTTTAAAAAACAAAAGATTAAAAAATACTTTTGGATTAAAAAAAGATTATGTAAAAAAAAAGGTCTCCCCAAGAAATGTCTCGAAATGGAAAAAATAAAAGGACAAAGAAAAGCTCCCCCAGGGTGTACAGAGTAAGTTGTTATAAAAGATGGAACTTATAAATGCTTATATAAGTGATTAAGTTAGCTAAAATCTAAGAGTTACACTAAAGGTTTGTAAGATCAAAATTTACTATATTGATGTTAGACTAAAACTTAATTCTTGAAGCTCAGAACAAGGCTGTCTTAAAAATATCACTCTGTTCTTGATAACATTTATCAAAAAAAAAAAAGAAAGAAAAACAAAAAACTGTCTCAAAGGAAAAGTTTTTGTTTTGTCAAGATAACTGTCAGGGAATTTTGGTGTTACATGTTGATCCAAGAATTTACCAAGACCAACAAGTAGGAAAACCAAAGTTTATTAAAACTCAGAGAGGCAATGACTAGCTAAACTCAGGGAGTTCTGCTGCACTGATATGTGGATTAAAACGAATTTATTTATGTAAAGCAAAATAAAAACAAAGCCAAAGTATAACCTCCAGATAGGCTGAAGAAAAAAACTCAAAAAGGAACACTACACTGAAGTCTTGAAACCTCAAGTCTTTATAGGAGTCAGCAGACTGGAGGTAATTAGTCCTAGAAAAACAAAAACACAAAACACAACTTGGCAGTGTGACATTAACTCTCAACCACTGACCTATGCATCACCAACTCCTTCCACATGTGGAGCGGAGGGAATTCGTGGCCTGGGATGGTCAGAATGGGCCTGTTAGTTTTAGGGGGGCTCCACTGACTGCAGGTCAGCAGAACCCTGCTGTATGTTAGTGTCAATGCTCTGGAATGTGATCCCTTATCAACATCTGAGCCATGGTTCTTGACCATTAGGTTTCCTAACTCCACACTTAGTCCCCATAAATATTTACCTGTGTTGTCTGGTGAGTCTTGTCAGGTTTTTGACTACTGAGGTAACTAAGTCATAACTAAATAAAAATGTATTTAAGAGTCGGTTTAACCACATAACTGTGGTTAAATAACTATTGTCTTGGGTAATTCTAAAGCAGTTAGTGCCCTGTGCGTGTCTGTGACAAGACTATTTGTGGTCACTGACACTAACCCCCCAAATGGTGGAAAATCTAAGGTTTTACTCCAAGGATAACAACTAAACTAATATGTATGTACAATTTTTATAGAGCTATGATGCTGTTATTGGCTCTTTTTTATTTTTTTGGTGGTGCTGGGGTTTGAACTCAGGGTGTCATGCTTGCTAGGTAGGTGCTCTATCACTTGAGCCACTCTGCCAGCTTTGGCTCTTGTCTTTTAAATATATTTGTGTTTTCCAAGTATATTAAGCCTTACAAAATACAAAGTTTAGATAAACACTGTATCAAGCTGGTTCCCTTCAAATTAAAACTTAATGCTAGGAGAGATGGCCCAAACAATGCATACACATATGAATAAATGAATAAACAATAGAAAAATTTAATGCTAGGGTTTTATAGGTTTTTATACACATGTTCCTAACTGTAACAAGAAAATGTTAATGGTACTGAAACAATTATACCAATCATAATTATTATCCTAAAGTGCTAGAAACAATAAAAACACCTAGACTTATTCTGCTAGTTGCTAAATTGTTTATCAAAATTTTAACCATGGCTGTTTATAAATTTTTTGCCATTACAGTTCTGATCCTTCTGGGGCATTTACAATTGAGTCCATGGAAAATGACTCTGACAAGTACTTGTCTGTCAACCAGGTTAGCTTTTTAAATGTCTGCTTTTGTTGGATTTTGTTTTGTATTGTCCTTGTCTAGAAGCCCACTGTCTAATAGCCACTCCTTCTAAGCCTCTTTGTTGCTTAAATTTGGCCAAAAGGGTCTATTTGGCACTGACTCCCACCTGATCTGCTCGTTACTTCCCCCCACCCCCCACATGAGACCCAAAACAGAAAATCCAGGGAAAAGTTAATCTTGGTGACACGGAAATCAGAATGACCAATCAAAAAAATCTTCAGAGGAGTCTGCTCAGAGACAAACAGTTTTGAGACAAGGGAGGAATGCCGTCAAAATTCAAATGGAGTCACTTGTGTCAGAACCTCTCAAAAAATAAAGCCAAGAGGGTTGAAGAAGTGGTTCTCATGCATGTGTGGGTATCTGGCATTAAAACCCTTCCAAGGCACAAACTCATGGTTTTGGGCAGGGCCTTCTACTCAAACAGAGACACAGTGGCCACGTCTACTGGCCCCAGACATGACCTTTAATACTTAAAGATGGTGTTTTTAGTTTTGGACTTAAACAATGAGTTTTTTTTAGACAGACATAGGCCCCTTATTTAGACTATCATGAGGCAAGTTAGTTGCCTACTTGTGGTATTGTTGCCATGGTAATCGTACTCAATGCAAGAGAAACCAAAGGTTCAGACATTTTAAAAATGTGCCATAACTGACAGGACCTGCTGTACGTAAATCAATATCACTGGACAAGTGAACACTTGCACAGAGGTAGTTCTCGATAAATAAATAGAAAATAAATAAATAAATAGAAATAGAAAATAAATAAATAGAAAAAAGGGGTCTCACTAAAATAATGTGTGGTAGTCATAAAAGAGAGGTAACAAACCTCAAGGACAGGCTGGACTAACAAGGTCCTCTTGGAATGAATGACCAGTCTGATACGGATGGAGGACTAGATGGTCAGGCTTGACCAAAAGTCAACTAATACTAGGTAAACTTGAACAAAAGAACTGGAAAGGGGGGATTGTGAGAATCAACTAAAGTCAAGTCTTTTCTGTCACTGTGCAGATGTCAGCTAATCTCCCTAAATTGCTGCCTACATGCTTTCTGAAATGTTGCTTGACCTTGCAAGGCTCTTGTAGTCAAACAAAGGGGTGTTTATCACCAGATGTCCTAATCTCAAACTGCCTCCTTAGAGATGAATATTGCTCAAAGGGATTTTCTTGTTCTCTCTGCCTCAAGGTTACCCTTACCCCATGTGCCCCTGAATAGCCAATTGCGAACACTGGGAACACAAACCCGTCCATCAGGGTGAGGGGCAGACTTGCATAAGAGATAGAAACTGAGCAGACTTCCCGCTCACTGTGCTCACCTGCCCGACTGACAGAGGCACGTCCTTCTGCAGAAGTAAATTTGCCCTTGCCATCAGCTTTCAAGCATCTGATTTGTGATTGTGGCAGCACCCAGATATTTCTGACACCCATAATCTCTCACATGGGATACAAGCCCTTGCTACACCTGTCACAGGCCCACCTAACCGCCCCCTCTTCAGCTGCCACTCTTAAACAGATCACTTGATCTTGCCTTGTCTGCTCCAAGGTGGCCCCCCAGGGAGGTGTCAGGCCCCTGCCCTTCTCCACATCCCAGGCACAAGGCAGTCTGCCAGGACAGGACTGGCAGATTGATTTCACCCACATGGCCCCCCATCAGCTAGCAAGAATACCGCCTTACCATGATAGACGCTTTCACAGGGTGGAATGAGGCGTTTCCCACCTCTACCGAAAAGGCTAAAGTGGCTAATTAAGGCCCTCCTAGCCCATATCATTCCCCGATTCGGGGTACCCTCAACACTACAACAGATCCACTTTGTCTCAGTTATTACCCAGCAGTTGTCTTGGACACTGGGCATTAAATGGATACTCCATGCAGGCCCCAGTCCTCTGGTAACGTGGAGAGGGCCAGTGCCCCCTAAAACTGCAACTAACCAAACTGCTTGGCCCTGTCTCTTGTCTAGAACTCTCACCCACCTCAGACTCCTTCCCAGAAAACCCTTAGAACTACTCTGTGGACACCCTTTTGTCCTTCTCCTCATAGCCCACTCTTCTACCTCACTTCTCCCCGAGGACATCTGGCTCATTCTCCGTTTTCCCCAACAGCTTAGACAATGTGCTGACAGCCATCTTCCCACCTAAACCTTCCTCTGACCTTCCAGCTCAGCCTCCTGTTGCACACCTGGGAGACTGGGTCTAGATCACTGATTCCTCGACACCACGTGAACCTAAATGACAAGGGCCACACAAGGAAATTTTAACTATGTCCACTGCAGCCTGGGTCAAGCAGCTACCACATTGGTTCCACCACACCCAACTAAAAGTATACCCCAGTCAGTGGAGGCTCCCGAGTTACCCCATCATCCCCCACACCTAAATATTCCTCTCTCCCCACAAGCTCCACCCCACACCTGACCAGGATCCTGAGACACCCTAACCCATCCATGTCTCTGATTCTAGCCCATTTTGAGTTATTTCTACACTATCTTGCAGAGGACCTCTGCTGGTATCCCTTCCCCTGCCCCATATCAGGCCCTTTGGGAACCGTGGCTCCAGGGAACATTCCAGAACTTTTCTCCACCTGAGATTTCCCTCTTCACCTTCTGCTTATGTCTTACTTTGTTTCTGCCGTCCCTCCCACCTGTTGGGACTCACTTGTCAGCCTCACAAAGGCTGTTAATAAAAAAACAATTCCTCGTTATCTTCTGATCCACTGCCCTTCTGGCTGACCTGGAGCACTGGTTAAACTTCTCTAAGACAATTCAGATTATATATGCAATAGCCCCATTCCCAGACCCCCATCTCAATCCATACTCTCCCCCCAATAGTGATGGCATCTCTGGTATCATTAACCACTGTGCTATTATTCTTTTCTATCCATACACCAAGAAGCACTCCTCACTTCCATTTCATGCAAGGATTAGTGGGCCCATTTCCACCCAGATGATGCTGACCCTCCAGGTACCTCTCTGTCTCAGCCGAAATTTTTCTGACCCAGCTTTGCCCACCCCAACAGCAGAGTCCCCCACCAAGCTCTGCAACCAAACCTTCATCCCCCCCATTTCTCTTCTGACCATTAAAGTTTCCGCATACCTTTATCAGCAGCTGGTTGGAATAATCTCTCATGCTTTTCTGTCCCTCTGCAAATAGCCAATACTGCTTCCCTTACCAGCAGCTGGTGGTGCTTAGGCTGCTCCCAAAGCAAGGTCCCACTGTGGAGACCATGCTCAAACACCCCTGCCTGTATTACCCTTATGCTTTTTATTTAGCTCCCATTCCCTGGAAACACTTATTGACCTAACCTAATTCTCCCTTATTCCAAAATCAGGAGGTGATCTAGTTGTTCAATACCCATCTCTCGCAGGGGCTGTGCTGTCCAGCTCCTTCTCAGTTTTGGATCAAAAACTGGAACAAGGCCAAAGAGATGGTCTCCTGGCTGCCTACTTTCACTTAGGACTTCTGTCTGTCCACACTAGGCCTCTTTTTCCTGTGCAGAACTTCTTCCTGTCTTTACCTAACTGGTCAGGCATCTGTACACCAAATTCCTGATACAGGCATACTACCAAATAATTAAATGGTTTAGATCCCCCTTTCAAACTCTCTACCCTCAAGGGTCTGAGCATAAAGAGCTGAACAGATCATTCCACCCTTGGCTGACCTAGGAATCTCAACTCCCCGGGGGACTGAGATAGCAGGAATAACTACTTCCTTACTATACTTCCACAGCTCTCAAAAAGTTTCACTGGCACCCTAGATGATCTAAGCCTATCTACCTCCACCCTCCAAAACCAACTTGATTCCCTGGCAGGAGTACGCCTCCCAAACCATGGAGCTCTTGACCTAATTGCTGAGAAGGGGAGAGAGAATGTGTCTCTTCTTACAGGAAGAACACTGGTTTTATGTTAACCAGACCAGGATTATTGGCCATGTCATTAAGAGATTTTGGGAACGCCCCGCTAATCTCCTTCAACAATGGACTGCTGGGCCTTCCTGGGCTAAGTGGATGCATGGTCTTCCCTCTGCTAGGGCCCCTTATGTTTTTCCTCATTCTGCTATTGTACCTTGTCTTTTTCAAACACTTTCTTGATTAGTTTCCCAGAGGCTCCAGGCTTTTGTCCAGGATGCTACCCAAAAGCAGATCAACTCGATCCTGTTCCTCCAATGGGCCAGCAACAACCACTAGAGCAAGAAGACCCTGCCAATACCTCCTCCCCTTACGAGACCTCAATACCCAGCCTCAGCAGGAAGTAGCTAAACAAAGCTTCATCGTTTCTTTTCCAAATATATATCTCAAAAGGCAGGAATGTTAGAGTGAACACAGGGCAGGCACATTAGGACTGGACCCCATCCCCCTCACAGTTGGCTTACTGGAAGTTCTCCACGTGGCCCTAAAGACTGGCTTCAAAGAATGACAAGCATCCACCCTTAAGCCATTAGCTCTGGAGAGTCAGAGGTCCAACTGAGGATTTTCCTGCCCAGAACCTTCCTGGCACTTCTCCACCAACCCCAAAGTATGTAAGTGGCTGGGCTCTAGCATCTGCTGGAGACCCCCTTTGCAGGTTCCTTCTCCTGAATAAAGTGTGTGCTGACATGGAGCCATTTCATCGCCTGTTTCTCTGTGCGTCTTTCAATCCACCATCTCTGTCTACCTCTCTATGCTTTAGTCTAACATCCGGTGCCGAAACCCAGGATAGGGCTTGTAGGTTCGACTTTCAGCACCCTGTTCTTGCAACCTGTAAAGCAGTGGGCAGTGGCAGCTCTTCAGTCTAACTCCCAGACCCTCAGTGGAGACTAGCGTTGTCCTCCTTGTCCCTTGCTGCCTCTCCCTCTATTTTGTCACTCAGTTTCTCTCACATTCATTCTGTCAGGGATCACTTCCCATTGCTAGAACCTCTATTTAACATGGGTCTTCAATTTAGTTGAGTTTCCCCCTTTCCAGGTTTCTCTCACTTCCCGTCCTACTATGGACATCCTGATGTGGACCATGGTGAAGCCCTGGCTCCCAGGTGAGAAACTCCCTCTGTCCACCAAGTGGGTAGATTCACCTGTCATTTTCTGGGGACGCTTAGAAAATTCAGGTGCACTGCTGCAGAGACATAGCACAGTCTCAGTTGGTGGTGAGGATGCTCCTGCTCTCTGATGTGACACTGTCCTACCAACAGGTAGGACCACTGTAGGGATTACTCACTACCTTTTAAAAAGTGGACCAGATTCAGCATTATCTCAAAAACTTGCTCCAAAACTAAGGGAAACAGTCCAAGGCCCCCCTATATCTAGGCATTTGTTTATCTCCACTCCAGACCATCTCTCTGCCAATCTTGCTCATTTCATTATATTCTCCTCCTAAAGAAAAATCCCTCTCAGGTTTCTCTTCCTTCCCTTAAAATCCACCCTCCTCCTCTGACTTCAACCCAGCTCTATGTCATCCTTTCCTCTTCCCTTATCTCACAAGGTATGAAACAGGTTTAACCTTGAAACTCCTCTAAATCTGTCTCAGACATGATTGAGGTTTCTTTTGCCTCTCCTACTTCATAGCCTGCTCCTGTCTCCTCCCGGACTGGTCATCCAAGTGAGGACAAGAGATAGAGATGGATGAGGAGGACAAAAAGGGAAAAAAGTCCCACTCAAGTTGCATTTTCAACTTCCTGAGTGACTCACATGTCCCAAGACTAAAAACATAAAATCTAAATAGCATGTGGCTGAGGATTGCAGTTGTTTTTCTGTCCCTACCTCCTGGACTTTTCCTATCTAATGCTGAGCCTCTATAGCTACCAAAACACTCTGTTTTCTTCTTCAAGTCTTTCACGATGGGCCGTTTTCCCATTACAGACATGTCAAGACAAGGAGAGGGAACAAGTCACATCTAGGTCACTATAGGTGGCAACCATGGGCTAGCCCATCTGTTCTCCTGGCCAAGGCACCATGCGGTCAGGGATATGGACCAAGGCCTTCAGACTTACGTACACACCCTCAGCTTTCCATGTGCATAGGCTGGAGACCAAAGAGGAAATTTCAGTTCTCTGCCTAAGCTTTATCTCCTACAGATGCCCCATGTGTTCAAGATTGGAATCTCAGCGCTCCAGGTTGGGGCATTAGCTAAAAGGCAGGGCAGCCTTCTTGGGGTTTGCTATGGGTTCAATAAGGCATTTGGGTTTTTAATTATAAAAGTCCACTTCTCTGAAAGTAGCTCTTGAGGAGCTAATTCATTCTACCTTTTCCATACCTGCTCAGGTGGTCAGATAGCACCACTTTCAATGGAGATGCTCCCTGGGTGTATGTTCAATATAAGGCTGATAGAATATTTTATTTTGTTGGGAAAGGAAATAATTTTGTCTGAATTTAAAATTTCATAAGTTATTTCAAAATACAAATTAGAAAGGTATAAAACTTATCAAGTTTATGTGTGTGATTAAGTTGGCTATAATTTAAAATTGCCTAAAATTGTTTTCTAAGGTCAAAATTTGTTATGCTGATATAAAACTAAAACTTAATTCTCTATATGTATAATATCAAGGGTTCCTTAATGTTGTTCTGTTCTTAGTAACATCTATAAGAAACTGGCTTAAAGAAAGTATTTTATGCAAATAATCACTTGTGTTTTCTATTGATCTTGTGAAACCTTTGACTACTTAGGAAACTAAATCTTAACTAAATCAGAGTTCATTTAAGTATCTGTTCTTCATGCAAAAGTCTCTTAAGTGACCATGTTATAACTACACGATGAAAGTTAAGTAAGTTTAACATAGTTAGTGCACTATATATTTGTGACTAAAAGTATGTAGCAATGCATATCTACACTTTTATCTAAATATTATACAAAAATTTGGAGAGTTAAAAGTGTGTCAATTTAATACATGCAAAATGACCAGCTAAGACTCTTTTATTGAAATCCATTACATCTAAACCTGTGACATATAATAGTCAAAACTTTTGGCAGTTCTGCTAACATTCAGAGAAAAGATGCCATTTGGGCAAACTTATTTAAAATCTGGCCTACAATTATTTGTCTTAACCAAATGAGTGTTACTGTACATATGAGACACTTGTGCATTAGGAAATAAGGCTATTGGGATCACTCGCACTGTCCCCTACCTTGTAAGAGTACTGAAGTTTTGACTTGTGCCAGTGCTGTACACCTATAATCTTACCTAGCCAAAATTCTAAATTTTACTCAAAGGGAAAAAGCTAATTAACATGTATATGACACCTGTGTAGCTTTGACACTAATTGTTGCTTCCTCCCTTACATATTAAAATGTATTTATGTTTTTCAAATACATAAGACTTCTAAAATGCAAAGCTCAGAAAAAAAACTTTACCATAGGATGTTCTCAAAATTAAAACTGTTAGTAATCCCATACTTTTGCAGGCTCGTGTCCATGTGATCCTAATTATAAGAAGGCGCACTTAGTGTTACTGTTACAAAGCTGTCAGTCCTAATTATTTTCCTGACATGCTGTATACTATAAAAATAATTGATTGTTCTGACAATTGTTAAACTACTTTTCAGTACTTTAACCATGGCTATTCTTCTAAGTCTTGTCATTCAGTCTGGTCCTTCTCAGAAACAAATCCCCAACAAATCAAATCCCCAACAAAATGACTCTAACAATTTCTTATTTGTCAATAGAGCCAACCTTTTAAATATTTGCTTTTGTTGACTCTTTTGTATTCTCCTTGTGGTCTGCTGACATCATTTTTAAGATGTTAGGACATCATTTATAGGCCAAACAGAATTAAAACTGGATGCCAGGTAACTCCACTTATTCTACACCTCTTTTGTTACTTATAATTGGCACTGACTCCCACATGACCTGCTGTTGCTTCCCCTTCAACGTGGGATCAGATCAGAGTCTAGGAAAAAGATAATCCTGGTGACAAGAGACGTTCATTAACCAGAATAGTTAATTGGCAAAATCTTCAGAGGAGACTGTTCAGAAACAAAAAGTCTGGAGACAAGGGGGAAAGCTGTCACAATCCAGATAGAGTCACTCGTGCCAGACACCACAAAATTACTAAGGACAAGAAGTTTTAAAGAACTGTTCTTATGCACCCAGCACCTTCTTGGTACTTCACCAACTCCTAGTCCCAAATAAAGCCTGTGCTGACGCTGAGTCAATTCCTAGCCTCTCTCCATGCCCCTTTCAGTCTACCATCTCCATCTCCCATCTCTCTCTCTGTGCTTACCAATCTAACAGGAGAGGACTTCTTTATTTAAAAATCCTCAACGTTATAATTTCAAATGCCTCTTCATATATCTTCCCCAGATCAAATGCACTGAATTTGTTTTTGTCTAACTATTTCTTTTAGAAACAACTGACTAGAGGCACACTTATCTCTCCTTCTATGTTAAAGATAAGATTGGTTCTTGGGCTGGTGGAGTGGCTCAAGCAGAGGCACTGCTTGAGGAATGGCACTGAGGCAAAGTTTTGCGATTACACCCCCTCCTGACTCTCAGAGCTCCTCCCCAAGCCCACAGGTTTGGAGAAGCCTGGTGATGACATATTCTCTCCCCACTTCCAAGTTCAAGGTGGCATAAAAAGACCTAGCAAAAGCCCCCAGCCCTTTTTTCCTTCTTCTTGCACCACAGCGCCTCCTTTCATCTGGCAAAGCCGGTGCTTCCTCTTCCCTTAATAAAACATTTCTACCTCACCATATTCAGGTGTTCTGCTTGCATTTTTCCACTCCAGTGTGCAAGAAGCAAGATCTTCTGGAAATACGTTTGCCATTAATATCTGGCGAAGCTAGCCAGTTCAGGGTGAGGCCTCACGATACTATTTTTACTCATTTCTTCTATGCTAACCTCCCATCTGTCCTCTGGCCCTGCGCCCCTCCACCTGATATTCCGGAACCAAACAGCACCTATGGCTTGGACGGTGTGGGACCCCACGCTGGGACGTCTACCAACATGTGGGACCCGCTCTGACCCCATGACAGGTGGGACAGGGTTGTACCCCAGCAGCCGGGATGCAGTGTTGTCACCCAGCAAGACTCATAAGCTTCTGTGATTACCCCAAGGAGCATGGTTTGCCCTGCTCGGTCCCGCCTCAGGGAACAGACCCCATTAAAGGAAGTGCTCTTTCACAGCCATGTGGCCAGGGACAATAGAGCCACCCACTGCCCTGGGGCACTCAGGCACTCAGGATAGATCTCCCCCGTCCCCTAACTGGCTGGCACGGTTCTAGAGGGTGAATTGGAGGCGCTTAACCCTCAGCGTGACCACTGGGCCATGGGAGGACACAGGACAAGGGAGGAGTTCCTCCGCCACCTCAGCAGGCCTAGGGACTTGAGGCACCCGGGAAAGCTGACCTTGCAGCAGTGCAAGCTAGCTCACTAGCCCTGGTAGCTGGAGTGTGGCATGGCCACGCAGGGAAGCCAGGCCTAGCCAGCTTCACAGCAGTGGGGGCCACAGCAAGCGGGCAAGCTGCAGCACCTATGCATGCACACACACACACTCAGGAAGACTTGCAAGGCCCAAGCTGGCTGGAAGAGGGTGGCATCACTGCCACTCCGCCTCCACCGCCAGTGGGAAGGCCAAGGAGGCTGGGGGCACTGGGGGTGAGACAAGCAATGGCCCAGGAGCCCACTGCAACAACAGCAGAGGCAGGCAGGAGCTGTACACTCCAAGACCTGGTTCCATAGCCACACAAGCATCGCGAACCATCTACAGCCTTCTTATTCCTCTTGACCCATTCCCTTGCCTGCCTACCTGCCTTGCCTGTTCCCCTGGGTGCTGTGTCCCAACCATCATTCATGCTCTTCTAGTCTCCATGGCCTATAGGGGTTGCTGAGGTCCTCACCCTGAGGTCACATTCCCGTCCCAGGAACTCATCCCCCTTCACTGATCCAATTAATGGGAACAGGTTCAACCAAGTTCTACATGTAGTCTCAAAGTCTCCCTTCTTTAGGGAAGCTAACAAGGGCTGACTGCAGGACTCCAGTGATAGGGCACCAGCCTAGTAGATGTAGGGCCATGAGTTCGAATCCCACCATAATTTCTTTCCATTATCTGGAATGGTTCTCTGACTTTTGTTTTCTCTTCATTAGGATAATAATTGGGTTAGCATTCAGGACCAGCATTCCATTCAGGAGCTCTCATGCAGGGCTGGAGAGGTGACCCTGAGGAGAATAGCTGACTTGCAGTCAGGATACTCTGCTGCTCCAGAGACATCTGACAAAACCAGATTGAATGGACTGGTATTGGAGGCTTCCTTGATACAAGAGGGATGCCTCATGGATCTCAGAAGTTCACGCTCTCTCCCAACGAGTAATTTCCTCCTTCCCCATTTCCCTCTCTCTCTCCACAGACCAACATGGGGGGAATCAACTCAGTTTCAATGGATTCCCCACTTTGCTGTATCCTTGAATACTGGGAATGTTGTGACCTATTACTGTAATGAAATTTGGCCTCAATATCAACTGGGGACTAGAAAGTGGTGTGAAAATGGGAGTCTTGATTACAATACCATCTTACAGTTACATCAGTTTTGTGAAAAACAAGAGAGATGGTCAGAGATACCATTATGTGCAAGCCTTTATGGCCTTATATCAAAACCACCCTCTATAAGGGGGTCACTAGATCCCCAACAAGAACTTAAGGAGAAAGACACAGATATCCTCAATGATCCTCTGCTAAAAGGGACATTATGCATCCCATAAAGGGAACACTTTTTCCTCCCCCTTATGCACCTCACTCCATGCCTCCACTATCCTCTTCCCAAACTCTTCCCTCAGCACCCACACTGTGCATGAGCCTGCCACACACTCAAAATGGGGTATCCTACTCAGAGACTTCTCAAACAGTGCTCCCAATGAGAGAAATGTCAGGGCTCGAGGAATAAATTTGTGTTCATGTGTCCTTCACTGTAAATGACATCCAACAATATAGAGAAAAATTAGGGAGACATACCGAGGACCTCAATAAATTTATGATTGGGTTTCAGACCCTGACATTAGGGCTTGATCTCTCTTGGAGGGATGTTCAGTTCCTTCTGGCCAATTGCTGCACTCCTACAGAAAGGAAAAAAAAAAAAAAACTCTCACTGCAGCTCATAGGGAGGCAGATGAGGCCTTTGCTAGGGACCCCACAGGCTGGGATATAGGGATGTCAATGTCCTAGAATCTGAGCCTCACTGGGATTATAACACCCCAGGAGGAATGCAAAGGAGGGTCTATATATGTTAGAGGCAATCCTTCATGGAATGAAATCAGGGGCCACAAAGCCTGTAGATTATAACAAGGTTAAAGGAATTATTCAACGGCAAGAGGAGAGCCCTATAGCCTTTTATGGTAGGCTAGAAGTTTTGATGAAATACACTAGCCTTGATCTGAAATCTGTAAAAGGGACTGCCCTCTTAAACCACCATTTTGTTAATCAATCTCCCTCATATATTAGGAAAAAGCTTCAAAAGCTGCACCTGGGTCCCCTGACCAATAAAACTCAGCTGCTAGATATTACTTTTCAGGTCTTTAACAATCATGACCTGGAAGAAAAGGGAATAGAGTAAGGAAAAAAGGCAAGCTGTGGGTATGGCTGCCAGGATAGGGGTGCCCCCAAGGCCAAATAGACATCCTCAAGCAAAAAGGCCATCCTGCTTCAAATGCGGAAAGCCAGGAATTTGGCAAGGAACTACCCAGAGCCACCTCTGCGGCTCTGTCATGAATGCTCCAAAATAGGAGATACCCAATAGCACTAGAGGATGGACTGTCCCTGTTCCCAGAGAGAGGACTGGCCAGTCAAACTCTTCTGCACATGACTGAGGAAGCCTGGGGTACTCTCAACAGCCTCCACAAAAACTTGTCATCACTTATGAGGAACCTCAGATGGCCTTGGAAGTCTTGGGTAAGCAAATTCAATTTCTTATTGATACAGGGGCACATACTCTGTTCTCCCTGCTCTTGCATGAAAGTCTTCCTTTCAGACCACCATTGTAGTGGGAGTTGATGGGAAAATCAAATTAGAAAATTCACTCCCCTTCTTCCTTGCCTCAGTTTTTTATGCATAAATTTCTTATAGTCCCTAGTTGCCCTGCCTCACTCTTGGGCTGTTGACATAATGAAAATTTTGGGTATGGTCCTATTAATGAGCCATTTTCCAAGACAACTAATACTTCAGAAGGGACCCCAAAGGGCCCATGAAATTCCTTTGGAGGTGGACCAATAAGTAAGCCCCTCTGCTTGGTATGATGTGATACCTGGAAGGGCAAAGACAGCTATTCCTGTTAAGATACAACTCAACAGCCCCAACAGCAATTGTAAGCAATATCCTCTTAGAAAGGAGGCTAAGGAGGCTAAGTTGTTAAGAGATTTCTAAAACTTCGACTGTTAAGACATTGCCAATCTCCTATCTTACCTGTAATAAAACCAACAGGTGAATACAGGATGGTATAGGATTTGCAACTGGTAACTGAGGGTGATCCCTTTCACCCTCTAGTGGCTTATCCATGTACCATCCTATCTCAAATACCTGAAGGCAGTAAATGGCTCACAGTCTTGGACTTAAAAATGCTTTCTTTACCATTCCTCTGCACCAAGACTCCTAATACCTCTTTGCTTTTGAGTGGGAAGATCCTTTTATGAGGGAAAAGCAAGAGTGGACAATACTGCCCCAGGGATTTCAAGACTGCCCTCACCTATTTGCCAGAGCATTGGGAAAGGATTTAAGGAACCTTCAGATTAAGGAAGGGGACTTCTTCAATATGTAGATGACTTCCTGATCTGTAGCCCAACTCAGGACACTTCAAATGCCAACACTGACGGGGAATATAAAGTCTCAAAAAACAAGGCCCGAGTCTCTTTACAGGAAGTCCAGTATCTAGGTTATATCCTCACTCCTGGGACCTGGAGAATGTCTGCTGAAAGGATAGAGGCCATCTGTACCCTGGGGTGCCACTGACTAAACATCAATTTTATTCATTTTTGGGAATGGCATTGCACTGGATTTGGATACACAACTTTGGAGTCACAGCAAAGTCTCTAAGAGGCCACAGAAGGACCAGACAATGAGCCCTTAAAAGGGACTGGAGAAACATAGGCCACTACAAAAGGCCCTCACCGAGGCCCCAGTTGAATGAAACCGTTGGTACCGTATGTGTCAGAAAGGAAGGGAATGTAGGAGTCCTGACCCTCTAATATCTCACCAGCCTCCATCCTGGCCCTCTTTCCCCCACAGGAGCCTATATATCCCAAATATATTCCTGGTGAGGAAAAAGAGGCTTCCTGGAGGAGAGAACGTAAGGAATGAGCTTGGTGGTGTGTGGATGATGAACTAGTGTCCCAAGCAACCCAATGGGAAATAATGAAGTCTATATATGACACTTCCACTTGGGCTGAGATGCAACATAGGTGCTGATAAGGAGGCTATTTCTTTACAAGGTGGACTGAGGCTTTCCCCACCTGGACAGAAAGGGCCTCCAAGGTGGCACAGGCCCTTTTAAAGAAAATTATTCCTATGTTTCGTGTGCCTTGAACACGCCAGAGTGATAATTGACCAGCTTTTATCTCACAGATTATCCAGGCAGTCGCCCAGGCCTTGGGAATTAAATGTCATTTACATTCAGCTTGGAAACCCTAGTCCTCCAGTAAGGTGGAAAGGGCCAATCAGTCAAATGAATCTTGGCTAAACTTTGCTAAGAGACTTCTGGAAAATGGACCCAGCTTTTGCGTACTGCCTTATTGAGAATGAGAAATGCTCTGACTAAGATCCATCTTAGCCTTTTTGAAATGCTCCATGAGAGGACATTCCTCTCCAATGACTTAGTGACAAACCCTGAGACTGACAAGTCTTTTAATGTTATAATGTATCTAGGAACATTTCAATAAGCAATCCAAAAGTTGGGAAACAAGGTTTTACTGGACCCAACGTAAGGGGGAAAACTCCAAATAGAACCAGGAGAACAGGTGTTAATTAAATCCTGAAAGGAAGGAACACTAGCTGACCAACTTCAGCCCAAATGGAAGGGCTCTTATCCAGTGATCTGGGCCATGCCCATGGCTGTCAGAGTACAGGGAATGGACAGCTGGATTCTCCTTTCTAGGGTAAAACATGCAATGGAGGACTGTACTTCCAACCAAGCACAGCCTGGGGATACCTACCCCTGTGAGCCAACAGAAGACCCAAAGCTCTTCTTCGGCAGGAACTGAAAGACTTCAACTTAACTGATAAGTAAAAACTTTAATATGGGTTACTTCACTATGCTTGCACTGCTCCCAGCCCCATCTCTCATTATCACCATTCTGCTTACTTTAGAGCTTGGAGAGACTTCTTTTGGGCATTTTGCCTTATTTTCCTCTTGGGACTGACACCTGGCTTTGGACAGCCCCTAGAGGATTTGTCAAATTGTACCCATTTACTAACTACCACAAGTTTCATACCCCAACTTCTAATTAAAACTTCTGAGATCATACTGTCCAAAACCTTACCAAAATGAACAAATAAGAACAATGGATTTGTCTAATATGCTTTCAATAGAACTTAATTTTTGCTGGGAACCACAGGGAGTGTTTCCCTCATGTGAAACTTGTTTGTATCAATGTTTACTCCCTAAATGGACTGACACGTACATTCTGGTATGCTCAGCCTATAAGAAGGATATTGCCCTAAATCATCAGTCCTTCACTGCTCCAATTACTACAACAATCCAAACCAAGAGAGCCACTCTCCCTTTTAATAGAACCAAAAAACAACTCTAACCGCCCCTCTTTTATTACCAAAAATTAAAGACTTTGCTAATAATAACCAAAAAAAAATTAACAAAAATCATAGCCATACTTCAAAGTCGAATAGACTGACAATTGTCACTTTTCAAAATAAAAGAAAATTAGATCTCTGACAACTAAGAAAACTTCCCAAATCTGGCAATAATCCTTGAATTTTGGAAAACATGGCTCAACAAAGAAGACCCCTGGGTAGTGCACCTGGCAGGGCCCCTTCTGATTCTCCTGCCAGTGTTCACCTTTGGGTCATGCCTCTTAGACTTGCTAATCAGATTTATCTTTTCCAGAATAAAAGTCTCTAGGATTCAAATAGTGATGTGACAGGGCTGTCAATTTCAGGGACGAGATGTCCATGGGCAATCTTGATCATGCTGGACAGACAACGGATGTCACTGATCAAGTTCCCAAGGGCAGCAGTAGGACAGGGACAATATTTCTGCTAAGTAGGGAATATGCCCCTTTTCAGGTTGAAGCAGATACCAAGGATGGATTGCCCCCACTTTCAGCAATCCCAAAAAAGAATTTTTTGAAATATTATCCCTCAGAGGGAAATCGAGGCAGGTTAAGATTAGGAAAAGTTTTGGGACTACCCCCTTTCCTGACACAAAGAGCTCCTCCCCCTAGCTCACAGCTCAGAGGGGCCAGGTAATGATGTATTCTCTTCCCACCTCCAAGTTCAAAGTGGTATACAAACGACCTAGCAAAAGACCTGGTCCTTTTGCTTCTTCTCACACTGAGATGCCCCTTTCATCTGGCAGAGTTGGTGCTTCTTCCCCTTCCCTGAATAAAACTTTTCTGCCTCACCAGATGCACGTGTTCTGCTTTCATTCTTCCACATCAGAATACAAGAATCATGATCTTCTGGAAACACTATTTGCTGTTAAAAAAGTGGTAGAGCGTTTGCCTAGCAAGTGTGAAGCCCTCAGTTCAAACCTCAGTACTGCCATAAAAATAAAAATATTGACTCTATACTGCAACATTATTCAGAGCTAAGTCTGATTCTAGCCTTTATTTTCTTCTTTTTGATGGTACCAGGGTTTGAACTCAGGGTTTTGCATTTGCTAGGTAGGTAGGTACTTTACTGCTTGAGCCATAGGAATCTAGTTTTTGTTGTTGTTACATATTTATTTACTTACTTAATAGTGTTGGGGTTTGAACCAAGGGCCTCCTGCTTACAAGTGAGCTCTCTACCCATGTGGGCTACAACCCCCAACTCTGAAGGTTTTTTTTTTTTTTTTTTAATGTTTTAAACAAAATCCATGAATCCAGAAACCATGACCTATGGTCAGTTCAGTGTCTCACCAAATCAACTCTGTTTTGTAGGCTTAGGTACACGTGTCGGCTTTCGGAGATACAAAGGTGAGCTTTAGCAGCTTTCAACAGTTGTACTTTTGTCTCTGTAGTGACTCAATTTGCAAGACAGAGACAGTTGCCTTTCATTCCCAGAACTGGTTGTAGCCTCCAAATTCACATACTATCAAGGGTCTGACCTTCCAGAGGAGCCTGGAGCTCACCAAGCAAGCAGTCTGTCAGAGTGCCATCCACAGCCCCTTTTCTATTTTTTAAACCAAGTTCAGACCTCTCTTTTACAAGTTCTCCTCTCTTACAAACCATGCCTTTTGTTCCCACCCTTGAATCTAGGCTTTTAAATATCAACCACCATATAATTTAACAAAACATACCATAATTGTAGGATTCAACTAATTTGATGTAAGGATAAAACCAATTATTCTCAAGTTTTGTCTAACAGGGTCCTTTTGAAACACACACACACACACACACACACACACACACACACACACACACACACACACACACATTCTGGAACCCAGTTCTTGATAGACCTGTGGGGTAGACCCTGGTAGTAACAAGAGACAAAAGTAATTTATGAATAAAACCTTAATTGCAAAAATCCCATAAAAGAGGAAAAATTCAGCAGTTGGATATATGGGATGACCATTCATATGTACCCCTCATAATTACTGGTAGGTTAATTTACACTTGGAAAATCCCATTGTACTTGTAGAAAGTAGAACTATAGATTAGTTGCCTTTATTAGATGTAGGTGCATCAAATATAAATGCTAAATGGGTAATTATTAATAAATGACAACTAACTATTGGGTACTCTAAACATTTTAAACTTGAAAAAATATGCTTAAATGTTAATCTTCATAAAAGTGCAACTTTAAATAGTATGTTTGTTACTTTAAAAAAGTAAGCAATTAAATAAGCTTATATTCTATATTGCTATCAGGTGCCAATTTACACTCTAACCTAACACAACAGAACTTATCACAAAACAAACATAAGAAATATGGTGACCACTTAAATTTCAGTATTTTACCAAAGCACACTTGATTCACCTTTCCCTGGAAAATACATCTGAATGTTTTATAATGAAGTCACAGAATGCATTAAATATATCACAGACATAATTTATTTTTTTTGAAGCTCAAAATATTCATGTTTTAGAATGCTGTGACTATAGGTTTATTTATCTACTATCCCATGGCTCAATATTAGAATCTTAACTGGAAATAACAAGGGAACTTTGGGTTAATTACATTTTTTATATATGAACGTTATCAAATGAAATCTGAAACAATAATATAAAACCTTCTCTTGGCCAATAATTAAAAAAAAAAACCTGACATAACAAGGGTTTTTTAAATGGACATCACCATCTTTTTCTGATCCAAAACATGCAGTTTGAAGTCTCTAAGTAGTAAATATGAAATAAAGTGTATTTAGCAAACTGTTGCTAGATTTTAAAGCAGGGCCGTAACGTAGAGTGCTCAGTCAAGTGTAGTCATAGAGGCTGTGTGATCACATCCATCTTGCTATTACCACAACTTGTTCCTCAGTGCTTAGAACATGCTGACAAAAAGCGTTTATGTGTCCCAAGGATACTCTACAGGGTCAAGAACAGAAGGGAGAAATTCAGTAATAAATTTTGTTGACTATGCTGTCATAATCCAGAAAAGCAGTTGTCTGAACCATTACACTAAGCCATCTCATTACTCATTTGTAATACACACAAACCATTATATGCTAGTTTACAGTGAAGCTCTTCATTAATCATATTAGTCTACTACTGAATTAATAATAGAAACATGCCACCAGATACACAGAGAAACTTTTCAAACTCTTTCGTTCTTTTTGGTGGTACAGGGTTTGAACTCAGGACTTCAAGCTTGCTAGACAGGTATTAGCCATAATGGTAAAAATGTTGTAGTGTTTTTTAACAGAAAATCAGGTGTTAAATCTGCTTCATTTACTGTGAAGAACACCTAAGATACCCTAATGTAAGCACTCACCCAACCAAGTTACTTTCTAGCCATGCTTTCCTTTGTAAAATTTGTTTGAAATTTTTCTTCTGATTTATTTCCTCCTCTCTAGACTAAGATCCTCAAAGGCAGGAATTTCATCTTCCCAGCTGGCCTCTAAGCATTCGGAAGTCAGAATAAGGTTATCTTTGTAGGTAATGGTGTAGGGAGGTAATAATTGTGACATGGCACAAAGGAGCCTCCTGGGGGTGTTGGAAACCTTATGTATCTCCACCTGGTATACAGACCTGTTCACAGACATGCAAAATTCCATTGCAATGTAAGTTTAGAATTAGTTACTTTATTGCAAGTACATCTTAATTTAAAATGATTATCAGAGGGGAGTGGGTCACAAAGAGAAACAAACCTAACAAAATGAAGAAAGCATTTAACTGATTATTTGGCAACTTAGAAATGAATCAAGACAAGGGTGGATACATTACTGAGTATAGGAGCAAAATGAGAGTTAAGGCAATTGTTAAGAAAGTCTATTTAAATGTGATGCAAACAGGGATTAAAGTAGAACTGGTACTTAGATACCACAATCTGGATGCTAGTTATGCTAGTGTCACTGGGTTATCATTGCTTCTAAGTGTTTTCAGCCATAACTTTATTACTTTGAATTCAAATGTAATAGTACAGATTTTTAAATATACTTTATCTTTTTTCTTATACACCAAAGACATTGATTTCTAATATTAACATAATTATGTAAAAGCTTCAAAATATTACTATTAAAGTAAATATAGTTTATGATCTTTGCAGCTCTACTTTTTCTCAGAATATGTAAAATATATATTTGAGGAAGTATAGTTAAGATGCTGTACAAACATAAATTAAAATAATTATTTCTCTTATATGGCTTGAGACAAATTTAATATATAGGTAGTATTTATAGTTCAAAAAGTTAAGGCTAATTAAGTATATTCAGAGACATTTTCTTTCTATCCCTATCTCTTCTCTACCCATAGTAATTTTATCACCTTTTCCTTCAGTTTCTGCTCACAAATACAAGTAAAGGTATGGACATACATTCTACTTCCCCCTTTCTTAAAAAAAAGCTGAAACTATTATCTCCCTTGTGTTAGTTACTTAATATTTTCTGAAGTTTGCTCCATCTATATACAGATCATACTTATTTTTTATGACTATCTAACAGCCAATTTGAAGATTTCCAATCTTTTGCAATGACAGACAATGCTATAGAACCTTGTGCCTGTGACATTTTGTGTGCCAGCCTACCTCTGACACAGATGATAAAGTAAGATTTTTGGGTTCAAGAGTCAACATACATATGATTAAGACACTGATGATTTTCCTGGCATTTGCACTGGTTGTCCCCACAGCAGTGTATCAATATGCCTGCCAATCTCACAGGTGACTTTCTTTTCGTATGGAGTCTAATGGAGTCAGTATCACTTACAATGCCACCTTCACCTTTCCTATTTGTTTATGGAGTCTCTTCTGCTGTTTATCTTTGCACCAAGATCATACTATTTTACTGTCACTAAACAAATCTTAACATGTGATAAAACCAGACTTAATTTTTCTTAAATACCGTATTGGTTATTCTTGATCTTTTGTACTTTCACATAATTCTGAGACTCTACCTGTTAGGATTTTATTTGGTTAGCACTGAATGCATTGACTAGGATGGGGAAAGTCTTTTAATCCAGACAGGAGATATATCCCTCTATTTAGAATTTGTTTAATTTCTCTTAATGTGTCATAGTATCATATCTTTTGTTAAATATTTGATATTTTAATGGAAATATGAGTCTAACATTTCTGTATGTCTTGCTTTCAGGGCAATGAAGATATTTCTTCTGTACTATACATTTAGTAATAGGTAGAGAAGCCAGGCGCTGGTAGCTTATGCCTGTAACACCTAGCTGCTTGGGAGGCAGAGATCAGTAGGATCGCAGTTAGAAGTCAGCCCGGGAAAATAGTGTCTGAGACCCTATGTTTTAATCAATGAAAATGAAAATGGTTCACTTCAAGTTTGTGACATGCAATTTAGAGCTATCTGAAATGGATAGCTTTAAATACCTACATCATAAAAGAAAAATAACTGAAAATTAATGAGCAAAGTATACAACTCAAGAAGCTGGAAACAAAGAGAAGAGTAAGAAAGGAAATACTGGAGTATAGAAACTCATGAAATATGAACAGAGTACGAAGTGGTAGTCTCCTGCCTAGCAAACATGAGGCTCTGAGTTCAAACCTCAGTACTGCCAAAACAAACAAACAAACAAACAAAAGACATACACATCTGAATGGTGGATGCACACCTGTGTTGGCAGCTACTCAAAAGGCTAAAGCAGGAGGACCACTTGAGCCCAGGAGTTGGAGACCAGCCTGGGCAACAGAGTGAGATCTCGTCTCAAAAAAATGTTTTAATAAAAAGAAAGAACACACAATAGGAAGGACACACAGAACCAAAAGTTGGCTCTTAAAATTTTGTAGCAATTTTATGTTGTAAATATGAATTCATCATGTTAAATGATATTTAATGAAACTTATGAAGAAAGAAGTAGAAGGGCATAAATAGGCAAAGAAAGTTTATTCAAAACAGAAGAATCACAAATTTTATACATTCCCACCAGCAAGCATGAAGCTTCAAATTTCTCTATCCTGACATTTGTTATTTTTCTATGTTTTCGAAAATGGCTCTTGTAACGGGTGTGAAGAGGAGTCTCGCTGTGGTTTTGATTGCATTTTTCTAAGAATTCCTGACAATGAACGTATTTTCATGTATTTATTGGCCATTTGGATATAACTATTTTGGAGAAGTATCTATTCAAATTGCCCATTTTTAATTGGGTTGTATTTTGTTGCTGAGTTGGATTTATGTATCCAGGATATTAATATATTTGGATTTATGTATCAGATTCATGATTTGTAAACACTTCCTCATGCTGCAGATTGCAGTTTCAGTGTTGATGGTGTCCTTTAATGCTCAAAGTTTTAATTTTGAAGAAGCTCAATGTATTTATCTTTTTTACTGTCTATGTTTTTAAAAGGTGTAATATCAAAGAAATCCCTGCCAAGTCCAGCATTGTAAAGATCGTCACCATGTTTTCTTCTAAGAGTTTTATGTCTTAAGTTTTTTATCTGTTTTGAGTTAATTTGTGGATATGGTACAAGGAAAATGCCCAACTTCACTTCTGCTTGCTTTTAAATATTGTTCTTTTAAGGGTTGTCCCCCAAAATCAGGGTGGTCTTGGGAACTCTAACATAGAACATTTTACCCTCTTCCCAAACTGCAGGTGCTCTGAAGAGTAACAGTACATAACTGTCTCTCCACTTACGCACTAGGTTGATATATATTCCAGTTATATTAAGAACCTATAAAAGACATGACTCTTGCTTTAACATTTAATGCTGATATGAAATGCATCACATGACTATTCTATTTTGCTCTTCAATTTTCTTCTGACCTTTCATTTAAAATTACCGTTTTTCATTCAGAGAACACTAGTTTTTTCAGAGTGGATCTCCTTCTAAAATAACAAGTTATCTTAGTTTTTTGTGTGTGAAAATAGTTTATGGTTATTTTTTCAGACAGGGTCTCACTATGTAGCCCAGGCTGGCCTTGATCTCTCCTTCCTTAGCTTCTTGAGTGCTGAGATCACAGGTGTTTTTTATTTATTTATTTTTTACCACACCTGGCTAGTAGACTCTACTTTTTGGTGGCAGGGACTTCAAAGTTACTTTGCAAAGAGGCATGGCTATACAGAGGGGAATAATTATGGCCATTTTTTGCATGGTACTGGAGTTTGAACTCAGGACTTCATGCTTGTGAGGCAGGTGCTCTACCACTTGAGACAGCTTCAGAAATATGTCCATTTTTACAAACAATTTATCAGATATAAGAATATGCTTTTAAAAGTATGTTTGACAACTTAAATACCTAGAATCCCATGGATAGTTTCCTCTATCTAGTGCTTATGCTCATTTTCATTGATAAGGTATTCTTTATGACTTAGCTATTTTTATGTATATTTATACTTATAAAATATTATGTACAAAACTGCTGGTATAAATAATCTGAGACCTAAAACATTGCTTTCTTCCAAAGAATTTTTACTTTAATTTCTCCTAAGTATCTGACAGAAGTCTTAATTGGAAATCACCTCAAGCCAATTTACCTCAATAACTTCTGAAGCTGAGTAAGAGCCTCTCTGAGGAACCACCTATTTCTGGTTCAAACCTACTCCTAGAGTCCAGCCCCTGGGAATCCCAACCCCAATACTGAGTTTACCAAGATTCCATTCCTCTGGATGTGATGCTACCAGAAGGGTGCGACTCCTAAGCTGCCCCTTGGCAAATACTGCCAGGGGACGTGGCCCCAAACACTGGACATGTTCTTCTGGGACTCACTGCTCTGTGCCCCGGCCTGGTAACTGATCCAGAACTCTGTAACTCTTCAGTGGTATGGACTTAACGTTTACTCAGCTTTTTCTACCTGTTTTCAGTGCAAAGGTGGCGAACGCAGACGTGCTGACTCACCATTATGCAAAAAGGAATCTGTGGAAATTTAATATATACACAAATTCTTTGAGAAGTCGAGCTTAATGTCCCTTCTCTGATCATGGGTTTGACTGTAGTGATTCTCATCTAATAAAGTGTGGCAAAAGTGACAGACCACAACCCCATAGGGTAGGTCACAAAAGACAGTGCAGCTCCCATCTTGCTCTTTTTGGCTCAGAGGATGCCGAATGTCACGAGGTAGAGATATGCAAGGAACCTTGTGGAAAGAAAGGTCCATGTGGTGAGGAATTGAGGCCTCTTGCTGACAGCCATGTGACTGAGCCATTTTAGAAGCAGATTTTCTGGTCTCAGTCGAGACTCTAAGTGACCACAGTCAGGCCACCATCTTGACTGTAACATCATGAGATCCTGAGCTAAATTCACTTCTGAATCCTGATCTGAGATGATACCTACATGTTTAAGCCAGTCGATTTGGGAATACCTGGCTTTGCATTAACAATGAACTAATATAGTATGTTTTATATTTTATTATTACCATGTTAATTTAAATTATTGCTTTTATATGAAAAGAAAATGAAACCAATGATTTACATATTAAAGTAATGTTTAAATATAAAATATGACCACATTACCTCTTTATTGTCTGTCTCATTAACTCCTAAGTGGAATCAGTTTTTCAGGACAGATGAGGTCATTTCTACAATAGTACTAATAGACAAGCCATTCAGAAAGCCTTTATGACTCATTCTCACTTTCTGAAGAGCATCTATAATGTGATCTCTGTGTAAAAAGAAAACATACACAAGCATCTTTCACTTGCCAAAGTAACAGGGTCTGAACATGGCTAAGTCGCTGACCTACATATTTACATAAAAAATTTACAATTAGTCAGAATAAAGTTTTAGTTACTACCTGCTGACTTCTGGATGCAGTTCAGCCAGTCTCTTCATGATCTTAGTGAAGCTACGAAGGTTCAATGTATTTGGAGGTATGAAGTAAACAGGTGTCTCAGGTAATAAGTGAGCAGATTCAATCTGTTTGCAGTTCTTCTTGATCCCCTAAATGAATGACTGAATGTTAAAAGTATGAGGAAAAGACAAAAGGAACAAGAAGCTGCTGGAAGATAAGAGAACGTGGAGGTAGGGACAGATGGCAGCAGGAGCGTCCTATCTGTGTGCTCACACCCTGAGACCCCCAGGGTTGCCTTTGTATTCTCCCCCATGCTAACCTTCATAGCCCACAACCACTGGAAACTGAACTGAATGCTGTTTCTTCAAAAAAGAACACCAAAATCACCCGTGGGTCAACTGCATTTCCTGTCATTGTGGAACTGGAACATGGAGCAAATTAGTTAGCCAAACGATCACAAATATTGCAGAGTTAGAAGCAAGCAAATAAAAGGTAGTGGGGAACAAAGCAGTCATAAGCAGAGAAAACCAGCACGCAGAGAGCAGCAGAAGGAGCTCGATAGAGGATACAGAAGCAAGAACTCACGTGAAAACACAGAAGAAGTGAGGTGCTATGGCTCCCAAGCCCTCAGCTCTGGCCCCATGTATCCCAAGTATATTTTCTTTGTCTCCCTCCTACACTAGATTGAAGTGTTGGTGAGATGAAGAGCTTTAAAGATGGATGGCAAGTGTCAAAAAGACCAGGTGGTCAAGAAGGAGGAAGTTGGAGGGAAAACCAACACAAAGTTCACTAGTGACCATGCAAAGAGCAGTGTAAGTAAAATTTTAGAGACTGAGTGAGAATATCAGGAAAGGACAGAAGCAACCAAATTGAGACAGTGTATATAAACTACTTCACGAGAAGATTGACAGTGAAAACACAGAACAAAAATGGGTTAAGTTCAAAGAAAAGCCGAGTCAGGCACAGGAAGAGCTGTGGGTGACTGAGGAGAGAAAGCTCTGAGTGAAAGTGGAGTAACTCATGGTACCGGAAAGGCATGGGATAATGAGGAATCAGGAAAGAGTTGCATAGAGGGCACAGTTAATTAACATGGCAAACATACCAGAGCACTATGGAATTTGTAATGTTGGAACTGTTCTTTGAATGCAGTGATAGTTGCTTGCTTATATTCAATTATTGAAAAGTGAATTTTACTGTACGTGAAAAAAAAAACCAACTGGGAATGCTGATAGTATTTTGAGCAAATGGAGAGGTAAGAGTGAACAGGGCAAACTTCATCATTTTGCAGGGGGTATTTAAAACCTGAGTGAAGTAAAATGCACAGTGGTGCACACCTGTAATCCCAAGTACACAGGAGATGGAAATGGGGGGTGGACTGTGGTTTGAGGCCAGTTTGGGCAAATAGTTAGTGAGACCCCCATCTCAGCCAACAAGCTGGGTGTGGTGGTACATGCTTGTCATTCCAGCTATGGGGGAGATATAGGCAAGAGGATTTTGGTCTGAGGCTGGCTCTGGGCAAAAAGTTAGACCCCATCTGGAAAATAACTAAAGCAAAAAGGGCTGGAGATATGGCTCAAGTGGTAGAACTTGCCTAGCAAGTGTAAGGCACTGAGTTCAAACCTCTGTATCACCAGAAGAAAAGAGCTATGGGATAAGGTTGGCTGTGAAAAAAACAATGATGAAAATGTAACTGGTTACTTACAGAGTAGTACTGTCCGGGAATAGAGACGAAAATGCTGTAAAGATGCAAAGGATTTGGAAAGAGACAGGTTAAAGAGAATGGGTTTCTCTCTGGCTAGGTGCACAAAGAGTAAGCTTTCTTCCTTAAGAACAGCCACAGCTGTACAAATCAGGTGAAGGTGGATCCAGGTCTAAGAATTATTTCGATGCTCTTGTTCCTACTTTGAGATTGCAAGAATGTAGTTACCTACTCCACAAAGGCACTTATAGCAATATGGCAGAGTCAAGGCCATTTATAGGACCAATTAAGAAAACTAACCTTAGGGTCCAAAGGGGAATGCTCGCTCCCTTGCCCAGATCCCAGCAGCTGTGGTCTGTGTTTGGGCAATCTAGAAACAGAGGAGGCTGGGATGGTTTCTTTGGTGTTTTTCTTCAAATGATTCAAACTAGCTCTATCCCCATTTTTGGGGGAGAGTGGTGACATATGTTCTCCAGGAGTCTTAACAAGGCGCACATTTACTGATTTTCCATTTATTTCTACCCCATTCATTTCTTTCACAGCCATCTTTGCATCATTGTTTTTTTTAAAAGCAAGAGATGCATATCTAAAATATAAAAGCAGAAGACCAAAAGGTTATTAATGACTTTAAATTACCTCAAACAATTTCATAACTATTGGTTAAAATATGACTTTCTACTAACTGCTCTTACTAAAAAAGGTTACTATACTATACTTACCTTGGGATAAGAAGAATATTCAGGATAGCTAAATACAAAACAAATTAAGATGGGAAATAAATGACAGTAAGAATTGTTATGAGTTATCGTCAATTAATTCTATAATGTTTTAATGTGTAAAATTGGTATTTGATGGAAGTGCACAGATTTGTGGTCTAGGCACAAGTGGTGAGCCATAAAGAAATAAAGGTTACTTTTTATATACAAACACAAACTCTACATTCAAAGGCTTAAATGTAAAAGGCAAAATTTAAAAACATTTAGCAGAATACATAAGAGAATGTCTTTATAACCTATAGTGAGAAAACACAAAGCCAAAAAGTGAGAAGAGCTAATCAAAATTTTAATCAGGTAACTGAAGATGTTGGGCAGGAGCTGTCTCTATTAAAGCAACTCCCTTAGACGGCGCCAACAAACGGTGGCTGTTTCCAAACGATGAGACTCTGGTTAGGATTTTATAACCTCCTATCTTTAGTTATACTTCCTATATTTCCATGTAGAATGTACAATACTTCAAGTAAGAAAACAAAGTTTTGTTTTTTTTTTTTTAAGAACTCAACAAGATACCAACAGACTCACATCAAGTAAATACTATGAAGGGGAATGGTACCACTTTAACGTAATAAAATGTGTTAGCATACTGACAGGTCACATTAAAAAATGTATGATCTTCAGTGATTCCACTTAAGACAAACACTTACTTTTAACAAATTTCAAGTCCAATTACAATTAAAATCCTTTCTTGACTGATGTTTTCATATCTAAAATACCTAAGTATCATTTTTATGATAAAAGCATTTCTATTACTCTATCACCATTGTTACCTGGGACCTTTGAATGATTTGGTAATGTCACAGAGCCTAACAACGTACTTATTGGAAATGACTTATATACATGATGCAAAAAATATAAAAAATCAACTAAAAAGTAACTTAACAGTAAAATCCCCTCATATTATTACTAATGTACACAAATTCAAAAATAAAATTTAAAAATAAATAAAACAATATCAGAAACAGTAAGATACCATTTTCTGAACACCTACTATGAGGTAGGATTAATTCCTGGTGCCTTCCATAATTGACTCCTAACAGTTTCACAGCAGTGCTCTTACTTTATAGACGAAGTGGCTGAGGTACAGGAAGGTTAAGTAACTTGCTGAAATTAACTCATGGAGCCACTGATGCAGCTGGAAAGTGAACCCAAGCCATCTGTTTCTACAGCCCAGTTTCTTAACTGGTACACTCTGTTTCCTTGATGAAACCGTATGTAATAAGGCAAAGTACACACACACACACACACACACGCACAAAATCAACAAGAACACTCCTCTTCACCACAAATGAGTGAAAAAGAATAAAGATCTAATGAAAAACAGCACCAACTAATGTTGCAGCTATTTGTCTGTGTCCCTCCACTAGCCTGGGACTCCCCTGTGGGAGTGGCCCTTGATTGTCATCGCTGTGGCAGAACATCTGGTGCACAGCAGACACAAAGTAATACATTTAATGAATTTAGGAAACACACCTGTAATTAGAAGAATCATAAATTGAAATTTCAGAAATTTGGTATTTCTGGAAATGAGTCCTTAAATCAGCCTAAAAGAAGAGAAACAAGTTTGTTAAAGGTAGAAAAAAATTGTAATATGAGTAATCAATGAATTTGAAAATGAGTCACCCCCTCCCCAAAAAAAAATCCTGGCATACCTCAGATACTGAAGGACAGAGACCACCAACATGTATCATAAAACCTTTATCTCTTCCTAATGGTTCAACATTCTTCATTTCTGCTTATAAAAAATAAACAGAAATGCCCATTATTGTACTGGTATTTTTAAGAAAAAATGTGAACACTGTTAATTATTCACAATTTATTTTTACTCCCACTACAGAAGTTAGTTTGAAGTTCTCAGCAAATATGAGCAGTAGATGGAAGCCCGGAGCTTGGAGCACGGCTGCCAATCATGCTGAAGATGAAGGGCTGCATTATTCTGGAGAGTCTTTATTAGAATTCAAACATGTACCAATCACATTCCTACTAAGAAAAATGCCATTTATCTCTGATTCTGAGAAGTACTATCTAGAACACAATGCACACAGGATCTTAGTTCCCTAGTGTCAATGCTGGGGGCAGCTAGTGAGCCGAGAGCTCTTTATGCATATTCCTTTTGCTGGGAAACAGAGTGACAAGAAAACCCTCATATCAGGTAACTATCAACACCAAGTATTTTAGCTTGTGATAAACTTAAGAAAACAGGGAGACAACTTAAGTTACCAAAGATTTTGGATATCACAAACTAGGATTATAGGTATTTTTGATAAAAATATTAAAAATTCTGCAGCCTGTAATCCTAGCTATTTGGGAGGTGGAAATTGGGAGGATTGCAGTTCAAGGCCAGCCTGGGCAAAAAGTTCTCGAGAACCCATCTCAACCAATGACTGGGCATGGTGGTATACATCATTATCCCCAGCTACTCTGGGAAGCACAACTAGGAGTGTCATGGCCCAGGCTGCCATGGAGATAAAGTGAGACCCTATCTCAAAAATAACCAGAAGGGCTATCAGAGTGGCTCAAGTGGTAGGGCGCCTGCCTACCAAGTAAAAGGGCCTGAGTTTAAGACCCAGTACTGCCAAAAAAATTCAAAATTTTTAAGACTCTATTTCTGTGGTCTCTATTGTGAAAAGAACTTGGTCTGAAATAAAAAGATTTGCTGAATTCAGATTACTGTAAAATTCTGTATCTTGAGCATAGAGGTACAGTACAACCCCTCGCTGAATGAATTTTTAGTTTCTGTTTTAATCTTTATACATGGGATATTGGTAAATTTTATCTTTGCATTAAATACTAATAGTATCTAAGCATTTACTGACTGCTTCACGTGTTTCAATGTGCTAACCACTGCATCGACATCATCTCACGTAGTTTTCACAACCACTTCATGAGGCCCCTACTGTTATTCTGCGTCTACACATAAGGATGCCGAGGTCTTAGGAGTCTACGTTACAAATTTACTAAGTAGTAGGGCTGGACTCAGGAACAGCCCCTCAGCTCTTGGTAATAATACCAACCCTCCTTCATTAATGTCATTTAATCTGTGTGTCCTAAAAAGAAAACAAAGGAACTATTTCATTACAATTTAAGATTTGACACTGGAATGAGGAGGAATAAAGAGCTATCATGTAGTAAAAAAGAGCACTGAGTAAGAATCAGAGGACATTCATTTTATTACTTCACCATTTATTAATCTAATAAAAATAACTATTGAGCTAGGGCAGCAGCTCATGCCTGTAATCCTAGCTACTTAAGAGGCTGAGACTGGGAGGATAGAGGTTTGAGGCCAGGCTGGGCAAATTGTTCACCAGATCCCATCTCCCAAATAACCAGAGAACAATGGATTAGAGTGTGGCTTAAGTGGTAAAGAGCCTGCTCTGCAAGTGTGAAGTGCTGAGCTCAAACCCTAGTACCTACCGCCCCCAACACAAAAAAAATCTTGGTCTTGCTGAGTTAGTATATGTCCAAAGGCAGTCAATATACCAGGTAAGCAAAATGTATAGTATGTGTTAAGTGCTAATGGGGAAAATGAATACAAGAAAAATTTTATCGTTACAACAAAACCAGATGATATAAAACCATTTATTTTAAGTTGTATATGTGTATTGAATTATGCATACATGAATGATCACTACTAAAATATTCAGAATGATTATTACATTGTAAAACTTCAGGTAATTTTCTCATTATTTCTTATTTTAAATCTTAATGATTATTTCTATAAGCAGCAAAAATATTACAAATCATTGCTACTGTAGAAAGTAAAAGAAAAATCCACAGAACAAGATTGGAAAAATAAAAAAAGGCAGCATAAATATCAAAATGACGTAAGGGCAATAATCACAGACACTAGGGAAAATTCTATTGAAGGTAATTAAGGCTGTGCATGGTGAGGCACATCTGTACCCAACTACTTGTGAGGAAGAGATGGGGAGAATCCCACAGTTTGGTGTCAGCCACCTCAACCAGCAGGCTGGGAATGGTAGTCAGAAGCATTTGAGATTTTTGGAATTATATGGAAATATTACAGTAACTTTTCATATGTAGGAGGATTGTGGTTTAAGGCTAGCCCCAGACAAAAACGTGAGAGCCTATACAAAAAAATAACTAAAAGAAAAAAAAAAAAAAAGAAGACGGGGCGTGGCGGTGGGGGTGCGCGGAAGGCTCAAGTGGTAGAGCGCCTGCCTAGCAAATGCAAGGTCCTAGTTCAAAGTCCAGTACCACAAAAAGAAAAGAAAAAAAAAAACGTTCATTCAACAGATGAAATTATTAAAGGAAAAGCAAATGCAAATGGCTTTTACTTCCTATACCAATTTGCCAGATTTCTGCTGCTTGTCTAATGGATATAGGAAACTGGTACCCACCCACCAGTGGAAAGTGTCTGCTGAGGGTTCAGAAGAAAAAGATGCCCGAAAGGAGCACTAATGCTCACCTTGAGGAGGAGGGACAGAATGTCTAGCCTATCTGAAAACTAAGTCCTTGATTTAACTGCTTGAAGCTGCTTTTTGGAAGAAAAATTAACATTCAATACCCTACGTGCTTTTTAAAAAATTGACCTCCAACTGGCCAAATTTCTCATTTTTTTATATTTATAAGGAAAAGGCATGAGCAGGAACAAAGTATTTTAAGATGTCAGTTTCCTAAATCAGCACAGAATCAGGACGCACCATTTTAAAATAAAGCGAGATGAGAATTCTTTGGTAAATTTTTGAGAACCAACCTAGTGAAAACTTTGGATCCCATCTGTTGTGTTCTATTAGATTTTCTTGTATTCCCGAGAAGTCAACTCCTGTCAGGTTTTCTGTAGCATCAAACCAATCTTCACTTATTTCATGACTATTTCTGCACTCTTAGACATTAAAATACAAGTTATAAATTATATATAATCCTTAACCTTCTGAAAACTTATTTAAAAACATGAATCAACACAATGACTAGTTTTATGCATAAATCTAAAGATGACTATGACAAAATAACAAGCATAAAGGTTTTATGAGAGGGGTTTTCAGCAGCCCATGGATAACAAGTTCTTTCAGACTGAGCAATCCACTTCCTAGTTTTCCTTTAATCAACATGGAATCCAAGCTGCTTAAAAGCCTTACTTTTTTGCACTGTCCTTTACTGATGAGAAGACATATTATCTTTATGTAATAGAGCAACAAGAAGCATATTTATAGGAATTAAGCAGTGCCATACACTTTTACTTCATAATCTCTCAGAGGGAAAAACTAATGAATACCAAGGACATTTTAAGCATTATTTGTTTTCTGGCAACTACATAAAATAATACATTTTTATACTGACCTTTATTGTCAAGTTTCAGTTGACTGAAGTCTACATTTACATCACCATTTTTTAAATCATCTTTCTTGGGTGATGTATCTTGTTTAGAAAGACTACTGTCAGATACTAAAGACATCTGAGGATTGGGGTAATAAAAAGAACAACAAAACTGAATCGCCGTTGGTTCCTGTCAGTAATGAGAACTCAGTCTGTGCAGTGACTACGTGCAAACACCACTATTATTTGGCAAAGTGTGTTTACATACATGAGAAGCATTTGAGATGATTTTTCAAAGTACAAACAAATATTATGCTGACTTTTTATGTACTTAACTTAGTGCATATCTTATTTATTGGAAGTACAATTTCTTTTCTATATGGAATAATGAGTTGTTCTTTACATTATAAATTTAATTAAAAAGGAGAGTACTAGGCTAGGCGCCAGTGGCTCACACCTGCAATCCTAGCTACTCAGGCGGCAGAGATCAGGAGGATCACAGTTTGAAGCCAGCCCTCGTAAATAGTTCATGAGACTCTACCTCAAGAAAACCCAACACAAAATAGGTCTGGTGGAGTCACTCAAGAGGTAGAATGCCTACCTAGCAAGTGTGAGGCCATGAGTTCAAACCCCAGTACCACCCCCCCACCAAAAAAAAGAGTACTGGGGATGTAGCTCAGTGGTAGAGTGCTTACTTAGCAGGTGTGAGGGCCTGTGTTTGTTCCCCAGTGCCACAAAAGAAAGAGAAATTCAAAGAAAATACAGAGTAGCTAACATTATAGGTAATACTTAGGTATGGTAAATTAATTCTGTGTATGAATAACAGAAATTTAGAACACTATACCTACAGTATAGTGGCTTTCACAAATAACTACTTAATTTAATGAGACAGGTAATAAAGTGTAACTCCAACTTAAAACAGAAATAAATATATTTATAGTCAAAATTAAGATTATAAAAATATATTAAAAATCACATCACATTTACACATTATACTTTTATTTTTTATTATTATTATTATTATTATTATTATTATTATTATTGCTGTTCTGGGGGTGGAACCCAGAGCTTTGAACATGACAGGCAAGCACACTATCACTGAACAAAATCCCTGACCCTACACCTTGTTATTTAAAAATAATTGTTCTCCTAAATAAGCCGTTTATACCATTTTTACATTATAATGACAGAAAAAAGCTCTCCACAACATGTCATTAAATGGCCAAACTGTTTAAGAAAAGTAGGCAAGAAACTGTAGTATATAAAATCTTTAAAATAAAATTAAAAAAAAATCTAGCTTTGACTGTAAATTATTTGTAGGTAATTGAGTTTTCTTTAAAAAAAAAAAGAGTTTATAGCAAAAAGAACAATGCAGGAGGTATCACAATACCTGACTTCAAACTATATTACAAAGCAATAACAATAAAAACAGCATGGTACTGGCACAAAAACAGACATAAAGACCAGTGGAACAGAATAGAGGACCCAGATATGAAGCTACACAACTATAACCAACTTGTCTTTGACAAAGGAGCTAAAAATATATGATGGAGAAAAAGACAGCCTCTTCAACAAAAACTGCTGCAAAGACTGGTTAGCAGTCTGCAAAAAACTGAAACTAGATCCATGTATATCACCCTACACCAGTATTAACTCAAAATGGATCAAGGATCTTAATATCAGACCCCAAACTCAAAAGTTGGTACAGGAAAGAGTAGGAAATACTCTGGAATTAATAGGCATAAGCAAGGACTTTCTCAATGGAACCCTGGCAGCACAGCAACTAAGAGATAGCATAGATAAATGGGACCTCATTAAAAAAAAGCTTCTGCTCAACAAAAGAAATGGTCTCTAAACTGAAGAGAACACCCACAGACTGGGAGAAAATATTTGCCAGCTACACATCAGACAAAGGACTGATAACCAGAATATATAGGGAACTTAAAACACTAAATTCTCCCAAAACTAATGAACCAATAAAGAAATGGGCAAGTGAACTAAACAGAACTTTCTCAAAAGAAATTCAAATGGCCAAAAAACACATGAAAAAATGCTCACCATCTCTAGCAATAAAGGAAATGCAAATTAAAACCACACTAAGATTCCACCTCACCCCTGTTAGAATAGCCATCATCAACACCACCACCACCAACAGGTGTTCATGAGGATGTGGGGAAAAAGGAACCCTTTTACACTGTTGGTGGGGATGCAGACTAGTACAACCACTCTGGAAAAAAATTTGGAGGCTTCTTAAAAATCTAAACATAGATCTGCCATATGATCCAGCAATACCACTCTTGGGGATATACCCAAAGGAATGTGACACAGGTTACTCCAAAAGCACTTGCACACCCATGTTTATTGCAGCCTATTCACAATAGCCAAGTTATGGAAACAGCCAAGATGCCCCACTATTGATGAATGAATTAAGAAAATATGGTATTTATACACAATGGAATTTTATGCAGCCATGAAGAAGAACGAAATCTTATCATTTGCAGGTAAATGGATGGAACTGGAGAACATCATCCTGAGCGAGGTCAGCCAGGCCCAGAAGACCAAAAATCATATGTTCTCCCTCATATGCGGACATTAGATCAAGGGCAGACACAATAAGGGGACTGGATTTTGATCACATGATGAGGTGAGAACACACAAGGGAGGTATGAAGATAGGCAAGAACCCCCCCAAAAAACAAGATAACATTTGATGTCCTCAATACAAAGGAACTAATGCAGAAACTTTAAAGTGACAGAGGCCAATAGGAGAAGGGGACCAGGAGCTAGAGAAAAGGTTAGATCAAAAAGAATTTAGAATGTAACACTTATCTACAGAAAAGCAATGTGAGGAAACTCCCTGTATAGCTATCCTTATCTCAAGTAGCAAAAACCCTTGTTCCTTCCTATTATTGCTTATACTCTCTCTTCAACAAAATTAGAGATAAGGGCAAAATAGTTTCTGCCTGGAAGTGAGGGGGAAGGGGGGAAGAGGGAGGGGGTGGAGGGAAAGGGAGGGAGCGGGGCGGGGGTTGGGGGGGAGAAATGACCCAAACATTGTATGCACATATGAATAAAAGAAAAAATTATCACTTCTCTTAGGAAAAATGAACGTCTTAATAAAGATATGTTCACTTTTTATTTAAATGATAATTTAATGACAGTAAGTGTGGGAATAAATCTAACACTATGTCAATCACAAAATTATAGTTATGGATTTTTCAATTTAAGTAAAGCATCCCAAAATTATTTAGATAAAACTGAAAATTAATTTTGTTTGACTGTTAGCATTTTGTTTGCTTTTAATGACTATCCAACTCTCAAGATTATTGCCAAAAATATTACTAAAACTTGGGCTTTGTGGGAAATTTTTAGACAAAGATCTTTAACAGAAACTAGATGTTAATGAATGTGTGTAAGTCGAGTGTTTCTAGATAAAAAAGGACATGATTAAGGGAGAAACTGCAAGGCAGGGCTGGGGTGGAGCTCCATGGGAGAGCACTTCCTGCATGTACATGGCCCTGGGTTCAATCCGAGAGTTTGACTTTGGAGGATTACTTTCAGATAATAAATCTCAAACAGTTACGACCAGTATCAGTAAAGGAAAACCAAACTTCTCCCCCATTTCATTGCCTCCTCACTTGGTAAAGTTATATGACTTATGTTACCTCACTTCACAATTTGCAATGTGTTCTTTTATCAATTAAACCATCTTACTCAGTTGTTACCTGACAAACATTTCCCGGGGGAACAAGAGAGGTTCAGAAAATCTAAGACATATTTCTTTACTAAGAAATATTACTTTACTTCATGAGATGAGGTAGCAAGATAACATTTTTAACTCTTCTGGCCCAACATGATGGCGGCAATACACCAGTTTGCCTGGAGTCCAGATGTATAGTGTCTGGTGAATTAATTATTCTCCTTTCCATCCTTAAGTCTCTGGTTTATGGTAAATTATATGGTCACACAGCTCACCATATATTGTTGACAACTGTCTGATCAGGACCGGACCTAAACACACCATTATTTTCCTTCTACTCACAGTTACATCCCTCAATTATAGTACACAGCATAAGACAGTTGAATGAAAAAGAGGATGTGAGGCTTCTGAAAGCTGCAGTTTACTTCCAGACCATAAAATTAAAAAATTTATACTGATAAAAAGAAATCTCACTTGAGAGTGTGTCTTTTTTAGGCTTGAAGAAATATCAACATCAGCTGCATCCTGATTATCTAGTTCAAAATCTGCTCCTAAAAAACTAAACAGATAAATACTTCATTAAGGAAATTTATCAATGCTCTGAATAGGGAACAAACAAAATGTAAAGTTAACTGAACTAAACAGTTTTTAAAATCAAGTAACTATTAAATTAGATGAAATTGTAACTTACTCCTGTGACTCTTCTTTCATTAGCTGGAAACAGGAAAAAGGAAAGGGAAAAATCTTGTTTAAAATGCTTTCTGTCTAAATGAAGTAAAAAAATGTATCCTTAAAACACATACATACCTTGGAAGCAAAAGTAGAGAAGGCAGATAATAATTTTGATTCTACTGACAGTGGGGGCTCTTCCAGTGGTATGCCTTTGTGTATTTTTCCTTTCAAATTCGTGTATCTACCTTTTAAGACCCCCAAAATAGATAGTAGTGCTGTTCCTAATTCCTTCTTAGCATAATTACTTGGTAAATTCCTGTTCAAAGTTCACAAAATTAAATTATTTAGATCCAAGTCATCCACTTAACATACCATTGTTCACTTGGTTCTAACTCTACCAGATTTTTACATTTTGTTTCAACTGTGAAGTAAAGGAAAATGAACCTTAGCGGATATGTCTTTCCAGGGGCAGTAGAGGCAACCCTCAACCAGATGAGCCAGAGGGAGTGTGGCAGTATACCCTGCAAAAGCCTCTGTCTTTACTTGGACTTCATGAAGAACCTGTATATCTATCTCTCCAGTGAATCCATCTTTTCCTCTCTGGGAAATTCAAAAGTATTACTTTTAAAAGTGCATTAGCCCCTAAGACGGCTAGAAAACTCACTTATAATCTACCCCTTATTTTTGCCCTGCAAAATTGGAAATTTTCTAGAATAAACTTAAAGCTAGTGATAAATTTTTAAGACAATACAGATTTAAAAGTAATAAACACCTATTTAATCCTGTTCTATTTTCCATTATAATTCTGTAAATATCACAACAATGGCGATGACAGATCTGATAGTGAACATTTAAAAGGTGCATCTCTGCTTTGATGGCTCTCTGCATTATCTTCTGACAGCACTTTGATGACAAATTCTTCTCCATCTCTTCAGAAAGTTGAAATTCCCTTTAAAATAAAAGACAGGACTAGGTAAGGGTCTAAATATTCTTCTATGGTAATGACATGCCTCTAAAAATAGAAGTTAAATTCCTTACATTTTCCTGTCAAGTTTAAATCAATTCCCACAAAAGAGGCTATAGAAACACATAACCTCAGAAAAGAAGGGCATCAAGAGTCAAAGCTAAGTGTCTTCTAAGAGTCAAAGATCTAAACAATTCACAAACTCAGACTTTCTTTTACCAAAGGAGGATTCAAGCCAAGGGAAATGACCTTACTTATCTACAATCAATGGATTTTTTCAACCTAAATTAAGGTTTGGCCAAGAGTTTCTACAGTTATTTGCATTTAGATTGAAATTCTTTCAAAATGTTATTACTCTAATAGAAAAGAGGCATAATTTAGTTTTTTAGTAATTAAGGGTCACTAACATAAGAAATATTGTGCTGTGATACTTGAAAAATCCCAAGTTACTACATTTTTTTTTGAACATTAATTGTTTTTGGAGGTTTTCCCTTGTTACCAGTTGCTAGTTTTGTTTTGGAAAATCAACTGTTCTATTTAATTTTATAGGGTTGGGGTACCAGATAAACTCATGAGAAGAATGAAAGGAAAAAAATAAATGATTGCAGAGTATAACTAATTTGACTTCTTTGTTTCTCTACCCTTCATCACTTCCTTGTTCTCAATTTTGTTTTTTAACTATTAATAATAAATGCAAAGTAAATTAAGCAATGAATGAAAATTAAGACTAAAAGACTTGAGGGAATGTAGCTATTTACTTCTTCAAGTGTATGACATTTTTTTCCAAAGGTGCTGTTTTGTCCAGATCCACCAGTGGATCAAAAGAGAATGCAGGGCTGGAGGTGTGGCTCAAATGGTAGAACACCTGTCTAATAAGCACAAAGCCCTGAGATCAAACCCCAGTGCTACTCCCTTCCCCAAAAAGGAAAATTAAATCAATATGGGTTTAGTTTGAGTAAGATGAGATGTCATGAATCTCTAAACAAACTGTTGAAAATAAACTTGTTTTAATATTTATGTCAGATGGCAGGTGGCTGAAGCAGATAATTTGTTAAGTTTCTTTTAGCTATACTTCTAAATAGCTAAGTGTGCAATAGAAAATACTATTTTGAGTTTTTCTCATATATATCTGAAAGCTTATATACCTGACCTACCTCTCAGGATGCTTCTTTAAATCTGTGATATCAAATGTTTTTAATTCCAGGGAATCCTGAAAACATAATTTGAAATTAAATTATAAATATAAGATAAAAATGCATACATATCTGAAATTCCAGACTGGTAAAATGTAAACTCAAACTTCAAAAGGACTTTGTGACAATAGCTGCCACCAGAGGATAGAGTTGGTAGCAATCTGTCCAGTCTTTCCCCTTCAACCAGCATTTTCTCACAAAGTCCTTAATATAGTGCAATGAGACAAAACAATATCAGCATAACTTTATAAAGAAAAATAAATTAAATAAAAATTTTTTTATCATTAATCATACTGATTTACCTTATTTAGGAAAGTTCCATCAGGCTTTAAACTATCAACTGAGAGAGTCTTTCCAGATCCTTCTGCTACAGTCATCTGTGGAGCTGCACAATCATGACTGTATGCCCTGTCTGTATTACAAGCGACACTTCTTTGCCTTTCACTTCGCCATTCTCCAGGCCGTTTTTTATTCATCATTGTTATCTCTGTGTTGCTTGATGTAGTTACTACAGAAGATCTTGCACTTGTTCCTCTGCTGGTTGTGAAACAAGCCCTAAAATCAGTGCTAACATCCACTGCCTGGTTAATTGTGATTGTACAGCTTGCTGCATCTGTCACAGATTTCGGACATGTTCCTTTCACATGAGAGAATGCTTTACTTGTGGTATTGCTACTACCAACTTTTAGGGAGTTATCCTCTTCTATTGCCTGGTTATTGACTATATCCCTTGGTAGCACAACAGAAAAACCCAAGGCTGGGTCAGGGGTGCTTTGTAGGCTTTCATAATGTGAATATCCACAAGCAGAAATGACTGAGTCATCAAAAACCGAGGGCCAGGAAGTTTGGCAATCTTTACAGGACTGCAGTGTCTCAAAAGCTTTGTTCTGGGGTAATGTGCCAGGATTTTTAAGGTGCTGCAATGTTTCATTCTTGACAATTGTATGTCCATAGAAGTCTTTACTTTCAGTTACTTGAGATTCCCTTTTTTTAGAATAAATTTTAGTGTTTAGTGCCCTTTGCAGGTTCAAGAAACCACTCTTAGATTGAGATTCTTGGTTTCCAGAACTGCTTCTTTGTATAATGTCATCAAACATTGTGTGGTACATTAAATTAGTCTCTTGTTCCTTATACTTTTCAAGGTTTGGTTCATGATATTCTTTTAACATAACAGAATTTTGAAATTTAGAGACATAAGGTGAATACTCTTGTGCAAAAACATCAAGTGAATCTAAAGAGGTAACAGAACCACTCTGTAACTGAAAATGAGTGTCTTCTTCTAGATTGCTAACACACTTAACTTCATAACCAGAATTCGTTAATTCAGCAACATCCAAATTAGATATGCTCAATGGTTTTGCTTTGTCAAAAGATGAGTGGCTACTTGTATGTAGTAGTTCTGCACTGTGGTACTCCTGCTGGGAGTCTTCATCTGTATCATACTTTTGTACATCTTCATCAGCTTCTTTATAATCAGTTTCCAAGATCGTGTGGATTCTTTCTAAGCCAATAGTCTTATTACCTTGATGTTCCAAAGTATCAAAAAAGACCTTTTCTCTTTTTTGCATTTCAGGATCTAATTCTGCATTTAAATGAATAACATTTTCATTCTTTAGTTTTGACTCTGAATAATGTACAGAGTATGTTTCATTCAAAAAAGCATAGTCAACACTGTCTTCAAACTCACTTGACTGGGAGTGAGTACTTTCTATATTAGTATCTTGATTCACTGAAAAAGATGGCTCTAATAAATCTATTTTGGCGATATTGCTTATTTCTTTGTCATTAGCTCTTTGCTCTAGCGCCAAGGAATCCCACTCATCATCAGGAAAAGTCAGTTTGACTCCGCTGTAATCATTGGAAGACAATAAATTTTCCTTCTTGCAATTAGATTTATCTGATTAAAAAAGACAATAAAATATTAATGATAAATCACAAAAACTCACTATTAGGAAAGACCTTAGACATGATCTGGTACCAGCTCTTCCATGATTTATGACAAATACACTTTACGATGGCTGAAACAAACTGAACTGCTCCCACCCCCAAACCCACATGTTGAAGCCCTAGACTCAATGTGTGGTACGTGGATGGGGCTTTTGGAGGTAATTAGATTTAGATAAGGTCATGTAGGCAGGCTAGTGCCCTTATAAAGGACATCAGAGAGCTCATACGAAGACATATGTCTTGTGAGGACACGGTAAGCACACAGCCATCCACAAGCCAGGAAGAGGTGCTTCATCAGAACCTAACCATGCTGGCATCTTTATCTCAGACTTCCAGTGTCCAGAACTGTGAGAAAATAAATTTCTGTTGTTTGAGTCACTGTCAATGGTCTTTTGTTACAGCAATCTGAGATGACACAGCAGCAAAGATTCTTCTTGAGTTTTTTCAATGTCAAGTTTTCTTTATTGTGGTCAGGTCTAATAAGAAATTGTTTTCTACTGGTGGAGTGGCTGGAGGTAGCCTGCCTGTCTAGCATGCCTGACGCCCTGAATTCAAACAGTATTTTCATTGTATTCCAAAGTTCTCCAGTAGAAAAATGTTAGACACTATTCTCAGAGAACAAGTTGGACATGATGGCGTACACCTAAAATCTCAGCTAAGAGCTGGAGGTATGTGGATGGGTGGTCCAAGGCCAGCCCAGGCAAAAAGCATGAGATCCTACCCGAATAATAAATAAAGAAAAAAGGTCTGTAGGTCTAGCTCACATAGCAGAGTGGCAAGCATGAGGTCCTCAGTTCAATAACCAATTCATGGGAAGACAAAACAAGTATTATTTATCAGGCAGTTGAAGTCAGCTTGCTTATCTTCTATCTATTACTCTGAAGCAACAGTATTTACTAGCAGTTCTTGAAAGCCTGGCCCCACAGAAACTTTCTCTTCCTACTCACCTTCTGTTAAGTCTTCTTTTCCTGAGAAGTCCTGCCTAGACTGCCCAATTTTCACCAAAAACCACCTGAGGGGAATTTTCCAAGTTAAAAACATGCTGAAGGAAGGCTTACAAAGCAGCAACAGTGGTGGGAGAACTGTCTAGCACAACTACATTTAGTACCCATCCTCACTCAAAAAAGACATCTGGTCTAGACCTCACCTTTTTGGAGGTTCGCTCCATTATTTGGGTAGCCTTTACCAGAAGCTTTCTCCATCACTGAATTGGCCTGTATCATTCAAGGACATATAGTCTAAAAAAGGTAAAATATGGAACTATTAGTATATTTAGAATTATATTAAAAAACTATTAGAAATACAAGAAGTAATAAAACATCAGTTATAATCAAAGATTCTGATTTTACAGGACAAATAAGTAAACTAGAACATTTGAGTAACTTTTTAAAACCATGAACTGACAGCTACATAAAAAACAGGCAAGACATAGTCTTTTAAAATCGCTAAGGAGCAAAAAATAACAGTAGTTAGATCATCAAAAAAGTCACTATCAAAAAACAATCTTAGAGTAACCCTATTTGTCAAGTCTAGAAGAAAAATGTTTCCAAAATAAACCTCAATTATTAAAAACCATTGATGTAGTACATCTATAGAACAGAGTATCTTTCAGCAATAAAAGGGAACAACTACCGAAAAATGCCTACCTCATGGATTAATTTCAAACACTTATACCAGGTGAAAGACATTAGACTACATATTGTATGAATCCAGTTAAATGAAATGTCAGAAAAAGAAAATTCAGAGACATAAAATTCCTTAGCGGTTGCCAAGGGGCCAGGGTGGGGAGGTAGGGATCAACTACAGATGGGTGGGAGGAACCTTATTGGCAGCATAAAGAATGGTCTAAAACTGATTTATGATGTGATGATTGTGCCATTCGATGAAGTTACTAAAAACCATTGAAATGAGTAAAATATACCTTAATAAAAATTGAAGAAATTAGCGACAAAGACTCTTTGAACTCAGCTACACATGAGGAAATCCAAGCTAGTCACTGGGAAAACTAAAGACACTTCAGGAGACACACAGGAGTGATCCCAGAAGAGACCAGAAGAAGACATGTTCAGCCAACCCACAAAACCATTTTAAGCCTCAAGTCCCTACTTACCTTCACTGTCCATACTCATAAAAAGCTGTGATGTCTTCAATGTAATTCTAGATATTTAAAAGGTGCTCGGTAAGCTTGAAAAAAGGAATTGACTAATTTTCAATGAACTATTTCAACCAATTAACATGAAAAAAATCATTAAAGTTCACTCTCTCTGTACTACAATGAGATGATATAAGTAAATAAGATCTCATTCCATAGAGACAGCCTATCTAGCTTTGAATCTTGAATTTGCCATTTAACAAGCAGTGGACTTTAATAACTGAAAAACAAGTGAATGTCAGTAAGAACAAGACACTGAAACTTCTGGGACATGGACAAAGTTATAAGCAAAAGAAGTCACAGTTTTAGATGCTTATTATTAAATAAAACTAGAAATAAGTTTATTAAGTTATTAAAGACAAAAGTAGAAATGACCGATTTAGTAAAAATGGTAACTAAAATCAAGACCCATTCTTTAAAAAAGATGAAAGTAAATAAATATCAGACAAATCTAAGAGGGGTCTGAAAAAAAATTAGCAAAAAAAAAAAAAAAAAAAAGGAGAATTTGACATGCACCTACTATAGTCCAGGAAGTTCATTTGAGATCAACAGTTTGGAAACAGCCTGTGCAAATAGTGAAAACTCATCTTTTTAAAAAAAAAATTAGACCAGTAAGTGGATTATCTAACAAAAGGTAATAAGTACCTTTAAAATTGAGATTGCCACATACATCTCTGAAGGATAATTTGAAAATTTATCAAACAGCCACTTTCCTAAGGAAGCAATTTTTGAAAAAAGTTCCAGATACAGGTGAAGAGAATCAACTATCGGAAAAATGGAAAAGGCCATCAAAGGTATATCCTGTATCAATTCCTTCAAACCTTCCTGGAGCATAGAAAAATGGTGACAAGCAACTCAAGAAATAATAAAACAATAATACCAGCAATGTTGATTTCTCAATTCACTCATTTAGTAAATATTTCTGAATGCCTACTATGTGCCAGGCTGAATTAGTAAACAGTGAAATAAACTGTGACTTAATGACACTCACTTTCTTATGGTAGGATAAGAAATAAAGAAATTAAGTAAAATGTATGTCCGATTGAAATGCAATGGAAAAATAAAGCACAGAAGGAATAAAGAATTCTGGTTTATGAAAATTACGACTGCACAGTTCATAAGATTTGTAAGAGTCAAACATACTGCTTAACAACACTTCAGTTAACAATGGACCTCAACTACAATGGTGGCCCCGGAAGATATGGTCTACTGATCTCATGGCTTAGTTTGTGCAAGTACACTCCATGATGAAACTGCCTAAGAACACGTTTCTCAGAACATATTTCCTGTCATTAAGGAACACATGACTGTGTAATTAAAGATGTGTAAGCTAATTACTAGAACAGATGGGTTTTGCTCATAAATAGGAAAGATGGACCATAGGGTATATCACTAAGAGTGGTAAAATGGACATCCTCACACAATGAGAACTTAAACTATCCCAACCTTCTAAAGGATAATGACACATGTCAAAATTTCAAGTGTACATCGTTTATAGAAAAATCTATAAATGATTTTTCTTGGAATATTTTGATTGGAAAAAAGCTCGTAAGTATATTTGAAGATATGCACAATTATGTTCACTGAAGAATTATGTTTTAGTAAATTCTAAGACAGTGTCTATCGTTAGGGACTGGTTAAGAAAGTATGGAGCATCATATAGATTATAAAAATAAAAGGTAGACTTTTGCTTATTGGCATGGAAAATAAAAAATATTGTGGATTTTTAGGAGTAATTTCCTTTATTGGACTTCAATTAAACACTGTAGAACTTTCACTATATCCATTACAGCTCTTATCTTGCTAATGCATTTTTTCCATCTGTATGTGGTCACATGCTTCAGTCTAGATATTTTAAAATTATCTTCCATTTCATAAATATTTCTACAGTTGTAACTAATTCTGATCTGAAATCCTTCTATTGAGCTGTTTATCTCAATTTTTCAGTTCTAGAACTTTTACCCAGCTTTTCTCCAGGTCTGTTGTCATTTTTAATGCTGTATCCTTTGAAATTAATTAATTTATGGGATTAAAATTTAAATTCAGTTCCTATGTGACATAAGCAAACTCACTTGATTTAAGGACAGACTATTAAGGTGATCTTAGAACATTTACTAAGTTTATGACATATAAACAAAATACGCAGCTTTGGAGAATTTTTTAGAAAGGTTTTTCAATAGTCCTAAACACTGAGAAATACTTAGAAAGTAGATATTGTGGCAGAGACAGTAGGATTCCAACTTCTTTTCTGCTCCCCTACACATTTTCACAACTCCTTGTTAGGGACAACTGCTGGCCAGAACCCGCTGAGCAGAAGAAACATGCATTATTTTAAGCTTAAACATGGAATAGCCTCATGAGCTTTAGCCACTAACACACACGAGTATTTAACAAGTCTCAAGGGGCTCCTCCTGCAGAGTTTTGGACCCCTATTTCTGCAGCGTTCCTTTTTCTCAAGAACACTGCCCTGTAGTTTCTGAGTTAGTTTTTCTGAACTCCAATCTCTATCTCAACTCTGAAAGTCCTATGCTTTTCTTGGAATCTGTCCTGTTTCACAGTCTCAATGTGCTTCTAAGAGGAAGCCTGGCTGTCATAGTGCTTATGTTGGATGTTTCCTTTTTCTCAGAAATTATGGTCCAGGCTGGGCACCGGTGGCTCATGCCTATAATCCCAGCTACTTGGGAGGCTGAGATCAGAAGGATCACAGTTTGAAGGCAGCCCAGGCAAATAATTAGCCAGACTCCCATCTCCAAAATAACCAGAAGAAAACTGACTGGAGGTGTGGCTCAAGAGGGACAGCACCTGCCAAGTTCCAAAAACAAAGAAAAAGAAAAGGGAATTACAGCCCTACACTGTTCATTGTTCAGTGTTAACATGGCAGACATGTGGCATAGTTTTCAAGTTGTTCCATGGTAGTGTGACAAATCTAGTGTCTATTATTACTGCATCATGGACAGAAGCCTCAACATGCTTGCAAATGTTCTTGGACTACTGTACAATTAAGAACAATTCATAAAAAGATAATGACTTCCTGGGCTGGGCATGTAGCTCACTGGGAGTGCTGTGTAGCATGCACAAGACCCTGGGTTTGATCTCCAGCACCAGTACCACAAAACAAACAGACAACAATTTATAAAGGAAGAACGGTTTAAAATCAAAGATCTTAAGAAACTAAAAAAAGGAAGATAAATTAAACGCAAAGAAAGTAGGCTGGAAATAATAAAGAGAAGTAGCAAAGCAAAAATAGATAAGCAATAAAAATAAAAACCAAGTTTCTGCAGGATTTAAGAAAAAGAGAAAACAAAATTACCAGCAGATATTAAAAAGGTAATAGAGGATAAAATCAATAATTTCATCTGATAAATTCTCCAATTCAGATGGACATACCTCCTTGAAAACCACAACCTTCCAAAATGGATACAATTAGAAATAAACAATCTGATCAATCCCTTATCTAGTAAAGAAATTAAATCTGTGTTTAAATTTTTCCCCTCAAAGGAAATGCCAGGCAGATGGTTTCGCTGATGAATCCTATCAATCACGTAAGGTAGAAGTAAAACTAGCATTTAGTCTTCACCAACCCCATCAGTGAAGTGAGGAAAAGAGAACACGGTTTTCTGGGCTAGCACAATCTTTACACTAAAACCAGAGAAGGGCATCTTAAGGGAAAAGTTAAAGAGGTCAACACAAGTTTCATATAGACTTCAGACTTATATATGCTAACTTAAAGTTCTGCACAGTTAAAAGAAAGGTGAATACATTTTCATCAGCTGGAGCTTAGCTCAGGAATGTAATAATCTAATATGTGAGAATCAATCAATGTTATTCCCACCAGTAAGAGAATAAAGAAGAAAAAAAATCACCTGAACATCTCAATAGATGGAGAGAAAATTGGTTACATGTTAAAATTCAAAACCTATTCACAGTAAAAATATTTCAGCAAATGAGAAGTTTTAGGGAACTTCTCAAGTCAATGATGGCTATTTACAAAAAACCCTAAAAGATGAAAAACCCTATAGCTAACATCACACTTTTTGGCAATCTCACCACTTATATTTGACATTGTACCAGAGGTCCAAGTCAGTGTAATAAAGGAAAAGTGACAAACTGTATGCACGATGACAAAGTAATGTACAGACAAAACCCAAGGAGATGCACAAACTTTTTAAATAATTAAAGCAAGGTTGAAAGTTACAATGATTAATAAATAAAAAGCAAACATTTCTAGATTTTAGCAACAAACTCATAGAAACAAAAGTTTAAAAACATTACCATTTATAAAAACATCAAAAACGAAATATCTGATGATTAAATGTAATAAGATATGTGTCAAGGCTTTTTTGGGCAGTACAGCCCTTTTTGTGTTTTGATTTTTTTTTTTTTTCAGAATGGGTCTGGCATTTTTGCCTGGGCTTGCCTTGAACTATGATCCTACCAATTTCTGTCTCCCAGTACTACTATATTAATTACAAAACATTCTTGAAATTGAGGAGGTACTAAATATATACTGAAGATAAATATAAACTCAATATTAAATTCTTAACAATCATAGCTATAGATTCAACACAATTTCACCTAAAATAATAGATTTTTTTGTAGATGACAACAAAGTGTTTATAAACTTGTATGAAAAAGACAATGAACCTAGAACAGTCAAAAACCATCTTGCAAAAGCTGAGCGACATGGACATCAAGAATGATTAGAGAGCTACAGTTATTGAGAGCATGGTGCGTTAGACTAAGTAAACTAATGGAGCAAATTATGAGTCTAGAAGTAGAGATACATGTATATGGCTATCCGATTATTGAGAGAGTCACTATTAAAATTCAATGTGGAAAAAAGATCTGAGGCATATTCAGTAAGTGGTAATGCTATAAATAGATTTTTATAATCTAGTGCTTTTTTTCTGGAGAGGAAAAAATGTCTGGACCTGTGCCTAACATCACGCACAAATAAAGCGGATCATGAAAATGAGCTGGATGTGTTGGTCTATGCCTAAAATCCCAGCTACTCAGTAGGATGAAGCAGGAGGATCACGAGTTTGAGGCCAGTCTGAGCAATATACGGACACCCTATATCAAAATTAAAAGAAAACCTGAGCATGAAAACCAAACTTCTAAGTTTCTCAAAACAAAGGAGAATATATTCATGATTTTGGGGTAGGCAAAAGTTTCTTAGCTAAACCGCAAAAGGTGTTAATTAGTAAGTTGTCAATTTAGTAGCAAAATACTTTTTAAAAACTTTTCTTATCAAAAGGAATTACAAAAGAAGTGAAAATGTAATCCAAAGACTGGGAGAAAGTGTTCACAATCTATACATCTTACTGAAGAGTTCTCCAGATTTCTTAAAGCATCTATACAAGTATATATTTTAAGGGACAAGAAACTTGGACATTTATGCACACATACTGCACACAAAGGCGTGTAACTTGCCCTTAAGCATACGTAAAAGTGCTCAAAATCATTAGTGATCAGGGAAATGCAAATCGGAAACACCAAGAACCATTTCACATTCATTAGAATCGCAATAACACTAGATATTGGTGAGGATGTGAACAAACTAGAACTCTTACACATTGCTAGAGGGAATACAAATATTACCATGACTTTAGAAAAGTGGCAGTTTCTAGTGATGCTACCCCTAAGTAATTACATTTCCAGGCTCAGGGGTGAATCCCCTTTTCTAGTGACTCATTCTTTAATATTATTCAACAATGACTGAACCTCTACTTGTTCAGCTGGATGTTAAATGTTAAGGACACAGAGGTGATCAGTTCCTGGCCCTATGAAGCACAACAGGCAAATAATTTCCAAAAGTAGTGTGGGAAGTTGGGGAGGGAGCACATAAATCATAAATCTTATCAGAGTACCTTTTCCCAAACTTGCCTAAAAGGACTCTCTTGGACCACCCATTAAAAATACAGATTCAGGTGAGCAGGTGGCTCATGCTTATAATTCCAGCTACTCAGGAGACAGAGATCAGAAGACTATAGTTTGAGGCCAGCCCAGGAAAAGTTAGTGAAATCCCACCTCAACAAAATTAGCCTGGTGTGGTGGTGTATACTTGTAACCCCAGCTATGCAGGAAACACAAGTAGGAGGATCACACTCTGAGGCCAGGACTGGAGGGCAAAAAAAATGAGATTTTGTGTGAAAAATAACTAAAGAAAAAAAGAGCCAGGGCATGGCTCAAGCACTTGCCTAGCAATGCTAAGTCCCTGAACTCAAATCCTAATACCACAAAAAATAATAGTAATACAGACTCAATAACCTCATTGGGGGCCCACAAACAATGTTCCATGAAATTCTTATATAATCTGGAATTTTGTGAAACAAAAATTTAGGAAGGCTTTCCTGAGTGTTTTTTCTGTTTGTTTATTTTGGTGGTACTGGGGTCTGAATACTCTACTACTTGAGCCACACTTCCAGCCCTTTTTGCTCTGGTTATTTTAGAGACAGGGTCTTGACTTTTACCCAGGCCAGCCTGGACATTGATCCTCCTATTTTGTGCTTGCCACTATAGCTGGGATGACAGGAATGCACTACCACATCCAGCTTTTTTCTGTTGAGATGGTGTCTCACAAACTGTTTTGCCCAAGCTGACCTGGAACCATGATCCTCCCTATCTCCGCATATCTTGGGATGGCAGGCACATGCCATTACACCCAGCTATTGGTTGAGATGGGGTCTCAAACAGCAGTCTTCTCAATCTCAGCCTCCAAGTAGCTAGAATTACAGCTACTGTAAGCCACCATCCTGAGTTGTTAATCTGAGATCTGAAAGATGGGGTTAGCAGCAGGAGAAAGAACTCCTTTTTAAAAATTGGTTTTAACATAAATTTCATGCATAAAATGCATTTACAGTTTTAAAAAGTGAGTTGTATTTAAAGTGTGATTTAAAAAAAAAACCCTAACATTCTAGCCAAGAGAAATATAGCCTGTACATACTTTGGGGATCATAGACAATTAAACAGACCATATTATAACATGATTATATTGATAAGGGCAAGGAGAAACTTAGAAAGAAGTGACATCTATCCTAAACCACAAAGGTCCAGGCTAAGAAGGAGCAGGGAAGGGAATAGAACATCTTAAGAAGTCCAATCTAGCATGGCTCCAAGATAAGAAGAGAATAAGGAAAGAAAGGAGTTAGGATAACTACAGTTACTACATATAAAAATGAGTCACCAGCTCCATTGTTCCATACCCAAAAGCAAAATGATATAAGGATAAGGAGAGGAAGGATACAGGACTAGATGTCATATAAAAATGGAATAATTATCTCTGATGGTAGTCACTCAAACAGGAACCTAGGAACAGTTTGCTTTTTTAATGTTATTTTGTGTAAGTTCCAGGTCCTTATAATAGGTACAAATAGCAAAAATACATCAACACATGATGCTTAGTAATTAGCTGAACTGGAAGTATTCAATTCCTTAACTTAAATGTTTTAGAAATTCTTTTTGGCTAAAAATTGAAAAAAACTTGGCCTAACACCAAGAGTTTTCTCAGCATGGGGCTTGAGTCCAGTGCTGGGCACATGCTAGACAAGTACTCTACCACTGAGCTACACCCCCAGTCCTTGTTTTTTTTTTAAGACAGGGTCTTTCTAGCTTCAAACTCACCATATACATACCTCCACCTTCCCAGTGCTGGGATTACAGACTTGTACCACCACACCTGGCTTTTTAATAGTCTTTAAGACTGTGTAGCAGTTCTTAACTTTTATAGTCACGTATTCTTCGAAGATTTGATAAAAAGTCAAAGATTCACTTCCTACTACTAAGCTAGACTTCAAACTATAAATTGGTAACTTCTGGCTTAAGGAATTTTGTCAGTAAAAAAAATCCTGTTCTAGCAATGTCAAGAAATATTTTAGATCCAGGTTAAGATGTAAAGAAAGTAAGTTTATCAAAATAACACACAATAGATTAGTGGTTTTCTTATTTTTTTTGGACTCAAGAAGGAGCTCTTCATATTCTTAGAAAGTATTGAGAATCCCAAGGAGAATTTGTTTAGGTGATCAGTATCCGTTAATAATTGCCACAGTAACAAAACAAAAAGCATGGTACAGGCACAAAAATAGACATGAAGACCAATGGAACAGAATAAAAGACCCAGAAATAGAACCACACAACTACAGCCATCTGATGTAGACAAAGGAGCCAAACACACACTGAAGAAAAGACAGCCTCTTCAACACATTGTGCTAAGAAAACTGGCTATGTACATCCTGAAACTAGACTCCTATATCTCTCACCCTGTACAAAAATCAATTCCACAAATAGATCAAATATCTTAATGCAGGACCTAAAAATACTACAGAAAAAATGGAGGAAACTCTAGAAGATACAGGCATAGGTAATTATTTTCTGAAAAGGACTCTAATTTGTCCAGAAAATAAGAACAAGAACTTATAAATGGAACTACATCAAATTAAAAAGTTTTTGCACACCAAAAACAACAAAAAAAATGAGTTTTCAGAATCAAGAGCCAACATACAGAATAGAAAAAAAAATCTTCACCAGTTATTCAATAGATAAGGGATTACTATTCACAATACACAAAGAGCTCAAAACACTAAACAGCAAAACAATCCAATTAATAAATGGGCAAATGAATTGAGCAGACAGTTGTCAGAAGAAATGCAAATGGCTAACAAATACATGAAGAAATCTTCAACATCCTTAGCTATCAAGGCAATGCAAATCAGAACTATGCTAAGAGCTGGAGCAGTGGCTCAAGCAGTAAGAGAGCAATCTCACGAGGCCCTGAGTTGAAACCCCAGTGTGGAAAAAAAAAAAAAAAAGAAAGAAAAAAAACTACACTAAGATTCCATCTCACCATAATCAGATTGGCAATCATTAAGAAAACAAACAACAAATGCTGGTGAGGATGCAGGGAGAAAAAGGAGCCCTCACACACTGGTGGGAATGTAAAGTAGTGCAATCATTACAGAAATCAGTATGGAGGTTCTTCAAAACACTGAAATTAGAACTACCTTATGACCCTGCTATACCACTCTTGGGCATGTATCTCAAAGACTGCAAAGCAATATACAAGAGAGACACGTGAACATCCATGTTTATGCAGCTTCGTTTGCAATAACCAAATTAGGGAAACAGCTGTGGTTCCCAGCAACTAATGAATGGACAGAGAAAATATGCTGTACATACATGCATTCTTACATACATGATGGAATACTACTTAACCAGAAAGAGTGAAATTGTCATTTGCTGGAGATCATCAAGCTGAGGGAGACAAGTCAAGCTCAAAAGGTCATAAATATTGCCTGTTCTCTCATCCGTGGAGTGTACACCTAAAATGATAATAACAGTAAATGGGACATGAATGTGTCCCCCACGGGGGACCAATAAAGGGGGTGAGAGAAAGAGAAGAATACTGAGGGGTGAAGAGGGTCGAAGTTTGTTACATATGAGGGCAGCATAAGGGAACCCAGTGAACTGAAAAAGGGGAGGGGGAGGAGAGAGAGGAGGAAATGGAAATATAAATAGAGGTGAACTTGTTTAAAGCACACCGTGTGCGTGTATGGAATTATCACAATGAAACCCCCTTGTGTTATTCATATATAATAATTCAAAAATATAATAAAAAATTTTAAGGCAAGCAGAAGACCCGAATAAATATTTCTCCAAAAAAAGATATAGAAATGGTCAATAAATACATGCCAAGATGCTCAACACCATTAGCGATGAGGGAAAATGCAAATCGAAACCATAGAGCGATACCATTTCACCCCCGCCAGGGTTCGGAGAAGCTGGAGCCCTCAACGCAAAGCGGTGCCGGATTCTGAAAACAGCCTGGCAATTAATTCCCCGAAAGCCCAGATCAGAGCCAGTGCACGACCCGGCAATTCCGCTCCGGGCACATGCCCACCGATCTCTGCGCTGGACACCACCGGGAACCACAGGCCTCTCCGGCCGCCTCCTCCCGCATGCCCACCGGGTCCGCCCGTTTAACGCGACCGCCATTCCCGGATTCACCCCCTGCTCAGTGATCCCCAAAGGACGGGCGCCCGCGGGCTGGGGATCCTCACTCGGCCGGCTCGCTTCCGCGGACCAGCTTCCCCTCCGCTCCCAACTCTGGGCACGCCTGTCCCTCTGGCCGCACGCACGCCTGTCCCTCTGGCCCCACGCCTGTCCCTCTGGCCCCACGCCTGTCCCTCTGGCCGCACGCACACCTGTCCCTCTGGCCGCACGCCTGTCCCTCTGGCCGCACGCACACCTGTCCCTCTGGCCGCACGCCTGTCCCTCTGGCCGCACGCCTGTCCCTCTGGCCGCACGCACGCCTGTCCCTCTGGCCGCACGCACGCCTGTCCCTCTGGCCCCACACCTGTCCCTCTGGCCGCACTCCTGTCCCTCTGGCCCCACGCCTGTCCCTCTGGCCGCACGCACACCTGTCCCTCTGGCCCCACACCTGTCCCTCTGGCCGCACTCCTGTCCCTCTGGCCCCACGCCTGTCCCTCTGGCCCCACGCCTGTCCCTCTGGCCGCACGCACACCTGTCCCTCTGGCCCCACACCTGTCCCTCTGGCCGCACTCCTGTCCCTCTGGCCCCACGCCTGTCCCTCTGGCCGCACGCACACCTGTCTCTCTGGCCGCAGGCACACCTGTCCCTCTGGCCGCACGCACGCCTGTCCCTCTGGCTGCACACCTGTCCCTCTGGCCGCACGCCTGTCCCTCTGGCCCCACGCCTGTCCCTCTGGCCGCACGCACACCTGTCCCTCTGGCCACACGCACACCTGTCCCTCTGGCCGCAGGCACACCTGTCCCTCTGGCCGCACTCCTGTCCCTCTGGCCCCACACCTGTCCCTCTGGCCGCACGCCTGTCCCTCTGGCCGCACACCTGTCTCTCTGGCCGCACGCCTGTCCCTCTGGCCGCACTCCTGTCCCTCTGGCCGCACGCACGCCTGTCCCTCTGGCCGCACGCACACCTGTCCCTCTGGCCCCACACCTGTCCCTCTGGCCGCACGCACGCCTGTCCCTCTGGCCGCACGCACGCCTGTCCCTCTGGCCGCACGCCTGTCCCTCTGGCTGCACGCTTGTCCCTCTGGCCCCACACCTGTCCCTCTGGCCGCACGCCTGTCCCTCTGGCCGCACGCACACCTGTCCCTCTGGCTGCACGCCTGTCCCTCTGGCCACACGCACACCTGTCCCTCTGGCTGCACGCCTGTCCCTCTGGCCGCATGCACGCCTGTCCCTCTGGCCGCACGCCTGTTCCTCTGGCCGCACGCACGCCTGTTCCTCTGGCCGCACGCACGCCTGTCCCTCTGGCCGCACGCCTGTCCCTCTGGCCGCACGCACGCCTGTCCCTCTGCACGCCTGTCCCTCTGGCCGCACGCCCCCGGGAAATGAGTGCACCCGAGCAAACATCTCTCTCCCCGGTCACCACCGCACCCACGATGGCCCACGATGTGCTCTAGACGGGCTCTGGCGGACACTTCCCTGCAGCCGGCAAGGGTGGAGGGACACTCGGCCACGCACTGCTCTTGGCCAGGGCCCTCCCCACCCTCCCCACCCTCGGCCAGCGCTGCGTCACTCAGCTCAACGGCCTCGCCCGATTCTACCCCTCCTGGGCTCCCCGCTCCCACCGCGCTCAAGCCCAGGTGCCCTCCCCTCGCTTACCTGCTCAGCCGCCCCAGCGTCCACACTAGTTGCACCTGGAGATTGGACTGTCGTCGTTGCCGCCAGGCATAAAGAGTCCGCCTGCAGTCGCTGCCTCAAGCGAATGGCGTCTGGGCACAGCCTCAGTGCCCGTCGGGTAACGGCCGCCAGTGGCCCGCCCACCTGCTGATAAGCCATGCTCCTATTGGTCGGCGTGAACAGGCAAGCGCCGTGATTGGCCAGATGTGTGTGCGTCCCAAAGCGCGGGAGGGAGGCTGAGAATTTGTTTCTGAACTCTTGGCGGGAGAATTGTATGCTCGCGAGACTCTCGCGAGACTTGGCTACTTAGCAGCTTCACGCACTGTCTGGACTTCGCCGTCCTGCAAAGCTGTGGGATGAAACGATAGCGAAATGCCGTCGCTGCTGGCGGAGGCCGAACTACTCTTGTTTTCGGCCCAGAGCAGGCAGAGCCCTACTGCCTGTGATGGCCTGACAGCAGCCTGGCCCTTGGGAGGCGCTGGGCCCTACCAAATGTGCGATCCTTATTGAAGGCAGCTCGACTTTTCGCCTGCTTCTAGAAATCCCGTTCACAGCACGGGGTGAGTAGGAAGAAGCGCTTATTTGCCTCTGGTGCACAATTTAAGGGCTCATCCCCAAATTCAGCAATCAAGATAAGTAATGTTTTCCTGTGTAAGAAGTCAAAAGTAACGAAAAGAGTCCAAGATGAACAGAAGGTCAAATCAGTGTGTTGCGGGAATCTCCAGGTGACATAGGGGACACCGAGCAGGAAGCAGCTGGCCAGACCCAGCGGACTCCTGTGCAAAGGCTGAGCCCCCAGAACAAAGGGGTCTCACCTTACAGACCCTTGCAAGCGGGTTACAGACGCAGAAAGCAAAGCTCAGCCCACATGCGGCTGCACGTGACTTCACTGGCCAGGTGACCTTATGTTTCCATGCTTTAAGTTCCCTCCCTGCTTTGCCGTCCCTTTCCCGTCTCCCCAGAACACAACCCGTCTGTTTCTCTTCTGCCCTCCTCCCGCCTACAAGTAATTCTACCGATGCTTTTCCTTTTTCTTCAGTCACACCATGACTGAGCCTGTCTTTATTTGAATTGGGGTATTTCATTCATTATGGATGCATTAATTTTGATTTGAAGCAACTGCATTCAAATATTACTTGATGACTGAAGGTTTTTGCATCTTATATCATTTATCTATTTATTTATTTACATATGAACGTTTTTGTAGTATGGAGAATTGAACTCAGGACCTTAAGATCACTAGGCAAACGCTCTAGTATTGGAACCATGCCCCCCAGTCCTTTTGCTTTTAGTTTGTTTTTCAGATAGGGTTTTTGCCCAGGCTGGCCTCAGGTGGTTGTCCTCCTATCTCTGCCTCCAGAGTAGCTGGAGTCCCAGGCTTCATAGAGAATTTAAGTCTGTATGAAATGATTCTAGAGGGATGCCTGCATTCTACAGATAGCTTTGTTTATTTGTCTAAATGTGTGCTTGATTGTTGTTGAAGAGTGATGGAGGCTCTGTGGATAAAGTGGTTGTAAAGCTATGCCTACCCCCAAACTGTTCCCTCAGAGGAGGCTGGGGCCTCTGAAATACACTTCATTTATGCATTCAACAGATTCACATTGCCAAGGGCTAGGTGCTGGGAGCTGGGGTCATTGGTTACAGTGCACAATAAGCATGGTCTATACAAACTCAGCTTGCAGTGACTTAATACACTTATGGCAAGTTTTGCTGTTAGCTACAGTGCCTCTGAATGCCTCTTAGGGTGAAGAGTCTTGCTCTTTTACAATAGACTTAATATTTGAAATCACTGTTTCATTTAAACTTAATGCTGGTGGATGAAGAGGTGCCAAGGCAAAAGCAAAACAGCTTCTGACAAGCTGATGAAGTCTGGCATCTGTTACACAAATGGGTTCAGACTGGGGGTCACATCAGGCTGTGCACTGTCCCCTGGGCTGGCAGATAGCATCCAGAGCTGGACACAGTTATTGATTTGGAAGTCTGTCCAGAGTAGGGCAGCCTGTGACAAGACAGCTGGAAGCTACATTGTTCTGTAGGTCTATGGCAATTCTCCCTGACTGCTTGGGCACAGTTAGAATTTTTAGAAATTTTTTTCCTGTGCTGGCAGAAATCTATCAAATGCACTGTTGGTCCCCTTTCTACCCAATGGGTACAACACAGAGTCAAATCTTTTTCTGTACGTCAGCATTTCACCTGTTAAAGACAGTGATTGTGGCCAACCTTCTGAGGATGATGAGATTCGGGGAGAAAAGAGAGGATGTGTTAAGGACAGGGCCCAGGACAGGCTGGGCACACACCTCACACTTGTCATCAGACTGTCACAAAGGTAAGCTGTGCTGGATGGTGATGCTGTTGCTGTCAGGCAAGCTGTTGAGCAGAGAGAGAGAAGCTGTGGGGAGGTGGCGGGAAGGTGCTGGTCCATGTTTGCCTGGTGGACACTAGATCTCTGTTATTGCAGGTGAAAGAAACATCCTCACTGAGCCACCTCTACTGTTCTTGTGTACCTCTGGGCTCCAGCATCCTTCTTGCCCTCTGAGGGTTTTTTTGGTTGTTCTTGTTGCTGTCCCCAGATCCTCCCCACCTGCAGTGGTGGGGGTGTGGGCCTTTACTTCCCTTAGGCTGAATTCCTAGTGTCTGTGTGCAGAGCCCATCGTACTGCCTTTTCTGTCAGGCAACTCTACTATGTTGGACATTTGTAATTAGTCTTGATGTGAAGTTTTACACTTTGATGATCTCTTTGTAATTTATTGAATTGATCTTAGCAGTGATTTTACCCCATCCAGAATTTAGAATAATTGTTAACATAATCATTTTTAATTACCTTTTACAATTTCATTTTTTTTCCCTTGCAGTGCTGATGATCAAACCCAGGGCCTTGTGCATGCTAGGCAAGCCCCCTACCATCGAGCTACATGCCCAGCCCTTGTTTTGTGTGTGTGTTTTTTTTTTTTTTGGGGGGGGGACTCGGGTTTGAACTCAGGGCCTTTCAGGTACTTTACTGCTTGAGTCACACCTCTAGTCCATTTTGTGTGTGTGTGTGGGTGTGTGGGTGGGTGGGTGTGGGTGGGTATTAGAGGGCCTACACCTTGAGCAACTCTGCCAGTCCTTTTTTGTGATGTTTTTTTAAAGATAGGGTCTTGTGAACTATTTGCCTAGGCTGGCTTTGAACTGTGATTCTCCTGATTTCTGCCTTTTGAGTAGCTAGGATTAAGGCATGAGCCACCAACACCTGGCACCTCTAGTCCATTTTGTTCTCAGCCCGTGTTTTTTTCAGACACCCTCACTATGTAGTTCAGGCTGGCCTCAAACTCTCCATCCTCTGCTTCTACCCTCCTGAGTGATGGGCACATGTCACCACTCTGTGTTACAATTTGGTTTTTTACATTTAATTTTTTGGGTTAACTTAGGGCAGTTAAGTGGTGCATGCTTTTCATATACACATCCTGATTCAATCACCAGCACTGACCCCCCCTTTTTTGCTTATAACTTTTAAATATTTTGACATTAAAATTTGCTTCATGTCAAAAATTCATAAAAATGTAAAGAATAGAAATACCCTGTAATCCTGTTTTGCACTAAGGCTCAGTTTGAATGTTTTGGGGGAGCTACATATAGAGAAACCATGAGATCTGCTTCCATAGAGACTGCAATGCTCTTACACACATTCAACCTCTGTATCCAGACACACACCTAAGGAGCTCTTGCTATGCATTAGGCGTGCTATGGAGTGCACGCTTAGGTTTTCTGCTCAAGGAACATCAATCTGACTAATTCCAGAGAAGTTTCTGGGGACCAAAGTATGTGGAACAGACGGGATGCAGAGCAAGGGACGTGTTTGTACAGCAGTCTCCATAGCATGAAAGCCTCATCCTGGAGCTCCTTAGGGACGGCAGCAGAAAATACAGCAGCAAGCTGTGAGGTGTCTATGTGAGCAAGGATGGGCTGTCTCATGGTCCCATTGTAGGGACCTGTCTGTCTCTGAGACTTTGTAACATCCAGAATACCTGGTGAAGGGGTATTTGGCACCACACCATCTTTTATCAAAATTGTCTAGAGTGCTGGGAGTGGTGGCCACACCTGTAATCTTAGCACTCAGGAGGCAAAGGTGGAAGAATCTCAAATTTGAGGTGAGCCCTGTGTTGGAAAAGAAATTATCTAGGCTAGTTGCAATGTGTTTTTTAAATTATTTTTATTTTTTGGTGGTACTGGGGTTTGAACTCAGGGCCATGCACTTGCCAGGCAAGCACTCTACCACTTGTGGCAAGCACCAGCCACAATTTTTTTTTAACTTCCAGATGGCTATTAGAATAATTTTACAAGACTACTCCTATAAATATTCCAAAGTGGCTTTCATAAGAAATGTATTTAATCTACCAATTATGGAGAAAGTTACATCTTTATGGTGTTTATTCTTACCGTACACCTTTTGACCATTTTTTATGTCATATCTCTCAGTGGAATGGATAGGTTCCCTAATACAGACTCTTACATGGTTTGAGGTGGAATTTTCTTTGTGTTTTGGATTTTTCTCCATTGTGAGATCTTCCTATTATATTTCCCAAGTCTAACTAGTCAGTTTTTTTGTTGTTTTTGTTGCTATTTTGTTTTTGTAATACTAGTGATTGAACTCAGGGGCCTCACTGAGGCTCCTTAAGCTATCACTTGAGTGACACTCCTAGCACTTTCTACTTTCATTATTTTTTTGAATAGGGTCTCACTTTTGTGCCTGGGCTGGTCTGAACCTCGAGCCTCCTGTATATGCTTCCTAAGTAGCATGAATGACAAGCGTGCACCACCACACTTAGCTTTTTATTTCGTGAGAGGGGGTCTCACTAGCTCTTTGCACTCAATCCATCTGATCTCCTCCTCCCAAGTAATTAGGATTACAGGCATGAGCCACTGTGCCCAGCTTCAACAAAAAAATTTTAAGTGATATTTTATAGGATCTGAGTTTGTAACTTTGACTAATAATAAAATGGGTTGGGTCCTTGCACGAAAAAGGAAATAATTTTCAGATGGAGATGTTATAAAAGAAATTATTTCAGTTGTGGAAATTTTGTTAGAAAAGTATTAGGGAAAGACTAAATGCTATTTCATAAAAGGTGAAAAAATCTTCGGTTAAGTCACCAATTACCTATATAAAATAAGAACTTTAATTTTTTGATGGTATTGGGGTATGAACTCAAGGGCTTCATGCTTGCTAGGCAGGCACTCTACCACTTGAGCCACACTTCCAGACCTCTTTGCTGTGGTTATTTTGGAGATAGAGTCTCGCTTTTTTGTTCAAACTGGCCTGGACCTCCATCCTCCTACTTCTTTTTCTTTTTTTGGTTGAACTGGGGTTTGAACTTAGGGCTTTATGCTTGCAAAGCAGGCATTCTCTCACTTGAGCCACACCTCTAGCCCATGATTCTCCTATTTCACATAAGCAAAAAATCGCTGGGTCTTTCTTTTTAATCCAGCTTGCCAATCTGGCTTTTTGATGGACGTGTTGAGACCAGTAACATTTAGTGTTAATATTGAAATGTATGTGGTGATTCCTGCTATTTTTTTTCCTTTTGGTGTGTATGTGTGTGCAATTGATTCTTTGCTAATCTATATCTGCTTATCTGCTTATTTCCTGTGATTTAATCATTCCTATCCTTTTGTGGCTATGTTTATCTTCATCTGTGTGTAAGATTCCTTTGAGTATCTTCTGGAGTGCTTGTTTAGTGGTCATAGATTGTTTTAGTTTCTGTTTAACATAGAAGGATTTTTTTTTTTTTGGTGGCACTGGAGTTTGAACTCAGGGCCTCAGGCTTGCTAGGCAGGCACCCTTACCACTTGAACTACTCCACCAGCCAAGAAGGTTTTTATTTCTCCTTTAGTTATGAGTGATATACCTTTGCTGAGTAGAGTATTCTAGGTTTGAAATTTTTTTCTTTCAATGCTTGAAATACCTCATTCTATGCCCTTCTTGCTTTTAAGTTTTTGTTGGGAAATCTGCTGTTATTATGATGGGTTTACCTTTATAGGTGATTTGATGTTCCTCTCTTGTAGTCTTCATTATTCTTTCCTTGTTTTTGCTGAATAATATTTTAACTATAATATGCCATGAAGAGGTTCTATTTTGGTCATGTCTCGTTGGTGTCCCAGAGGTCTCCTATACCTGAATGGGCATTCTTTCTTGAGATTTGGGGAGTTTTCTGCTATTATTTTGTTGAATATGTTTCTTATGCCTTTGGCTTGTATCCCTTCTTCTTCAATGGTCATGATTCATTGGTTTGGTCTTTTAATGGTGTTGCAGAGTTCTTGCCTATTATTTTCATATTTCTTCATTGTTTTCTCCATGTATTCATCTGCTTTTTTCTGTTATATATACTTTGTCTTCAAGTCCTGAAATTCTGTCTAACTTGTTCCTGTCTGCTGGAATTGTATTTTTTTATTTGACTTAAGGGTTTCCATCTGTTTTTTTTTTTGAGGCTTTCCTGTCTTTATTAAATGCCTCTTTCACATCTTGTATTGTCTTCCGTATTTCATTTCTCTTTTTTGTACCTTCATTTCATTCAGATGTTTATTTGTATCCTCTTTTAGTTCATGGAGTTGTTTCTGTGCCTTCTTGAGCTATTTATCCATTTTCTCTTAGATTTTCATTGACTTGTTTTTGCATGTCCTCTTTAACTTCCTTAATCACTCTTTTACAATTTTTTTGAGCTCAGAAATTGAGGTATCATTCCCTTCACTCTCCATGAGATCCTTTGTTGGCCTTTTGAGGAGTCATAGTCTCCTGTCTTTTTTATTTTCCATGCTTCTATTTTGAGATTTGCTCATCTGTTGTCTATTAGTAGGTTGGGGGTTTTTAGTCACCTGAAGTCTTTCCCTTGAGTTAATTTCTTTGTTCTGGCATGAGTGGTTATTGGCTAGATTGTTGTGTTGTTTCTATCCACTGACCTGGGGATATGACTTAGCAATAGCAAATTCTATACTAACCCAGATATTTATGTGAAATATAAATATTGGCAGTATTATCTATAAGCAGAGGGTTATTGGAAGAATAAAAGTCATTGGCATAGAGATTAAAACTTCTGCAGTAAAAATAACCGGAGTGGGAGGAGAGGAGAAGGTAGAAGAAGGAGGATGGGCAGAGGAGGAGAAGAAATGTGAAGTGTGGGTGCTTTAGGTTGATAAGACCCTAACATGTGTGGAGATGTAGTTCAGTTGTTGTGGAGGAGGGCACTATTGTCAAGAACTGCAGAAGGATAGAAAGGGTGGGAGTAATGTAAGAGGATGATAGAATAAGCTGGTAGTTGAGTGGTTTGTATAGAAGAGATAGGGAAAGTGGGGGAAAAGGGAGAGGAAAGGAAAGAAAAAAGGGGAGAGAATTTAAAAAGTGAGGAGAAAATTTTGGAATAAAAGGGGATAGACAAATTGAAACTTTGACAAAAAGGGAAAATATTTTTTGAAGTTTGAATTTCTCCCTTGTATAGTAGAATGGGTTTCTTCTATGTTCAAGTACACTGGATGGTCCCGTCCAATTTCTTGTCCTCAGGTTTTAGTCTGAAGTTCTCATGTGTCCCCTTTGGGTGGCACTCCCTCCCAACCATGCAAGTCTGTGTCCTTTTATTTGTAATTAATTTTTTTGATGAGACTGGGGTTTGAACTCAGGGCTTTACTCTTGCAAAGCAGGCATTCTACTGCTTGAGCGATGCTTCCAGCCCATTTTGTTCTGGTGATTTTGGAAGTGGGAGTCTGTAGAACTATTTTCCCAGACTGGCCTCAAACCGTGATCCTCCTGATCTCAGCTAAGATTACAGGCATGATCCACTGGCACATGGCTAGTCTGAGACCTTTTAGACAGAGGCTTTTCTCTTGGTCCCTGCCCATTTGTAGATAGTATGCTGGGTTAAGTGGCAAGAAGTGGTGCCCCTTCCTGCTGGGCAGGTTACTTTTTTTGGGGGGGTGTTGCTCCACTCCAGCTGTTTTGCCAAAGTTTCCTCTTGCAGGGGGCAGTCAGATTCAGCTCACTACTAGGCTTCTCCAATGTGCTTAAATAAGCTGTTATTTCCCACAGGCTAGGTTCAGGCTCAGCTAACCTGCACCCACACTTTCTTCCTTTGTACAGAGAAGTGCAGGCTGAGCCATGAGCCATGGTGCTCTTATCCCACCAAACAGGGTGGAAGGTTTCACTTAGTTTATGAGGTCAAAAGCTTTCTCCTAGAGTGGTGCAGCCAGATGCCTGAAAGCTGAGCTGGGCTGTGCAGTAGCCCTCAGGACTGAAAGCAGCAAGCTCACCTGAATGGTTTGCGGGTACCTCTCTCTGGTATGGGAGGTATTCTCAGGTTGGCAGTCAGAGGTTATTCCCTTTCCCCCACATTTTCTTTCAAAGGACTTACAAACTTACAAAAAATGTCAATTCACAGCCTAAATAATTGGACTCAGGGCTTGGGCATTTAAGAATCTTCTACATTTGTGAAAGAATTTCAGCTAGATACAAAATTTGTTTTTATTGTGATGGCTGGTGTTCTAGATGTTGGGTCAAAAATTCAGACTTTCTGGCATTTTGAGAGGAGAGACTGGTGTTTCCTTCATTGCTTCATTTCACTGTGTGATACATACTGTAAACATTTGTACTGGGTTTGCTGAAGCAGTCTCTATAAACAGTCATGGACATCATGGTTAAAATAATTCAGAATACACATGCAAATGCTATGAATCATTGGTTTATGAAAGTGTTGAAACAGAAAATGAATTTAGTGATACATGTTCTTTGCCAGTGCTCATTGGTTGAGTCACAAGAATGTTACAAAGATTTTTAAAATTTTAGCTCAAGATTCTCTTGAATAGAAAGAATGCTTACTAATTGTTAGAAGTAAAAAATTGCTGGTGTGACTTACGTTTTCTCACTGATGTCACATTACATACAAGTGAGATGAATTTGCGATCATGTGATCAATCTAAATAGGTAACAAGGATTTATGTGGAGACGGAAACTTCAAATTACAAATCAATGATACTGATTTTAATATGTGGATCAGTATTGTGAGATTCTATTTTTTTTTTACTAATTGGCATTAATAACTTTAATAAAAGTAATCCATCTCACTTGAAGCCAAAAAAGAGTGCTTCATAAAAAATATAAATAATGGGGAGGGGATGGTGCTGGTGGGGGGTAGATTTAACCAATGTACAATGTAAGGCTGTTTGAAATTGTAAAGCAACAAATCCCCCCTGTACAATGAATATATGCTAATAAAAATAGGAAAAATATAAATAAGATTTTTCATTAAAACACTTTAAGCATTTTTATTACCATATGTTAGTTGTACAGGGGATTTCCCGGTCACATTTCCATGTATGAGCACCATGTACCTTGGTTAGATTCACTCCCTCCATTGTTCTCCCTTACCTCCTATCCTATTTAAAACAATCTCAGCAAGTTTCATTGTTCCATTTTCATGCAAGTATATAAAGTACTTTGAGCTTCTTCCCCCTTTCATCCTCTCCACTTATCATCCTCCCCCCCACTGGTACTCACCCCCCAACAGGACCTGTTTCTCATTCCAGTCTTTCATTTTTGAAGTATGTATTTCTGGTTCAAAGGAATTTCATCACGCTATCTCACCCATGAATATATTGTACTTTAACTAGATTAACCCCCTCTATTACTCTCCCTTACCCTCCCCTCCCCAACTCATCAACCGCTTTCCATGTCCTTATGCCGTCTTCCTGTACAGATGAGATGTATTTCACTATTATCCATTCTCTGTTATCTCTTCTCCTTCCTCTCCCTAGTTTCCTCACAGTCCCACTATTAAAGACATGATATATATGTATATATATATATATATATATATATATATATATACACACATCTCTATATGTGTGTGTATATATATATACACATATGATTATGTTTGTGTACACACTTGGTTTTTGGCTCTATTTTCTATATGGAGAGAAAACATGTGGCCTTTGTCCTTCGCCTGGCTTCACTTAACATGATGAGCTCCAGTTCCATCCCTTCGCCTGCAAACAACACCATTCCATTTTTCTTCATAGCTGAATAATACTCCATTATGTCACATTTTCTTAATCCATTGACAAGTTGTAGGGCATCTGCTTTCTTTCCCTTCCTTTACTCTTGTGAATAGTGCAGCAATAGACACGGGTGTACAAGTGTGTATATTGTATCCTGATTTGCATGCCTTTAGATAGATGCCCACGAGTGGTATCACTGGATCTCATGGTAGATCTATTTTTAGTTTTTGAAGGAAGCACCACCAAACAGCTTTCTGTAGTGGTTATACTAATTTACATTCCCTCCACCAGTGTATAAGGGATCCTTTTCCCCCACATCCTTGCCAATGTTTGCTGTGTATGTTCTTGTTGACAGCCATTCTTACTGAAGTGAGGTGAAATTTCAATGTTGTTTGATTTGCATATCGTTTATGGCCAAGGATGGTGAGCATTTCTTCATGTGTCTATTGGCCATTTGTACTTCTTCCTTTGGAAATTGTTCAGTTCATTTGCCATTTCTTCATTGGGTTGCTGATTCTTCAGGAGCTTAGTTTCTTTTGAGCTCCCTAGATATTCTGTTGTATTGTCAGTTGTATAGCTGGTAAAGATTTTCTCTCATTCTATAGGCAGTCTTTTCAGTCTAGTAACTGTTTCCTTTGCTGTACAGAAGCTTTTTTTTCTTTTCTTCTTGGTGGTACTGGGCCTCACATTGATTAGGCAGGTGCTCTACCATGTGAGCCACTCCACCAGCCCCAGGAACTTTTACATTTGATGCAGTCTCATTTGTCAGTCCTACCTCTTACTTGCAGAACTATTGGAGCTCTGTTCAGGAAGTTACTGCTTGTGCCTGTGTTCCTGCGTTTTACTATTGGAGCTCTGTTCAGGAAGTTACTGCTTGTGCCTGTGTTCCTGCGTTTTCCCTATTCCAGCTGCAGTAGTTTCAGAGTTGCAGGTCCTACACTGAGATCTTCAATCCACTTTCAATTGATATTAGTACAGGGTGAGAGACAGGGATCTAGTTTCAGTCTTTTACATGTGGATATCCAGTTTTCTCAGCACCATTTGTTCAAGAGACTGGCTTTTCTCCAACATATGTTTTGGGCTCCTTTGTCAAAAATTAAATGACTGTAGGTAAAAGGATTTATCTCTGGGTCTCTATTCTGTTCCAGTGGTTTTCTTGTCTGTTTTTGTGCCAGTACCATGCTGTTTTCATTCCTATAGCTCTATAGTAGAGTTTGAAGTTAATTCAAGGTCTTTTGTGTTCCCATATGAACTTTAGGGTTGATTTTTCTCTCTCTCTGAAGAATGTCACTGGAATTTTGTTGGGGGATTGCACTGAATGTAGAGATTGCTTTTGGTAGTATAGCTGTTTTCACAATATTGATTCTGCCCATCCATGACCATGGGAGATTTTTCTATCTTCTGATGTTTTCTTTGATTTATTTCTTCAGCGATTTATAGTTTTCAATGTAGAGGTCTTTTACTTCCTTTGTTAAATTTATTCTTAGGTATTTTATTGTTTTTTTGAGGCTATTGTGAATGGGATTGTTCTCTTGATTTCTTTCTCAGTCTGTTCATTGTTGGAGTATAGGAAAGCTACTGATTTTTGTATATTGACTTTGTATTCTGCTACTTTGCTGAAGGTGTTTATCATGTCTAAGAGTCTTTTGGTGGAGTTTTTAGGGATCATATCATTTGCAAGTAGAGATAATTTGATTTCTTCTTTCCCTATTTGAATCCCTTTTATTTCTTCCACCTGTCTTACTGCTCTTGTTAGGACATAACTATATTGAATAAGCGTGGGGAGGGTAGAAACCCTTGTCTTGTTCCTGACTTTAAAGGAAATGGTTTCAGTTTTTCTCCATGTACCTTTACAGTATGATGGTGGCTATAGGTTTGTCATATATAGCCTGTTGAGGTGCATTCCTTCTATTCCTAGTTTCTTTAGAGCTTCTACCATGAAAGGATGTTGAGATTTTAATTCTAAAAGTTATATAAATTAGTTATCAAAACTGCAAGAAAAATTTGAAGAACACTTAGTTGACAGTGCTAAATTTAGAGTTGCTTTTCAGTTTATACATCTTTGAATTTGAGGTAAACAATCCTGAACCAGCACAGGAGGTAATGAGTTTACTTAACTTGGATGTAGTTTTGAAATTGATGTGCTTTTTTTTTTTTTGCCTTGGTTTTTTTTTTCCATTTTTCTTTTATTATTCATATGTGCATACAAGGATTGGTTCATTTCTCCCCACTGCCCCCACCCCCTCCCTTACCACCCACTCCACCCCCTCCCTCTCCCCCCCCCTCAATACCCAGCAGAAACTATTTTGCCCTTATTTCTAATTTTGTTGTAGAGAGAGTATAAGCAATAATAGGAAGGAACAAGGGTTTTTGCTGGTTGAGATAAGGATAGCTATACAAGGCATTGACTCACATTGATTTCCTGTGCGTGGGTGTTACCTTCTAGGTTAATTCTTTTTGATCTAACCTTTTCTCTAGTACCTGTTCCCCTTTTCCTATTGGCCTCAGTTGCTTTAAGGTATCTGCTTTAGTTTCTCTGCATTAAGGGCAACAAATGCTAGCTAGTTTTTTAGGTGTGTCTTGTTTTGTTTTGTCTTTTATGTGGGATTGGGTGTAAACTCAGGGCTCTACCACCTGAGCAATGCCTCCAGTCCATTTTGCTTTGGTTATTTTGGAGATGGGGTCTCAAGGACTATTCCCCCGGGCTGGCCTCAAACCATGGTCCTCCTGATCTCCCACATAGCTAGGGTTACAGGATGAGCCCCCAGTGCCCAGCTGACACACTTTTGCTTTAAAGTCAAATTAGTTCTTCCAAAAAATATGAACCAGTTTTGTCAACCTGGGTTCCATTATGAAAGGAATGGATTTTTTTTGTATTAGATTAAATTAATTTTAATTTTTTATTTAATTTTATTAATTCTAAATTTAATTTTATTGATTTAATTACTGGACAACTTTTAATATGTTTGAACAAGTAAGGTATGTGAATCTACTGTTTCAGTTGTAAATTTTACAGTATCTAAACACAGGTCAAACATTTCTGATGACAATGGCATTGAAGCTGAAATGTGCAATTGTACAATAGATGGAGGATGTGAAAATTTACTATAAAAACATAAAGTATCTCATTAATAACTTCAAATGCTTATTGCTTGGTGAAGTGATAATTTGAATATATTGGGTTTGATTATATGAAAATATATTACTAAAATGAATTTTACCTAATTTTTAAAAAACACAGACACTAAAAATTTTAAGATTTATATATGTGGCTTGTATTGCTTCTATTGGTCAGAGTTGCTTTAGACATTCAAATGACCACAACTTTTGCATTCTCAGGTTTCAGTGTCACTTTCTCCCTGGCTAACCATCTAAAGCAGCCACCTTGCCACCCTACATGCACCTGACTACCCCCCATTTCTCTCTCTCTCTCTCTCTCTCACACACACACACACTAGGCAGGTGCTCTACCACTTGAGTTACACCCCAACCCTTTTTGCATTAGTTATTTTTCTTGGATAGGGTCTCCTGGTTTTGCCCTGGCAGGCCTGAACCTGGCCTGGACCTGGATCCTCCTATTCACACCTCCTGAGTAGCTGGGATGACAGGTAAGAGCCATCACTTCTGGTGAAAAATGAAAGCAGTTTCATTTTTTTCATATCACTTTTCATTATCTGAAATCATATGTGTTTACTACCTACAGGTTTATTGTTTGCATTTCTCACTGGAACAGAACTGTTGTATCCTTAGTGTTTGAATAAGTACTTCATCATTTTTTGTGTGGATTTTAATCAACTCCAGAGAGGCCATCTTCCAGAAAATTTGCAAAGTCATTCTTATTAAAATCAGGAAAACACATGCTCAAACACAGGTGTGCAGGCTAAACACAAAAAGTAAATTTTAAAATATCACAGTAAAGACATCTGAAGTTGGTGTGGTGGTACCCAGCTGTTTGGGAGGTGGAAGTAGGAGGATAGTGATCCATGGCCAACTGGACAAAAAGTATGAGACCCTATCTAAAAAATAAAGTAAAGCAAAAGGGCTGGAAGACTTAGCTCAAGTGGTAGAGCACCTGCGTAGCAAGCACAAGGCACTGAATTCAAAGCCCAGCTCTGCTGAGAGAAATCTGCTTCTCACCGGTAAGACCTGGCTGTTGAGCACCTATCCTGACAATTTCCTCTTCCCTGACTTGATGTTTTCAGTGGTTCCCACGAGGCAGCGTCCTCTTCTGAGATGAGATTTAGCAGCTGCAGCATCTGTAACTCAGATTTTGTTTTCAAAACCTTGCTGGTTTGTTTTCAAGCTTGTCCTTACCCCTGTAACATTAAGGTAACACGCGTGTGTTTTCCTTTGCTAATCCTCGACCTTGCTAAATCTTGGTATTTGACAATTTTTCTGGTTCTGATCTTTTTTTACATTTGGCGGAACAGAAACCAGACAGCTTCTCTCCTTACATTCCCTTGCAGATTGCCCAGCTGGTCTGAGAGAGGTGGGAACAATAATTTTTTAAATGTCATCTGAATAAAATTAGACCCAGATTTTTAAAAAGATGATAAATTTGAAATTTTGATATGGAAACACATTTAAGTCACATTACCTTAAAATAGCATTTATTGAAACTTTGGTGGGTGAAGAACTACTGTTCTTAACTGCAAAATTCCAGCCCAGCTGAGGCAGGTTAAGAAAATCCAGAGCAGCCCACAGTGGTGAAGCAGAGGTGGCCTTTGCCTGGGCCACCATGCTGGCAGCTGAGACAAAGGGAGAAGGAGAGAAAACCCAGTACACTGACCTTGTTCAAAGCCCAGTCATATATGGATGCTGCCTTCAGAAGGTGGTACTCTAAGAACCCCCTGCTGGTCCCTGGTGATGGTAGTGGGCCCAGAGGCCAGAGGGAAGAAGAGGCACAAACCTGAAGAACCTCCTCCTTCATTGCTGCTGCCTCCCACACTAAATTCAGGAAGTGTAATATAAAACTTCAAATATTCCTGGATCCACACCCTTTCCCCAAGTCTGTGTGTTCTTGTTACTATGCCACCTTGGAGGAGGGAGACAGACCAATCACAGCCAGTGTAACTTCACTAGGACTAGTGGCACCTGCCCAGCACTCAGTGCCCCTGGGGACCAGATAAGGGCTATCCAGCAAGTGGTGACCAGGGACTGTCTGGCAGAGACCAGAAAGCAGCCTGTGAGGGGAAGGCAAGGAGCTGGCCATACACAGAAGACACACCAGCAAGTGGACAGGCAGTGACATCAATGGGTGTGGCAGCCTGTACAGGGCTGGGGCCCAGGGGTCACTGTTCAGTCTTGAACAATTGGGAGCTAGGAGGGAGCCTAGTTCTGGAGGCCCCTGACCCCTAAGCTGAGATCCTCTCAATCCTGAAGCGTCTTGGATACCTGGGATCAGGTGCTTGCTTTATGTGGCTTGCGGGGACATGGAGCCAGGCAGGCCAGTAGACTCAGCTCTGCCATCTTCAAAAGCCAAGAAAGGCACATGAAGATATGCCACACCTGGCTGGGGCCATTTAATAATGCACAACAGGTGCTTATGTCAGCTTGAAAATTTGAAACTGGCTGGCTCCACCCAAGTTAACAGCTGTTGCTTCCCCATCCCACTGCTGGGCCACTTTCTGCGATGGCTCATCTCTCCCTTGGGAGCACAGCTTCCTTAAGGAGGACACTTGTCTAGTATTCCCTAAGCGCTCAGCAATATACAGACCAGAAATCTGTATCTGGGAAGTAATAAAATAATTTAAAAAGTCAACAGTAACTTTTGACATTTTAGCCATCAATTAAACACAGTGGAAAAATACCATCTCGTAATTCTGAATTGCATCTGGTTTTCATTATCCATTTATGATGTCCTTTGAGTGGGTTGCTTTATGTCCTAATACCATTGCATTTCTAAAAATGAAAACAATTTATTGGAAACACACAGCAGGGTCCTGGTCCAGGTTTTCAGCCATCTCTTCCTCTCTCAGCTTAGACAGTGGTTCTCACTGAGGGCGCTTATCATCTCATGCTAGACATTTGGTAACACTGGGAGTCCTTTTTTTAGAAAAATTATTTTTTGGTCATAACTAGGGTAAGGGTCTACGAGTGCCTAAGGGGCAGAGTCCAGGGGTACTGCTCAACATACAGTGGTTCATGGGACAGCCACCCTGGCAACCACGGATGATCCAGCTCAGGAAGTGTGGCTAAGCTGAGTTAGAGAAATGTGGGGTTATAGGGAGGCAAAAGGCAGCAACAAATCTAGTTAGCTCTATCTACAGGAAAAGTTTTGCTCATGAGATAAACTGGAAGTTCTGTGGATTAGGGGGTGGCTGTGATGCTGACTTTGAGTTTCTGTAAGGACTGGTATAATTGGCATGCTAAAGGCTTGGCCTCCATGGCACCACATTTGTAAAACACCACCTTCCCAGCAGAGCAAGTGAGACAACTATGAATCATTACTTTAAGCTGTCCTTTCCAGCTGTGAGATTTCAGGTCATTTCACCTCCCCAGACCTTTTTTCCTCATCTGGAATATGCATCTAATAATAGCATCAACTTCATAAGTTTTTTATGAAAATTAAATAAGCATTGGAATATATGTATAAGTATTTGCTATTACTAGAATTATTTATGAGCTATATAGAAATCTTAGCAGTTAAATATGCTTGTAGTAAGATGTGTAAGAAATTTTAAGGATGAGACAAAGAACTAAACATTGTTCATTCGCAGGCTGGCTCAGAGGGTCACACAACATATACCAAAAGTAACTAAAAATCAACAAGAAGCCAAACTTTCTCTACTTCTGTCCCTATGGATGCTATTGTAGCTGTCTCTTCTCTGGTCTCTCTCCTCTTCTGTTTACTGTGCATCTCAAATGCACTGATTCTGCAGATATGCCTCTTTTTTTTTCTAAACAGGGAAGGAAAAATGAGTTGATTTGAAATGCTTAAAAAGATGACCTCGAATACACAGAACAACAAATAGGAAATCAGTTAAAGATTCTTCTTCGTGGGAAAATATTAAAACCACATTGCTCAAGTCTTTCAACACTTCATACTTTATTTTTCTAGTGGTGCAGTCTTTAAAAGAAGTTAACACCTTCAACTCCAAGTCTAACGCAAATGACAAGCTATCGTTCTCAGAGAAGCTATTGCCTAATTACCCTGGAAAAAAAGTATTCTTACTGAACGGATGCAAAAATCCCTTAGAAAAGCTTCATTTGTTGCCTGGAAAGAGTCTTGTTAAGGTCACTTTTACATCTAGACCATGCCCATGTTTCCAGTGAAAGAGTTTCGCTTGGTAATGGCTTGTGGTTCCACAGTGTTTTGTGTATGAAAAGCGTAGACTAAGAGCTACTACTGAAGTCGCTCAAATTGTAGGTTCTGCCTGGAAGAGTCCCAACACTGTAACATTTGCCCTTAAACTTCAGCAAGACACATGAAAAGAAAACTCAAGTCCCACCTTAATCTTGACCTTGCTCATCCCTATCAGTGGCATTGAGAGGCTGCTGTGCATCAGAATCCGAGCTTCCACGAGGCTCAGTGTGCTTACAAAGAAACCTGCGCGTTCTGAGAGTCAGCCCAGCCTGGGGCAGGGGTCTGCAGAAAGAGGCATCTGGTGACTGTGGGGCTCCCTCAGGTGAACCATGGCACAGGAGCAGTAAGAGCCATGTCTCCCCCAGTGTTTTTCTGCCAGAGCAGGGGAAGAAGCAGCGCTTCCAGATGGCACAGAGAAAAGCCATGAAGCGACACACTTAAGTCCCCAGCCAGCTGCCTGCTCAGCGCTGGTGCTTACTGCTGGGACAAGAGTGCACTCCTGTTTGCTTTCATCTTTTCGAGACGCTTCACTAAGTGGCCGTTGCTCACCTCAAGCTCTTCTGTTTTATCCAGTGCAGAGCGAAGCTGGAAATGAGGAGGAAAGCAGTGAGCTTTGGGGAACTTGCTGTCTCCCAACACAGTGTAGCCAAGATTGTATCCTACTGAAAACACAGCTGCAACTCAGACCCACTGAAATCCTAACCCTACACACGTGTGTGTGTGTGTGTGTGTGTGTGTGTGTGTGCGCATTCTTCAATTTCAAAAGCAGTAGGAGCTGGTTCTGATGTCATTAGTAACTAGGGGCCGTCCTCCTGTGAAACTAGGTCCCAGGTATGGCACTCTCCTGGGTATCATGATGGGTCTCACAAAAGATAAATGAAGAAAACAAACACAAACAGAGCTGAGTCTGGAGTGGCTGGAGGATGTAGCCCCAGCCCCAGGCGGTCAGGAGCAAGGTTTCTGTAGCCAGAAACCAAAGCACAAATGCCTGAGGCCAAGATGGTCACGCCTGGGAGCCAGGGGCACAGATCTGGGGAGCCAGGCAGGAAAAGGCAGAAGCCACATGGGCAGGGAGTCCTGGGCCAGCAGGCAGCAGGGCCCCAGAGCAGGAGCACTGTAGCTAGCTACATGCTCCTGGAGATGTGCATAGTTCATTAAAACACAGGCCTCGGCTCTGTTTCCTACCCCCGTCCCCAAGCAGGGTGGCTGGGTCCTGGGGTAGAAGTTCCCCATCTGTCTCACCAGCAGGAGCAGAAGCAAGCCTTTTTGGCAGGAAATTTCCCCAAGTCAGGCCTGGAATACTCTGAGAATTACAATAAAGCATAACCTCATAAAATGCCAAACACATGAAGGGGGGAGAAGCAATAAGCAATAAGATGTCCAAAGACTGCCCATGTTTCAGCTGTCAGCTATGGAAGACAAAAAGCTGCCTTGGGGATATTTAAAGAAGTAAGAATTCAGTTAACAACAATGGCTGTTCCCCAGGCATGCACAGCCACGCCCAGCAGATGCTGTAAATAGTTGCTGAGTGAGCAACTTTGCCGGTGTTCTTCAGGAAGGTAAAATATATGAGGTTTTCAAAGAAAGAGTGCAAGCATAGTAGGTGGCTTGCAAGCTGCCTGGCCTCTCTGGACACTATCCTGGGTTCCCCTGCTCAGGCTCTCCTAGTATGACGCAAAGTATACAGGCACAAGAGGTGTGGTTGCTCCTTTGTCTCGATAGTTGACCTGCCCTTTTTGGATGAGTCTTCCAAGTGGATGGCTGGACTACTTTATGTCAGCAAGGGTCTGACCCTCCGCTCCTAACCAGCTGCATTCTGCTCGCTTTTTGGTAAGACACCACCACTGAGGGTGCTTAGGACTGGGCAAGCAATGAAAAGCCCAGATGTGGTCGCTCCTCCCTCTACTGCCCCAATCATCATGGACAGTCAGTCCCATTCTTTTCCTAGATACAGCCTAGGGAATTTACCTCTCTTTGGAGTTTCCGCTTTTCTGCCTTAAGTTCATCTTCTATTTTTTCTGCATTTTCAGCAGCTGTTTTGTAACGTGATACTTGGCTCTCTAACCTTATTACCTAAAAGGGAGGGAAAAGCCATTGGTTTAAATTCTTGGAACTATTTCCTTTCTCCAATTGCTGTATTACATTTGAGATCAAAAGCTGTGATTTAATAAAATGGGAGAATATACACCATGCAGAGGTAATGATGCAACATTTTGGGTATTATTTAGGTTCGCGCTAACTACACTATCCGTTCATATCTCTGAGTGACCCTGTTCTGATGGTGATAGAGGACTGTGTACCCTCTGGCCCCAGTGCACAGGGGGTGATCTCTCTTTGCCTCCATCGTCCCCCTCAAAGGGACTGTCCTGCTGGAGAGAGGTGTGTGGAGACAGACCTGTGCTTGCAAGACCTTGGCTGATTGGCTGATCTCCTAACAAGTTCCTGTCCTTCCTTAGCTGTATATTTTTTTTTTTTAAGAAATACCATGAGCAACTTGCTGCCTTAATTTGGTCCCCTCAGAACTTTTTTGTTGTTGTTGTTTTAAAAATCTCTGCTGCTTTTATCCTCAGCCTTCAGGTATCATTTCTAGTTAACCACCAATCTAGCTGCCCATGACTGCTTAAGAGTGCACACGTACATTTTGTTCTAGTGCAGTAATCTCTTGCTCAGATTTTGCAAGTTTAAATTTGAGGTCGCTGATCTGTCTGTTGGCATCCCCTAAAGGGTAAGAGAAAAGGAAAGTGGGTTAAGCTCTCAGGTTTTGAAATGTGAAAACAATAGTTCCTGGGAATCAGGCCCTTACTTTATAATCATCTTGCAAGTCTGTAAGTCCTAGCCTGTGACTCCATAATTTGCCAGAGCCCAGAATCAGAGAAAGGGGCACTCTCCATGAGTCCAGGCTGGGAACCTGCCCGTGTGCCCTTGCCAGAAGCCAGGAGATCCCAGGGAGAGAGAGTGAACTCCTCTGAGCCAAGAAGACAAAGACACAGTGGGGTGGGGGAAGAGACAGAGAGACTGTGCCCAGTTTTATCTTCCTTCAGCCTATTTCTAGTTTATTGGCATAAAAAGGACCTCTCAGTTTTTCCATACATTCAGTAAAGTAAATGTGGCTTCCATCAGCGTTGCTCTGTGCTTTTGGGGATGCCTGCTCTATAGGTTCAGAGAAACTGCCTACTTGCCTTCCTTGCTCTGCCCACAAAAAAAAAAAAAGCCTTTGTGCTTTTAGATTCAGGGGCTTTGGGGGGGCCTTGAGGTAATGCTGGGCATTCCTTGTCATAACAGGTTAGAAATGGCACACATAAAAGTGTGTGCTTCGACACCAAAGTTAACATTACTTTGTAGATCCATGACATGAACGTCTGTCCCGTTTTCCAAGACCTCAGCTTCAGACCGCAGACCGTCTAGCTTGCCATTCTTCTGTCTTCCCTCCAGCTGCCCTTTCAGTTTTTTAATCTGAAAACACCACCCATAAGATATGTTAATTTCTCTTTTCTAAAGGAAACTGAAAAGCTGAATTTAGAGCTGGTCAGAAGGGAACCACTGGGCTGGTGAAGTGGCTTAAGTGGTAGAGCACCTGCCTAGCGAGTGTGAGGCCCTTAGTTCAAACCCACCATCAACCTAAAAAAGAAGGGAAGCAGCATGTAGGCCCTTGTCTCGGAGTTAGGGTGTCTCCAGGATGCCAGAAACGGGCATGACATGGTTAAGCAGAAGAGAAATGCACTAAGAGGTTCCAATCCGCCCATCGCTCCACTAGCCCGGGAGTATCTCCTCTGTAATAAAGACCAGCCCAAACTAATAAGAAACCTTCTTCTAATCAGAACTCTTCTCAGAAAGTAACAGGCAGTACAATGAATGAAAAACGAATTCCTTTGATAATATCAGGTATGAATTGTTTTGTAACTCTGGATGAAAAGTTATTTCTAAGGTTGAAATAAAATTCCTCTGGGACTCAGAAGGGACCTATAAATAAAATATTCAATGTTTATCTAACAAGTGGCAAGCTAGTGTGTTTCTAAGCCTTTATTCACAGAAAGGCCAGAATGGGCCACTTTTAGAGCCCTCTGGGTGCAGATGTATTGGAATTGAATCCCAGACAAAGCCACAAGCTTCTCAAAGAACCCAGTCAAGCTGCACGTTTGCTCAAGGTGCCTGTCACCCTTCAGGGAAGTGGACTCTGCACAGTCTTCTCTCAGAGACAGAGAAACACACACAGTGAAGGGCAGTTGACAGCCATGGTTACAGGATTTTCTGGTACCTACTGGTGAGTCTTCCTGGCTATCTGGGTTTTATTTCCAAGCTTTGAAGAGTCACCTGTTCCCCTCTAATTAAATACAAACCTTGGTGCATACTGCTTTAAAGAAATCACAGTAGAATATGTTTTTAGAATTGCACAGGACCTTTGAGCAACCCCTCCCACTGTATTTAATGCTTTATCCAATTCTAAAAGACTCTAACAGAATTGTAAAAAAGTAAGGCAAATTCATTTGATTATGAGGGAAAACTGAGGAGCTGAGAAAGTGGCTGTGGAATAATTTAATAACTATGCTGCATACAGAAAAGGTCAGATAGGACAGCTGTTCAGTGTTTCTTGGGGTCAGAAAAAGCAATGAAGATAGTCACAGTTTAAACAATTTTCATCAGCTATACAAAAAGACACCTGCTGGTTGCTGAGCGCTGAAACCCGACATGCATGCACAAGGGGAGGAGAGGCATGTGGAATGATGTGATCACATCCCTGCCGAGATAGTTAATCTCTGCGTTCCATAGCAACATCTATTTTCTTTTAAGCAGCAATTCCTGTAGATTGTACTAAATTCAGCTCCATGGCTTTGAGTCTTTTTTTTCCCTTTCCTGACAGTACTGGGGCGTAAACTCAGTTTCATGCTTGCTAGGCAGGTGCTGTACCACTTGAGCCACGCCTCCAGCCTGTGGCTTCGAGTCTTTGAAACATTCTCACTAAACCTCATATGACTTAGGATGTTTTATTTGGATATAATCATCAAGCCAGTATGGTTGGTTGGCTTGGTAATTATTTCCAGGCGTGACATTTTAGGGGTTTTCTACGTAAGCAAGAAGGAAGGATGGGAACATTCATGGTTTCAGGTGTCCTGTTCAAGAGCCCATAAGACAGCAAAAAGATTGTTACCTGTTCCAATAAGCATTCCCGCTCATCAACAAGCTTTTTCAACCTAATATCTGAAGAAATCAGAAAGACACAGGTTCAGGTGAATCTGTACAGTGCACCTTTTAGCATGTCGCTAACCACACGCTTGTTCAAGTTAGTGAAATGAGTAATGAAGATAGTTAAACACATACCACGATGAATGAGCCATGGACAGGGTGGGGAGGAACTCAGCCAAGGGGGTGGTACCAGCTCCCCGACATGCTTCTCGTCAGGACAGCCTCCGGCTCATGCAACAGGCTAATCTTCTACTTAGGTTAGCATGCAAGAACGCTAGGCAAACCACACTGCAACACAAGATCTCACAAGGCTTCATGTTTGACATCGTTAAAAAGTAATGCTGAAAATCACCATTCAAGAGCACCAGTGTTTCCAGTAGGTTTCCTTTCTGAGTTTATATCCCAATGGAAGGGGGTTATCTTCCTCATTCTCTCAAACTCACCAATGTCAGGGCTTTAAATATGTGTTTATGAATCATAAGCCCACTGACAATATATCCAGTAACCTGGTTCTGGGTTCTGTGATCCCTCCCACCCCAGGCACACAAGGATGTGTACCACAAAAGTGTCTGTAATTCCCCAAGCATCTCTCAAAGGGAGTGTGAACTACTCTAGTCTTCAGATCCACAGGGAGTTTACACCAGTTTAAGGGCAAAATCAGGATGGATGCTGATGGGCCTGCTGATGTACCCCCAGCGTGTGATACAGGCAGGCACTGTTCGAGCAGCTTCAACGCCATCAGCTTGTGCCATCCTTCTTTTTCAGGTAAGGCAGAGGCTCAGGACTCATCAGATGACTTCCTGAGGTCTCACAACCCAGTCTTGGGGGTACCCCTGACTACTGCCCTCCATGGAGTTTCCAGGTCTAGACTCCCTCCCTTTGTGAGACCCAGACTCCTGGCCCAGTGCTCTTATTCTTGAGGGGACCCTACTCCCACACCAGCTGGCCCTAGATTTTTTCAGAAAGTAAAAAATGAACTTTGATTAGCCATGTGAAAAGAAAATATGTAAGATGAAACTTGTGTTCATTAAAAAAAATCAGCCACATTCTGCTTCAAGTTGCATGCTTTCTGAAACTGTTTTCCAAAGGCCCTAAGTTGTTCTTTTGATAGGCACAATGAAGCAAAATAAAAGACAGCAGAAAATCGTAAGCATAATATATGACAAATGAATTTTCTAATCTTTGGGAGTTCCATTTTAATTTACATACAGTTCCGTGGCTTTTATCAGATGTTTTGTTCTTTTCTTTCCATAAACCCACCCAACAGTGAAGCAATTTTTTTGCGTGTGATAAATCTAGCTCTTTTTTCTAAGATCTCATGTTTTATACTCCTACATACAAAACTACAGGTGTCAAAAGAAACTCTGACTACATCAGAAAACAATCTTGAAGCTCTATGTACCCTGTATTTACCTGGTAAGCAGCATTGCCCACCATTGGTCTAAACACCCAATTTAAAAACAGGCACAAAGTATTCATTTAAAAACAGTGGTTGTAATTTTTAGAAATTTGAAGCATAAAAAAAAATGAAGTCATATTGTCCTGAATTTAGGACTTTCTTTTATATTTGGGAGTTAAAATTAGGGCTATGAAAGGCATTTTAATGATACTGTGAAAGCACTACATTTTTAAAGAATATGGTTTTTACATAGTAAACTTCAGCAAACTTTCTGGTATGCATTGTAGAGACCCATAAGATGGGAAACAAAGAGGTAAGGCCTTCTAGAAGATTCCTAAAGTAGTCAAACGAGTACAGGGCCTCTCCAGGCCCCTGGACTCCTTGGTCAGTCTTGTGGTCTTAGTGCTCTTAGCCTGCCCTGGGGCAGCACAAGGTCAACCAGCAGCCACACAGCAGTCAGAAAGCACTGACTTTTTAAGCACTTTACCTAGATCTGACTCCCCACAGCTCTAAAAGGCACTCTGGTGTTAGGTGGCCTGTTCATAACCACACATTTGCAATGTGCATTTTGCATTATGTGGGCTAGTTTCAGATGACAGAGCAGTCAGGGTGGCAGATGCACCTAGCTATTCATGGCCCAAAGTCCTCTCATCCTTCTGCCCAGGAGAGTTGCCTCCTTCCTATGTGCAAACATAACGAAGGGGCTGGGGACTGTAAAAACGCCCTGATGGCCACTCTTCTTCTACCTCTCCTTACTGACTTGTCGGACTGAAATTAATCAGTCAACGCCCATCTTCCCTGAGGCCACCTCTTGTGGCAGGACCACCTTTCTGCAAGAGGCAGAACAGGGCAGCTGCCAAGTCTTTCTTCTGTTTACAGGGCCCAACGGGGTCTATACAGATGACAATATTTTCTTAAGCCAGCCACCAGCCATCAAAGCAGAGACGCTTGAAAGAAGGGCAGTAGATGGGGAGGACAGAGTGAAAGGACTTCCCTTCTGGAAGACACAGTGTTCTGTCTGTGGTCACACTTTCAGCACAGCAAACACCCCTCCCTTCCCTTTAGAGGCCAGGACACTGGGTGTGCTCTCTTGACACAGAGGCCACTGTAGCATGCCTAGGACAGGAGCCCACTGGTGGAAAATGAGCCCAAACCATCTGGCCCCCTGAGAGAATGGAAATTTCAGTGTTCAGGTCACTTCTGTTAACTGGAATCACGAGTGTTAGAGGGAGTAGTCAATGCTGTACACCTAATTCCTAAAAACTACAAAATTTCAGTGTTTTCTGCCGTGTTATCTTTCCTATTTGCTACACATATCCAGAATAATACTTTTGAAGGAAGACTTACATTTACCTACGGTAGCTATGTTCTGGTTTGGGACCGAAAAATACTCAAGCTTTTAGATTTCAGGTATTGGTGGTGAACATTTTTCTCTCTCTCTTTCACTGTCCATGTTTCTTGGGATGTGATTGACAAGTAACCTAAATTATCTTATGTATTTCCATGCCTTCTTACACTGAATATACATACCTGAGTTAATCATTTGTTGATCATTTAAGGGTCTTTATTGTGACTGTAAATTACTGTGTGGGGCTATGATGTTCTCTCATGCAGAAACAGTCCACCTGCTGAGGGCTGTTTTTCTTCTTCAGTGTTGCACACTCCTGATTCTCAGCTGTGTGTTCCTCACTAGACTGGGTCCTGTCTGCTTGCTCTCTGGCACAGTGCCCTCTAATACATACCTAATTAAATAAATGATGGGTGAATAACTGACATGCTGGCTAAGTGAGTTGAGGGATGGAAGGTATGCCTGGTGTTGAAATGTGCTGTTGAAGAACATGGGAGGGAAAGGTACAAACTTAGAATGGTTCCATGATGTCACCATCCCATGACCTGGCTTGGGTTGTTGAATTGCTTCCCAAAGGCTTCAGGAAGCTGGACTGAAAGCTGGTTTCCAGTGTGCATTCCAGTGTGAATGTGGCCTGGCTAAAGCTAGAGTGACTGCTGCCCTTCACAGTCCTGCAGAGCTCAGGCTGCCATCTCCTGGCACAGGTAGGAGGACTTAGCACCCCACTGTCCTGTTCTTCAGAACATCAGGTACAGCAACATTTCCTTCACACTCCCCAAACTCTCTTGAGTATTGATATGTCTATGCAGAGCACCAGAATGGAGACTTTCCTCAACTGGGGTTCAACTGGGAGGCCCCCAGAACCAGGAGATGGTATGAGAGACCACTTCTCAGTCTTCAGCCCTAGCACCGGGCCAGCCACCAGAAAGGAGCCCACTAATCCCTGAGGAATGCATTAGAAGGAACTTTCCAGAATCCCGGCAAGAGTTCACAGCCAGAAGTGGGTGTGGCTTCAAGAGGGCACTGTGTGAACCAGCACCCAGGGTCAGAGGTCAAGAAGCCCAAAGACGGGAGCCATAGGCTTGTAAAATTATAAAATGTTTTTATTTCAATTACATAACACTTAGGTTTGCCTCAAATTTTACTGAGGTTTTGGTCTTTTTGCACTCGATTATATCTTGTAACAGTAGTATGAATTCACATCATCTTATAAGGTGTCAACAATACCATAACATACATTCCTTTGTGATTTTTTTTTATTTTATGACTCCCTTTTCATTCAATTTTACAATTCTTTTTAAATGCTTCTTTATATAGAAAATATATATTTCCTTCAGGTAGATCAAAACAAGGATTTTCTAGTAAGAATATATACTGAGGAACAACAAATAAAAATATTTATACCAAAATAACAAGAGTTATCAGTTCTTCACGATATCCTACGATAATCTAATGAGCAGTTTTCATGAGATAAGTAACCTTTTATATTTTCTTTGGAATAATGATTACACATTCAAACAGAAAGAGAAATAACTTTAAGGTTAAAAAATTTTTAATAACGGCACCTCCTAAATACTACAGTAGGAGGTGCAATTTCAACATGTCACTTCCAGAAAAAAAATTAAAAAAAAAATCTTTGTATAAAATGAATTTGGTACATCATCAACAGGAAATCAGTCTTCTACAGAACAAGTTCTGGTACCATCAGCAATTAGGTCCAAGAGCACGGGTGTGAAACACGGTACTTCTGAGGTAACCACCGAGCCCTCCCTAGTGCTTCCTGACACTCATCTCTTCTCCCTAAAATGGGTATATTGTCCTAAGGTGCAAATCTCATCACTCAGTGACCTATATGCTATTTAGCTATTAATCTCCTTTAAATAAAATACCATCAGGTAAAATATATGCATTAAAATCAAAGATGGAAGTACATGTAGTTGATCGAGACAGTCATTTAAATATCCATTATATTCGTAAGACAGAAACCTAAGAATGCTATTTGGTCATTTCAATTAGATGCTGATATATTTGGTCAAGAGTATGCACACTCATATTGGCCTAAGGCAGACAGTTTTACTTTAGACTGAAATACGGACAGTACAGCTGTTCACCACTATGTGATGTACTGGAATGCTCTCAATTAGCACTTAAACTGAAAACAAATGTTTCTTGCTTTCTAATCTGGGTGATCACCTCACTGATTAAATACAAATCTGTAAGTAAAAGTCTATCACTTAAAGTAGTAGATAACCTGGTTGGTTGATTGTCATACAGTACACATATAGCATTTTAGGACATTCTGTGAACATCAGCAGTGAAAATGAAAGGTGAGAGTCTTTTACAATCAGACTTACTGTGTGGAGTCCTTGGCCCCTCTCTCGAACACCATCTTATACCTTGCCTGCCTGCTGTGCTCCCTGACTTATGACAGGGTACAGTCTTCTTTGCTCTTTCCCTTCTCATTTTCTCCTCTTGCATGTCCTTCGCTCTCTGAATTGAAGTCCCCTACCCTCCCTGTGGGTGCTGACAGGTCATCGTGTTCTGGACTGATGCTGTCTAACGCTTTCTGGGCTGTCTGACCTGGGTGTTTGGACAGCAGGTGCCTCTCTGCACTTTCTATCTGAGAGGCACCATTGATGTCCTGTGAGGGACTTTTACTTTCAAGCAGGGAACTGCTGTTCCCGTCTTCATTTTCAGGTTCTAGAGGACAGCTCTGAGCCATGCCATCAGCACAGACTTTTGTAACCTGCTCATCTAATTCTTTGTCGCTAGCACTAGTGCCTGACAAATGAACTGTATCATCTTCACAAGGCAATGTGTCTCCATCAGCTGTCACTTCCCCTTTCTTTCTGTTTACATCATCATCCTCTTGGTTCTGGGTTCCATCCAACTCGGTTTTAGGATTTTCTGAACAGTCAACACATTCACTACTTCCTGCTATAATTTCCTGTTTTAGATTTTTGGTCACCTCATTTTGTGCTTCTGCTCCCTGTTTTTTGTCAGCAAGCTGTACCTGCCCTTCCTCCTCAGCTTCACCTGCATCTGTGCTCTGACATGTTAACTTGTTCTTAACATCTTTAAGGGGGGTTTCTACAGAGGCTGATGATTTTTTCTTCTTGTTTTTCTTCTTCTTGTTCTTTGTCTTCTTCTGTGAGGAATCCAGTGCCTCTGCCTGGTGGCTGTTCTTCTCTTCATCGAGTTCTTTCACATCAATCAGTTCACTTTCAGCATCTTCCTTGTTTGGACCTGTTGTTTCTTGGTGGCAGCTCTTGGCTGCTGGAGCTCCAGGAATGGTCTGGGTTTCTGCCTGAATTGGGTTCTCGCCCTCTTCTGCAGTGTTCTCCCTACCTACTGTGCTCTGAACTGTGGCTTCCTTGGGGAGTTCTCTCTCTGAGCTATGTCCTGTGCTGGGGTCCAACTCATCAACCACAGATTTTCCATCAGGACTCACTGTGTCACCATTATGCTCTGGAGGATTTGAGACCACTGTGCTCACTGGCTCCCCAACTTCAGTTTCCCCTACATCTAACACATTCTCTGTGTGGTTTCCACCTGGCCCCCCAGAGTCTGTATTGTCAGCTTCAGTTATTAGCCCGGGAATAGACCCTTCACATGGTTTGGGGATAATCTCTTCCAAGTCTGTTTTCAAATTCTCTTGCTTTTCTTTCTCCTGACTTCTTACAGAGTTTTCGCTTTGGTTTTTGACATCCAAAGCATTACAGCTGTCCTGCCCATGCATGGGACCTGGCACTTCAGCGTCTACATCCCCCAGATACTCAGACTGCTCGGGGGAGGCTCCAGTCCTACTATCTGGCATGTCTCTGATCTTATTTGACTCAACCTGCTCTGGATTTTCAAGGCAAGAAGTGCTCTCTAGAATTTGGCTTTGAACCTGCTGCTCACATTCAGCACTTGCTAATGGTTCTGGGAATGGGGCACTGTGTTCAGCCTTTCCACCAGGATGCAACCCCTCTATGTCCACACACTCCTGTATCGTGTGCTCCTTGTGCTGTTCTTGCTCAGCATTCTGCAAGGTTTCTCTTTTCCCCACAGTCTCCACAATTTCATTTTTCACCTCCACTTCAGTGGCTCTTCCTAGAAGACCATTGAGAGAATTGAAGGGACCCCATGATGCGGTGACCACTTGATATATATTAAAATGTCAGCGTTTTAATGCCCACCCAGCCATGTTCCTATAGAAAGAGCATCACTAGAGAATCGTGAAACAGAAGCCTTTGCCAGTTCTGTGCGGCAAAGCAGCATTGCATTAGTATGTTTTCGATCAGCGAAGGCCACTGCCACCACCTCCAAGGCAAGAGCGGCTGCTAGTACCACCTGTGTGAGCTGATTTTTAAAGGTGAAGTTTTAACAAGGAGAAGGGGCTCTAGACCAGGCAGCCAAACGGTCCAATGGTGGGTCTCAGAATAGACTTCAGGTCCATGTTCCCACCCTCATCCCTAAGCACACATCTTTACCACTCATGCTTTCCAGGGGTCAAACTGCACTGAATGTCACACACTCTTAATGGTGGCTTTCAAATTTTTAAAAAAGAACATTCAACTCACTTTCAGAAGCTCAACCTCAAGGTCAATTTCAAGGAAAATGCCTTTCGAGTAGGTACTACATGGTGAAAAGAAATCTAGTTCCACCATCCAGGCACTATCTTCCTGACAAAGTGTTCTGTGTCTGCCCTGAACACCTTGACTCTGTTCCTTAGGGAGTGGGGAGAAAGTTCCAGCAGCAGGCAAGGCTGAAGAACAAGGTGACTGCTTAATTCAATAGTCAGCAGCTAAAAAGCATGGTCACTGCTTTGGAATGGACAGTTTTATTTAGAAACCTCAAAAAAAAACCCCAAAGCCCAGCGTGTTGGTACCATGGCACTCAAAGTACATCCCAGTGGTCTCCCCGGTAGGGTCTCTGACCCCACAAAAATGGGGGAAATATCAGGACTTCTATTTAGAGCTAGTCTACTTCACCCTATGCGAATTTTAACTATTGCATATATTTGACCATGTGCATTTTATATTAATGAAGTAGTATACATACATAAATTTTGAAAATAGACACCCACATTGAGAAGTTCTCACAAGTCTTTATAGATGTAAAAGATGCTCAGAAAACCTTTGGAGACCACTTACAAAATTGGTATTCGTGGTTCTTTAAGTATCTCACAACGCTTAACATAGGTTTACGAATGTGTGTTTAGGCAGGAGCAGCGTGATCAATTTCCTGGCTGCTCAGCCACCTTTTAAAAAAGGCATGATGAAAATTAATTTATCTCTTTTAAGACAGCTTTTGCTCATTTACAAGAGCTGTGTTCCTTTAACAGCCATATGATAGTGAGGTATCTCCAAAGTCCTAAGAAGCTGGAGCTTACAGGTTTCTACATCTTCATAAGTAAAAGAATTAAGGTGTAGTTTTCTAGGTTGCAACTGAAAGTTGTGGTCCCTGGCCTTGTTCCAGCCTTCTGTAAAAGGCTGGGATGCACAGAGACAGATGAGGCCTTATGTGGGGGCCGTGTGCCAGAATCAGAGCAGTTTCCCAAGTCAAATGCCATGGCAAGTACTAACTGGTGACTCTTTCAGATGAATGAAAATTGTGTAAAATGTTCCTATGATCTATTGCATCCCCCCGTTTTATATTCTGGTAGAAGCAAAAACATGGCACATTGATGAGGTCTGTTTCTGACCAAGGTGGGCATGTTCTGCCTCCCGTGGGTCTGTCACAGGCAGGCCCTCTACAGCACCGACCACACCCACTACCAAGGCTGCCTGTCCACCTAGGGGCAGCTTGAGAAGGCAACCATTTTGTGCTCAGTGTCTTGGGCTGTAAACAGGCACCTCCTGCTCTGAGAACACTGCGTGGAACACAGGGTGCGCAAGGCTGATGGGCAAATGTGGCCAGCTAAGCTACTCTGCAGCCTCTCCTGTGGCCATCTTTTGACAACTGTGTAACAGAATAAGTTAAAAGCCATACTTGGTACACAGCGGAAGAGAACCAAATAGTACTCTCAACACTGTCACTCAATTTGGACATGATTATTGTACTCCCAATCTCATTTGGTAGCTTGGAGAAGCAAAAGAAATGTGTACTTGAGCCATCGGTGGGAAGCACTAGACAGAGATGCATGCCGGATAGCATGTGTGGCGATCACACTGTTTGGCAGGAAAAGTTACCATGAAGTGACAGAACAAATGGCATGCTGTGTGGCTGTTAATTGATGAGTGATGATTTGATTCTGATAACACATGGACAGTGGATTGATGCTGATCAGAACTGTGAAGGGATCCAAAGGAAAACAAATGCTTACCTAGTGTCCCATCCCCGGCTGACTTGACAGCATTGAACTCTTCTTCCGTCATCTTGGTGGGGTCTGGGTACTCAACATTATTTAGTGTGTCTGAGGTCTCTCCATTGGTAGCTATTTCTGAATTCAGGACTATTCCATGTTTCTGCAAACAAAAACAGGCTTACCAGAATATTCGGCAGTATCAGGTTAAACTCTGCTTTGTTAATAATTATAAAAAGGAAGCTGTTTCTCCTGAAGTAGAGGGTAACTCTACAGGGACAGGGAATAGCGCCAGTCTCATAAATATTCTAGCAACACATGTAGATCTGTGGTGGCTTCCTTAAAGACTACTTTCTTATTTGTTCCACTCCATGGCAAGAGACTTTCAACAGGCATGTACTGGGGTGATGGCCTGTGGGCTGCCACAAAGTGCAGCACCAAGCAGATTGCTGTGAGGAAAATAACTGTAAAACACTGGCTGCAGCCAGTTATGGTGTTGCACACCTCTAATCCCAGCACTTGGGAAGTAGAGCTATTTATATGGCAAGACCATGTCTCAAAAACAAAACAAAAAAGCAAAGCAAATTAAAAAAAACAAAAACCAAAAAACCCTGGCTGCATTCTTTAAAAAGGGAGACAGAGATAAAGAATAGAATATGCATGTGCTCTGCAAGAAATGAACAAAATGTTAAAGAATTACATTAAAATGTGGCTAGAATGCTTAGTATAGCCAAAAGAATCATTCACTCTTAGGACAGGCCAAACACTTGAAAAACAGTGTATGCCACAGCTGCATGGCATAGCTCCAGGGTTCCTGCTTGCTGTTCCCCTCTGCTGTCTACCACTCTTACTCTGGCGCAAGAGTGACTCCCAGACACTGCACTGCCTGAACAGTCCCAGCAAAGACGTCATTCTGCATCTCAGCTCTTCACCTGTGCCCTGTGGCTCTACTGCTCTGGCTTTGACCTGGGGATTCAGGAGTAGCCAAGCCCCATCTGCACTATCCTTGCAGCGCTGAGCTCACCCAGGGATGCCTGTTAGGTTGTCACTGTGTGTATCCAGCAGCTGCAGACCCCTCCACATGGCTCCCTCTTTATGACCTAGCAGCCCTCAAGGTCGACTGGCCTCACCTTTACCACTTACACCAGACAATGTTCAGTTGGTGAAGTTCTTGGACATAAAGCTTTAATACAAGGAAAGAAATATGTTCTCTAACTCTGAGTAACACCCTGGAGGACTACCAATGAGCAGGAGAAAAACCTTAGACAAATGTCAAAAAATCAGCTGCTTTCAAGATCAGCTCTGCTTGTAAACTCAAATGGTCCTGGGCATAATGCCACATCTGCACTCACTCCACACACTTGACCGGTGCCAGTTAACCCAGGAATGGAATTCATTAGCACAACACCAGCACCCACATAGTCACAGAACCCCAGCATTTGCTGCTGTCACCTACGTATACTTTTAAAAAACTGAACTTGGGCTTCATACCTTTAATTCCTCCTTTAGCTTGACTATTTCTTCTCTGAGATCATCCCGTTCACTCCTTATGGAATCAAAGAACTCTTTCTGCCTCTCTAATGCCTGAGTGTGCAGTGGAGGGAAGAGAAAGAAGATGGCACAGACAGACAGCTTACTCAGGAGCAGGAACAAGAAGGAGTGGACTCGAGACAAAATGCAAACAGCAAGCCCAAGCGAGAGCCAGCATTTCAGCCGGTTGTAATACTGCCGTTTCATGCTCCTTGGGAGGCAGCAGTGGCTTAAAGCACACAGTGCAGGGGAGGAGGCTAGGTTATCGCATCATTTTCTAGCTTAGTTTGCATTTCACAGCACTGTGTTGGAGAGTTAACAGGAGTGACTAGTCATTTAAATGAGGGATAAATAAAGAACAAGAAGGAATGCTGAAGAACCCCATTTTTTTATCACTTTAGACTGTGTTTCCACATTGATTGATTACAGCCTTGTTGTCGTGGATAAAGTAGTTTGAGTGGGTGTGTTTATACACTCTCTCTCAGCCAAGTGCTGGGGAGTACGGCAAAGTGGAGCTATGGCGTAGCTTCACACCGTGAGTGTCTGTGACATGGTCGCACACCTCAGACCTTTCTTGGGGCTGTCACATGAGCCACTGCTGTTTGGAAATCATCTGTCACTGAGAATTATCTGTGACTTGGTGGGGTCCCTTTCTTCCAGCTGTCACTCCCGACCATGAATAGATTGCCTCTTCTCTGCTTATCGAGGGAGGGGGTCTGTGGAGGGCTTCCCTCAAGAGATTTCAAAGTTGGGGGCAAAGCCCTCAAACCCACAGCTTCCTCAAACCACTCTGAGGAAAAAACTCTAGGCAATATGAGAGCAGGGAATTCTGAGGAGTTTGAGCCTCCACACACAGAGCTTCCCAGTCTCCTCACCGCACCCTAGGCCCTCACAGTGCTGGCAGGGAGAAGGGATCTGGGTAAGTTGTGCATTCACTATGTTACTGATTTCGTGCCAGCGGGTTGCATGCATACCCATCCCAGCAAATCACAGGTCTGCATCTCTCAGCAGCTTGCCAGTTTGAATACATTTGCAAAGATCTGAGAATCCTACCCCTATCTTTTTGTCTTTCCACTCTATTGTTTCCTGAAGGTCAGAAATCTCCCTGATATAACTCGCTTGTTTCTGCTGTAGCTGTCGGATTTCCTGAGGAAGGAACAGATAGAAAGAAAGCAGATAAAGGATTAAGCAGGAAGAAAATGCCCACTCCTAGGTGACTGGAGAGCTGGGACAGTGAACAGTCAACGGCACTGTTTTACCACATCCCCTGAATTCATCAGCAGTCTAGGATTTTTTCATTGTCCTACTCTAGCTCTAGGAAGAAAACCTGCTTGGATGAAACTCTGACCTAAGTAGTCAGTTCAAGCACTGAATAAGTTAAAAAATGAGAAAACCAACTCTGTACAGTCATGCTTCACTTAACAACAGGAAGACAGTCTGGGAAATGTGTTCGGTGATTTTGTCATTGTGCAGACATAACAGAGTACTCAGCAGACAAGATGGGCACAATGTCATTAGTTGATATAATCTTATGGGACCCCCAGCATCATATACGTGGTCCACTGCTCATCAAAATTTTGTGTGGCACACGACTGTATTAGTTTCCTATTGCCATTATCACAAGTTGCCACAACTTCAAGGCTTGAAACAACATAAATTTATTCTCTTACAGTTCTGGAGAGCAGATGTTTGAAATGACTTATTGGCTAATGTCAGGGTATGGGTAGGCCTGTGTTCTTTTCTGGGGACTCTAGAGGAGAATCAGTTTCCTTGCTGTTTCCAGCTTTTGAAATTCACCTACATTCCTTGGCTTGTGACTCCTTCCTCACATCACTTCACACCTTGCTTCCGTTATCACATCTCCTGCTTCTGCCTTTGGCCTCTCTTCTACTCATAAGGACTCTTGTGATTGCATCAGCCCCACTCAGCTAACCTAGGATAATCTTCCCTCTCAAGGTCTTTAATAACATTGGCAAAATCTCTTCTGCCATGAATAACAACATAGTTACAATTTCCAGGGATTAGGATGTACATTATTTTTGGTGGGGGGCGGGGAGGGGGCCCGCGGCATTCTATCACACCTCCCCAAAAAAACAAATCCTCACACACAGACCATAAAGGAAAAGAATCTTCACCAATGACAGGAATAATTTCCTTAAGCAAGGCATGGAAAGTTACCTAAATTCTGAATTTTAAGAAAGTGGTAACTTTAGCAATTGCTAAATTACTAACTTGTGTCCCTACAAATTTATATGCTGAAGCACTGACATCCAAGATAACTGTATTTGGAGATAAGGTCTTCAGGAGGTAATTAACAACAGGGGTGGGGCCCTGACCAGACAGGATGAGTGTCCTTATAAAAAGCTGCTCTTGGGCTGTGATGTAGCACAGTTGTAGAGTGCTTGCCTAGCATTCACAGGCCCTGAGTTTGATCTCCAGCACCAAAAAAAAAAAAAAGTTCGCTACTTCTCTGCCTTACAGGGACACAGCAGGAAGCTGACCCTCTTCAGGTCAGGAAGGGAGGCTTCCTGAGTTCTGGGCTCCAGAACTAGGAGGAAATAAATATCTGTTGTTGAAGCCACCCATTGGTACTCTGTCATGGTAGCTAAAGCAGTTACAAACCCACACAATGCTCCAAAGCCCAAGAAGAAAAAGAAAGGCGCAAGTTACCCACCTCGAGCATTTCTTCTCTTTGCTTTAGAGCCTCTTTCACTTCAGCAAACTGGAATTGCAGGATGCTGTGGGCATGCTTTTCACGCTCGAACTCCTACAGAGGAGGTGAACTTTTCTGTCATTCTGCTTCAATTCTTACGAATCACATTTCCCTCAGGACAAATAACCCATTTCTACGCCATTGCCATTTCCAAGGCAAACACCCCACAAATCCCTTTTTCCAGCCTTGGGAGAAGATGCCCGATGATGTCCTATAAAATGGACCCCTCTTCAGGGCATCTGCTGTGGTCCTCAGGGTTGTGCTGACAGTAGGGATGGGGCAGCCCTGCAAAGAACTATGATAAAACTACCCCAACTTGAAATACAACAAGGAACGCTCTGGGACAAAAGGATATTAATATGGCCTGCTTTGGCACACATCTCTCATTAGTGGTGGGTGGCCAGCTCTACTCAAGGGCTGTCACTCAAGGCACAGAGCAGGGGCTGGTGGAGTGGCTCAAATGGTAGAGTGCCTGCCTAGCAAGCACAAGGTCTTGAGTTCAAGCCCCAGTACTGCAAAAAAATAAATAAAAGGTGGGGGAACAAAACAGGAAAAGGTGGGGGCAGTAAGCACAGAGGTTACAGCAGAGCCATCCCCACCCCCATGGCCCAGTCTCACCTCTGTGGCACTTGCTCCAGAGATGTACCTAAGTAGCTTTTCTGTCTGACACTCAAGTCACAGTAGCACCATCCCTATTGATGGTTTGGTACTCACTACCTGACAACAGGTAGTGAGTCCTGTTAGGTGGGCCCTTTAAAGAGAAGGGATTTCACCCTGGCTTCTGCTCACCCTAGCATTGTCTGCTTACTCACTTTCTTTAGCCTGAGTGGCTGGCTCCTTTCTGCCTGTGACAAGGACCTTCCTGTGTGCTTTGCTTAGTCCTCACCCCTACTTGGGAGCACATGCCGGTAGCACTCAGTTTCTCTGGAGTGACATGGAGCTCTCAGGCCACTTAATCAGGTCCAAAGGTGAGCAAAGCTTACTCTGTTTTTCTCTTCATACTGCCGCTGAGACTCGGCCAGCTGCTCCTCGAGCTCCAGCAGCATGTCTTTCAAGGTGTCCACCTGGTACATGAAGTTGGTCTTCTCATTGTCCAGCTGAGCATTGGAAACCATGGCCTTCTTATACTTCTCTTCAACCTCTGCTAGTGAGTCCTGCAGAAACCATTGCAAGTGATAAGAAAAGCAAACAAGCATGTACTTGGTATTCCTTTAAAAACAGCCTTAGATGTAGACTTTATTTCTTAGAGCAAATGAATCACAGGGAGTAGCTTGTGGCAATTCCAAATGCACAGAATCCCCCTTTTGATTTCTGATTGCTCACACAAGTGGGTCTCAACTGTCTTGAGGTAAAAGCAATTTCTGCCAGGACAAGAGGCACATAGGACACAAGGGTTGGTCAGGGAGGCAGCAGAGTTGCTGACTCCCATAATTCAGCAGCCAGTCTTCCCACCATGGTGACAAAACTGCTCAGTAGGTTTCTGAAGTAATCATTCAAGATATGTGGCCAGCACTTGGGAAAGAGCCAGGACCTGAGGCTCAATAAGCCTCTGTCACAAGTGAGCACAGACCATCCCTGTCTGGCTCAGGAACCAGGAAAGGTTTAATGGTAATTTCAGATTTTTGACCCACCGGAAAAATAAACAAGGTACACATGTCTTACCAAGAAGGTCCTGGAGAGATCGAGGTTATTGCTTTGAAGGAAAGGCCCGAGAAAGAGGACAGCAAGATAAACATGGGTGCCCTCATGTGGCTCACACCCTTGCAGATCCCAAAACACTAACAAGGGGAAGGCAGAGCCAGGAGAACAGAAAGGGCAGAGTTAGAGCTACAAACTACCCAAACCGAGTAAGAGGCGTGAGCCACGTGGCCTGGATCATCAGGCACTGTGCGGAGGCCTCAGGGAGACACACTGGGTGTGCTCTGTACTTCCAAACCATGGCAAGAATTTTCGATGGGACCAGTGATTTCTGGTTGGTTCAGTGGCTCTCTTTTTATATGAGTCAAAAGCCAGTCTTAATTTTTTTTCCCTTTAAATGGTGGTGACATTTATAAGAATGATGAATTAGTCATGTGACTTCTGTCACCTCCTCTGCTTGGTGCCCATTGACAATGGGTTTAGACTATTTCTTGGGTACTTTATGGGGAGATGAGAGGGAAGTAATACATTTACCACCTTTTGCTTGAGCTGCCTGGTAGATCTAGTTGTCATGTTTCTTGACAACTACCTCCTTATGGCAGCTTCACCATAAGGAATAGGGATAGGGCGACTAAGTTTCCCTTTGGTACAGTGAAGTGACTGCACATTCTGAAAGGAGAGTCCATCTACACAAATAAAGCCAGGATAACACACGTTCAGATGCTGCTTCCATTAGAAACACTTGACAGCATGCAAAGAATCTAGACGTCTCAAAAGCATGCATGTTAGGAAAGCCCGACTGGTAGTCAGCAGGAAGTCTGGGAAGCAAATCAAGTGCAGTATGTTTGTATGTGACGACTACAGAGAGTGAAGAGAACCAAAAACCACATGTCTGGTGCATCTACAAATGAAAGACTTGCTTTCAGCCTGGGGAGGGCAGTGAGCACTAGGTACCTGTCTGAGGACATGTTAGTGACCTTTCCTACTAGAGTCACAACTCTCCCACCTTGGTTCAGAAACTACATTTGGGGAAGACAGCCATGCCAGCATCTTCCACTCTGTGCTCTGCAGATCTGGGCCTCTCCGGGGCAAAGATGCACCCAGGACCTCTGTGGGACTTGTTAATGATGAGGTGGGTTAGTATCACAGGCCACACTTTTGCAAACTGATACCTTCATCTCTTTCAATCCCTGCATGTATTTGCCTTCTACATCCTGAATCTGGTCCTTTAACTCATTGAGTTCCTGGGGGAAATGGCACAAAAGGCAGATGATGTGAAGGGAAAGAACTAACAGGGATCACACACACCTAAACCTTTTATACTTCTGGGTCATTTCTGCTGGGAAGCCTTTTTAAATTTCTTTCTTTTTTTTAAGACAGGGTCTCACTTTGTAGCTCAGGCTTCCTGAATGCTGGGATTATAGCTGTGCCACTCATGCCTGGTGTATTGCATAGATTTTTATACAATTTTACAAAATTTAGGTGTATCTTGTATGATTTTATAAAGTTGAAAAAAAAATGAAACAGGCAGAAGACTTCTGAAAGTGGCACTTGAGGCTGGGGGTGGAGGCTGGCACGCCTCTGTTCCTGCACTCATGGAGCCCCAAGTCTTCACTCTGTCGTTCTCAACACCAAATTCCTGGAGCAGTGTCCTGGTGCCTGAGGCAGTGTCCAGCACTTTGCTGGGCACATGCGTGGTGCTCACATCTCCCAGCAGGCACTGAGTAGGATGGAATGAACTCTGCTTTCAGGCCATGGAGAGGTCCACCAAGTGCTACAGGAGTGCTGAAGTCAGGGTCTAGCATGTGGCAACTTAGAGACAGCAGTCAAAAGTCACTCTTCTGGTTTCACACACTCAGAAGACATAGGAATTACTTCTTCACAGTAACTGAGTCTAGTCTCCAGGGAAGGCTTAGGTCCCTTCTCCGTCTTCCCAGGCAAATGTCATCCAGCTGTTCAGACACCACGGGTGGGAGGTGGGAGTGGCTTCCTCATGAACCAGTTTTAAGGATTAGAAAGTTCTTCCACAAAAGCTGCCAAATTGGACTCCTTTACACTGTCTCTGTCTTAGCTCTTCCCACTGAAGGCACAAAGTGCTAGTTGCCTAACCTAACCTTCCCTTTTCAGTTACCTGAACAAACAGTACTGCCTTGGGTTTTTTCCTCTCACACAGACAATGTTACCGAGCACCAGCACCATCCTTTGTGACAAGAACATAACAGAATGTAGGGGGGGAACTCATTAAAGTATAGTGATGAGGTCCACCGAAAGTATTTTACAAACAGATAAGAAAGGGTACATTCTAGGCAAGGAAAAGGTTACTTGAGGACCAGTGCCTGGCATGGTCCTGGACCAGTAAGTGATCCTGTGTCAAAAACACTCCAAAAACGTACACTGAGTGATATACACACTAGGACAGAGATGGCCAGCCACCTCAACACGTGACGAGTGCTCGCCACAGAGAGGAAGGCTCAAGGTCTGTCCTCCTGGGATGGGGGCAGCTCAGGTGGCTTTCTGCAGGCAATGCTCTCTGACCTGGGTCTAGGGTCATGAGAACACCATGTTTTAGTGAAGGCAGGGAAGAGAGGACCAAGAAGAAAGATCTAAACTCGAAAGACTGATGTTCTCAAAAGTTCTCTCAAATCACAAGTGAGTAGCTGGCTCACCTTAATTTCCCTAATGGATGTCTCGGTGTCCAAGGAGACGGAGGTATCTCCGCTTCCTCTCCGGGAGGAAGTCCCACCCAGAGAGGCCAGCGTGGCTGCAGACAAGCTGGGCATGTTACGAGTCCCCTGGAAAGTGGAGGATCAAATGTGAATTTGAACAAATCTCTAATCAGTGTCATGTGCAGTGGCTTTTCTTTAATTCAGCTTTCACACTGAGAGTTGCCCACAGGCTATGGTGCGCAACAAGACAGGTTCACTTTGATGTGCCCCACGGATGCTTTGGGGTCTGTCTGGATTAACCATAAGCTCTGTGTCAGGCCTTCACTGGCCTACAGGATTTAACACACACTGGCCATGACTCTGGGGGACCCCTTAGGGGATAAGAGACTATCCTGGCTGGCCACTTAACAGTCTCACTCCCTCAGTAGTGAACACCTTTATCAAACACCAAGCAACGTGTTTTCCTTCACCTGTAAGTTGGGGACCCTCTAGGTTAATGAACAAGCCCTAAGATGGAGGTTTAAAAAAATGCCTTACCTTCTCAGTAAAATCTTTTTCTGGTCTCTCTTCAACCTGTAGAGGAAATGGCAAATATTAAATACTTCAAAGCTCTGAATGGATAATATCAATTTATGAGGTAAGATAATTTTAAAAAATACAAAACATCAGCTTCCTCTGTAATTTAAAAACTGGAAAGTGAGATGCTAAGAATCTGGCTTTTCCCATCTTTCCTTTGTGACCCTCTCCTTTGCTCAGGTACAGCCTCAGGGAGACTCAGACCGGCCCATGGAGCTACAAGAAAGTACATGCTGGCCTCAGTCTCCAAGGGGGATCGTGGGAGGCAAGGGTGTCTCAGGAACGGAGGTGAGGCTGGCGTGGGGCTACTTCCTTTTTGCTCAGCATCCAACAAGAGACCAAGTTCCTTTCTGCATGCTGAAGGCCTTTTTCCCAGCCCACTGGTTGTGTGTGTGTGTGTGTGTGTGTGTGTGTGTGTGTAGGGGGGGCTACACAGCTGCGATTGTCTCCAGGCTCTCTGGAGAGCTAGCTGTCAACAATCTTGGTTTTTCCCTCAGTCTCCAACACTTCTTCCTGCAGCTCAGAAGTTAACTTGGGCCACCAAAGCATCAGTTGAGAATGTGTGGCAAATGCAGATCCCAGCTCTCCTCAGCAGACCTGACAGTAGCCTGGATGCCACAGGCATTTACACAGCTGCAGTGTCAGAAAGTAGGGTGGACTGAGCTCTGCCTGAGCCCTGACTCATCAAGTAGGTACAGGGAGACCAACAGCCACTCAGCAGGTCACAGGTCCACACAGATGCACAAGACAGCCATCAACAAATGACAGCTTTCTGTCTGTGCCCACCCTGAGTCCTTGCTGGGCCAGAAACCAAGCCTTATGCCATCCTGTTCCCCTCCAAGAAGGTTCACTAATTGCCACCTTTCCACCTCCAAACTCCTGGAACATCTAACTTTCTCTCCAAGGACAAAACACCTGAAATGTCCACTAAAACAACACAGCAGAGTCATGGCTCATCAAATAGAAGCACACCAAACACTCCATCAGCACAAAAGTGGGCAAATTCTGAAATCAGTTCTCAGTCAGCGAGCTCCAGGGTCTCCTGCTCTTGCCCCTAGGGTCTTACCCACCCATCCTGCACTTGGGCTTTTAGCATGAACTCACTGCTCATCCAACTACCCTTGTTAAACTCTAAGAGCAGAACAGGAAATAAGAGGGAAGAGGCTACATCCCTCCGGCCAGTAGGCTGGACCAATGGCAGGCTGACCTCTAACCCCAGCTTGTTAAATTGTTAAATAAGCCCCTGAGGCAGGAGCGAGGAGGGGCTTCCATTCTGGTGTTCCCTCTGCCTAGAACATCTCTTTTCCACTTGGCCACAGTGGCTGCCCTCCAAGGACTATCCTGAGTCTTACCTGCATGTGACTCTCCTCCCTGACGTCCCTTCTTATTCCTTGATGCCTGCACTTAGACCTGGAAGACCATGTCACCTGCCATTGGCTGGTGTGTTTTTAGCATGTGTGGAAACACGCACCTAGAATTCTTATTTTTCAGATGTGCATGCCACACTGGCCTGGCTACACATTTGGGTGCTAAGGCAGGTGCTAATTAAAAGGCTCTAGCCCACTGTCTCAGAGCCAGAGAGCTCTGCTCAACGTTTGGAGTTTAAGGATGAGTTTAGCATTTCAAGCGTGGCTCTTCTCTCCTTTGGGAATAAAAATATTTCTGGTATATTACTCAAATTGGACACTGAGGCAGGAGGATCACCAGTTTGAGGCCAGCCTGGTCTACACAGTGATACCCTGCATCTAAATACCAAAGCCAACACCATCCCCACAAAAAATGAAATCCGCTAACTGGGGAAAAGCAAAGTCTCTAGTGCCTGCTTTGCTGGGGAATCAACTCATTTCTCAGAATGAGTCAGTTTGCAGAGCAAAGATCAGTGGAATGAAAAGAACGAGGGTAACTGTTGACAGGATGCAAAGGGCCAGCTTCTTTTTCTTTTTGGTGCTAGGGATCCAACCCAAAGACCTGGACAGTGCTAGACAAGTGGTCTGCCCCCGAGCCCCAGGCTCAGCGCCAGTCCCAGCCCCAAAGGCCAGCTTACCTGACTGGCCTTTGTTAGCAGTGAGAAGCCTTGCTGCTTCCTGACTCCATGGTTTAACAACACATTTTCTAATGTCAGTCAGCAATGAATAACCATTGTGTATAAAACGATGTTCACCTACAAAGATATCTGTGCCCAAAGAAGAAGGGCTCACCCAAGTTGGGTTCTGTGTTTGTTTTTTAGAATTTCTTCAAGGAAAATGAAAAAGCACAACAGCAGATCACTAGGCATTGCTTTATTGGTGGGGGTGAGGCATGGGGCGGGGGGCTTTGTTCTGCACTGCATCACTTGTTACTGTGTGCATATACATTGCATACAGCAAATTGAGAAGGAAGAAAAAAACCCTAAAACGATAGCTTGCTCTTTCTGTAGTTAAAAAAGTCTTTGCTTTAAAGTGCATAATGGATGCAGAAGAGTTGGGGTATGGTTTTCAGTGGAGATTAAAAATTAAAAATTTAGCTCTCAATGAGAGATACAGCAAATGTATGCTTAACTAACCTCTTTAAAATATTGCAGTAAACTCCTGTTTTGTTTGCTTTCCAAATTAAAAGGGACACCTATTTGTCAGTGTTCCTGAAACAAGAAGTTTGTGGAGCCCAGTGGGACATGACACAGGCCCACACAGCCGTCATGCCTGCCGCTCCCACTAGATGGCAGCTTAGGCAGGTCTGCCTGGGGTCAGACAGCTGCACCCTTGGTATAGGCCCCAGACACAAAGGACAGATAAGCCAGATGGTGTGTTTAATTTTGACATAGAGCACACCCACTTATCTCTGGACATAACATACTAGGAAACTGAACAGATGACAGGGTTTATACACATCGTCACGGTTGTTGTATGAGCTGGTGTGAGGACTGCCATGGAAGCAAAGCCACCAGAGATGAACACCGAGCACAGGGGGACTCCAGGGCTGTTACTGGCCACAGGTGGCAAAAAGATGAAGTCCAGTGGGACAAGACACTGGACTTCAAAAATGTTGGCCTCCCCCTTGATGGAAAGGGGGAGAATGACACGTATCCAAAGCCAATTATTGTCATTGCCTCCGTTTTCTGAGCACTGCCCAGCATTTAGGTCAATGTGAAAACTTTATACTAACAGGTTTACAGATGGTGTGGTCTAGTCTTTCATAACAACCATTGAGTGTGTGTGAAGACATCTTTTCCAATCTACTGGAAGAAGTTACTTCTACTGGAAGTTTAGTTTATTATAACTCTTCCTTTCAAAAACAAATACTTTAAAGTAGCACATACAATGTTTTATTAATTCTCCCCTTCTAACATAACTAGGTGGGTTTATTACATAGGTATGTACACATACCGAGGTTTGAGATATGAGGTTTTCCCCATTGCTATCAGCTGGCCGACCTGCCAAGAGACAGGGGTGCCTGTCCACAAACAGAGATCCTATGGGGAGCCAGCTACAGACAAAACCTTTCCTCTTTCCCAGTGGTGCCCCAAATCCCAGCCAGGCCACACCCAGCTCTGGAAGGGAAACAGGCTCCCCAAAGAAATGCCATGGCAATGTCCCTCGCAAACAGCAAGTGACAACACAAAGACTGCTCAGGAAATACCCATTTTAAGGGTAATTTTCCTTCAAATTTAAACAACAGTGGTATCTCAGTAGGACAGGAGTTTGGGGGTTGATTTCCAATAATATTTGCACAATCCCGAAAGATTCATCCTTGAATTCTTGTACTCATGGTTCCAGACCCATTTTCTTCCTGATCTCTGCACTGCCTCTTTGTGTGACATTGAACATGAGTCACTGTTTTCTAGTTCAAATGAACACAGATCCTTAGCTCATCGCTTCTGTTTTCTCTGAATACATCAGGTGACATGAGTCTGGGCTCCACTCAGGACATTCCTGATGGATAATTCAGAAACATGGAGGCTTTGCTGGATTCCAGTGGGACTGTGAGGCCTCGATGACACAGGCATGCTGGGTCACCTGGCAGAGTTGCTCTGTTGGGTGTGGTTCAAGCATGGACCTATAAATTTCTAGATTCTACCTCTCTTCAAGCACCTGTGCCCCCTCCCAGTTTGTGCTGCTGAGGTTTATGTTTTTTTGACAGGCATCTTCTGCCCTGGTCTGTGCATCCTGTAAGGGTAGGGATGGGTCACACTGTACCCTGTGCTGGAATATTCTGCATGCTCAATAAACACTGAATGAGTGGACCATTGCTCCTTCAAGGAGATCTGGACATGGTGGAGAGTAAGAAAACACCTACAGGGTGAGATGAGGTAAGGGCAGTATTATATGGGCCTCTGAGGTGGTGCCAAGGAATCTCTGCTTTCCCAAGCACTATAACCTGGGAGCCCCAAGGGCTGGAGCAAGCTTGGTCTTGACTCTGGATGTGGTCTTTGAGCACTGAGGTACTTGCATTTTCTTAAGAGCAAGACAAGCAATCATTTCCTTCATTCTGGTTACTTTTGCTCTTAGGTCACACTGCTCTCTTCCCCACCCATGGGCACGGTCTTGCTTCCTGTCTGAGGGTGTGACACCAGCTGGGCTGGGCATCTGTAGACTGCTACAGCTATGGCCAGGACAACTCCAGTCAAACAGAAACAAATGAACTATGTCTTTTGGGGGAGGAGGGGCTCTGTTTTTAAGGATGTCGGTATTTTTTTCCAGCTGCAGTTCAAGAAGCTTATGTGCCTGGCCAGATGTCCTAAGCAAGGGAATGAGAGCGGTGGCACTTGAACTGGGTCCTGTAAGTCTGCCCCAGAGTACTTCCTGTTCCATGTTCCTCCCACAGAGGCCAGATTGGAGGGTCACTGACCTTTGCCTTGTCCCTCTCTGGGCATTGCCCCTGACCTACTGCACCTCCCACTTAGGCAGGAGGCCTGGGGAGTCCGAGCACAGCCTTCTGGGCTTCTTCCCACCAACAAGGCCAAACAGACCCACTGATGCTTTCTGTCTGCCTAGCCCAAATGCAAGCCTATCCCTTCCTGTGTTGTAACAGCCCAAGGACACAGGAAACATACATGTGCTAATCTGGCGTAAGAGGAGCAAATGTCGTGGGAAGGATGGAAGATGGCTTGGTTCTGTCTTCTGAGGCCTCTTCCAATACCACAATGTTCTGGTTTTACTCTCTATCCTCAGGGCAAGCAAGGACTACTGTAACCAGGTGCCCAAGGGAATGCCCTGCACTGCACAGAGGTGTCTCTGTGGTTCTTAGAGCCACACACAGGCGGTTCCATCAGCTTTGAGGTCCCTGACCAATATGAAGTGCCAGGATGAGGTGGCAGGACAGCTCCATCCCTTACATGCTGTGGGATTCTAACCTTTGCTCACTAAACGGAGTCAAGAGACAGACAGCATGACAATCAACTGGCCTTTGGGCAAAGAACAGTTTACTCAGGAAGAAAAAAAAATGCACTGATTATGTCTGTCATGAATGGGAAAAGCAGCACTGGAGAAGGCCCTGATATCCTTTACCTATCACCCACCTATTACTTCTTCTCTCACAATGGCACAAGGAAAAGTGTGGTCCCTCCCACCTCTGGGAGAGGGATGGGGCTCCAGGTCTGGGCATCCATGGGCCTGGTACCTGCCAACTTCCAGTCACAAAGAGATCACCCCCTCTCCTCATAGGCCCTGCCTGGGGACCTCCAGGATGTCAGGGGACCAAATACCAAACCCATTTTATGTGAGTAAACTGTCCACAAATTTGGGAAGCATATGACAGCTTGCATTGGATTCAGTCTTTTCAAACTGACTATTCTGTGCTGTTACTTTGTGACCTCAGCACAACGCTTGAGTAAACCCAGAGACAATCTCTAATGATGTCAGATTACCAGGACTTTCAGTTCTACACGTCACTCGAACCACACCAGACAAGAGGTGCTGGGCATGTTCACAGCTTTGAAAGCAAAGCCGCAGCTTCTTCCGCCAATTGCAAATACTTATTTTTTCTCCAAAAAGGGAGTGGGTGAGAGAGTTATGCATGAGAAAAAGTGATTCTACCATAAATTTATTATGGAAAAATTGTTCCCTATAGTTTGAAAGTTTTCTATACATTAGTTAACTTACATTATGCTACCATAGAGCATGAGGTACACAACGTGGTGAGGTGAACTTAAAGGAAGACACCACGAAGGCCAGCCAGACTCATGTGGACTGACCACAGTGAGTAGGAATTCCTTAGCTCTCAAAGATTGCCCTGCGGGTATCTGCATAATAATGCAAAAAGCACTGTGCCAGAATTTAAAAGGAAAGCTGTATGACGTTAAGCAGTGGAAGAGCTCGTCCTCACTGCTGGGTCGGTTTTGGGAGTGCAGGACATTCCAGCTTGCCTGGGGTCTGGACAGGCCTGACTTGTTCATGCGTGAGGCTTCTCTCATTACTGCTGGTCTCCACAACTAGAGCAGGACAGGGGCAAACTCATGCCTGTGAGGCCAGGCGGGCAGGGCTCTGGTGATGGCACAGGGTATCAGAAGCTCACATGGGGACGATCTCCATTCTCACAAAGATGTGGCCCTTACACGCCAATGCTCGCCCCTCTCGAGCTCTCAGCCTTGCCCTCCATGCGGAGGACACAGCCTCTGGGGTAGGAAACCATGACGCCAGCCAGTGATGAACAGGGCTGCAAGGCACTCCAGCCAGGGCTGGCCCGACGTCTCCTTTCCTCATGTCCCTCAGCCAAAACTGCTCAGAGAATGATAAAGTAGTCTAAACAAAGCCTCAGACCAGGTAGAGCTGTCTAAGATCTGGGAAAAACACGTGACGACACCTACAGGAGGAGGCTTTCCTGAAGCAAGGCCTGGCTTGGGCTGAGGTCACACACTCTACATGGCTTGAGAGCCATGGGACAGTGGATGTGTGCAGCAGAACTCAGGGTGTCATGGCATTTACAGGCCTGCACTTTATAAAAACAAAACAAAACAAAAACCTGTCCGGGTCTGAAACCCACTAACATTTCACAGGAAACATCAAAAATCAATCCTTCAAAACTTTAAATCATAAACAGCACATCTGTACACATTTTGCCTCCCGTGGGATGAGTTTCTCCCTTTATGACCCCTTCTCTAAGCACTGCCCATGGCTTCTTTTATGGTCCTTGAGAAACTGAGCAATGCAGACCTGACATCACCCAACAGTCATGTTCTAAGTTTGGAACCATTTTCCCCAATCCTATTTTTACTTAGACCTGAAATAAAACATGGAAAGGCCTCTGACTTCAACCTATGCCGGCTTTTGAAGACGGGGTCACTTTTAAAGGACAGAAGGGCACGACAGAGGGCAGGAGGAGCAGGAAGGAAGGAGGCCAAGAGCAGCAGGGCTGGAGGCCAACTTACCACTGGGCTGGCCCGCGCCGAGCTGGCCCTGGAGGAGGCGCGAGAGCTGGAGTTGAGGTGGCCGCTGTACTCCGAGGGCTGCCCACATGGGCGCCACAGGACACGCAGACAGAAACAAAGAAACAGAGTCAGCAAAGAAGCAAGAAGAATGGAGGCCAAGCAAAAGTGCACTTCAGTTAGTCCCACAGGTTAGCCACACGCATGGCAGAGAGGAAAAGGGGTCCGGGTTAAGGAGCAAACTCACTTGGGAAGGAAACTCATGTCAGATAAATGCCCACTAAGAGTGAAGAAGAGCTAATTGCAGTATCCAAATGACAGAGTCCTTCGAGTCAGTAAGAAGAAAACAACACAAGCACTGTGAGCTTGAGTGTGTAGTCACACCTGGTGACACAAAACTACCCCCCGGATGGGGGAACTACTCTCTGTGAGGACTTCAGCCACCTTCCAGCTTGTGAGCTGAAGGTTTGCACAGGGCGTGTAGAAGCAAAAAGAGATTTAGGGTGGATTCAGAATTCTGCATGACTTTAAATGCTAGGCTACTTTCCCTCTGGCTATTTGTCCATCTAAGCTTTCTCACTTCTGTGAAGGAAAATACCAGCAACCAAATTGTCTGGAAGCTGCACTCTTAACTTTGCTTGGTGTTAGTCTTTTTCTAGTCTTAGACACATTTTCATGTTATATAAAAAAAATTCCTTATTTTTCTTTTCAACAAGGCAGGCTGTGGACACCACTTAGCGTCACAAGAACCAATAGCTCTTGAAGTGTCCCAGGAGCACTGAGGAATACCCTCGGGAGAGACCCACACAGGCTTCTCCACCACTGAAGGCCACTCACTACCCTTTAGCCCCAGTCACCTGCATTGTGCAGTTGCCTGACCATTGTTTCGAGTGGGAGACCTGCAGGCGTTGTCCTTGTTGCAAATTATAAGGAGCCTGAGATCTTCAGTTTGTGTCCCCACCAGGAGGTAGCCCCCTGTGGACAGGGTCTGTGTCTATTTTATTCCTGGATGAATGTCCGGTGAGCAGATGAGGACTGGTTCACTCAAAAGAAATACTTGAATGAATGAGTGATTTCAATTTTTTACCGGAAATGCTAATGAAAAGAACCCTGTATATCTATAATTATGTCTTCAGTGGATAAAACCACATTTTACCCTTGTGCTTTGGTGTGGGCATTCAGAGGCAGGAGCACTACTGCTGTGTGAGTGCCTATGTGAGAGCAGGGCCTTAGATGGCACAGACAAGCGGTTTGCTTGAACTTCCAGCTTCAAAATAAAGGACAGCACTTCACATCAGCACTTTGAGGCAGAGGATTGTGGCCTCTGGAGCTACTGACACAAGGGAGAAGGAACTTCCCTTCTTTAGACAGATCCTACCCCATTCTATGCCATCCCCACCCTGGCTCATGATGCAGACACAGGGACCATTGCTCCCATTGCTTGCCATTGGCCCAAGCCTCCCAGTCGGAACAGTGCTCAGACCAGTCGCCCTGACTTGACTCTGAAGAAGAGAACAAGCCTGTGTCCCCAGGCCCCCTGTGCTATCTCATGTTGGTAATGTAAGTCAGAAAGCTCTGAGTTCCAATCACACCTGCATCTCTTGTTGGCTGTGTGACCATCTGTGACATAAAGGACTACACAGGGGTGCCTGAAGTGAGGACACCAGTGGTGCCTGTCTCTCCTCTCACTTCCTGCTGTAAACAGCCTTCTGGGCTCCCAGCTCTGATGACCCCATGGGTGGTGACTGCTTCCTGGCGCGTCAACATGACTGGGAAGGTCACTTCACACACAGCCATCAGCCCTCCCTCAGGGACTGTGAGGAGGCAGCTGCAAGTCCTCCAAAGTGGGACCAGGACTGTCCTATGCAAGCCTGGGGTCAGCCTGGGCCCTGAGGTCACAGCAATCCTCGGGCCAGGTCCTCTCCGGACTCTGTCCCAGTATGGTGGACAAGATGCCTGAGCTGCAGCTCCTCACAACACAGGCTCATGTGTCAGGTCCAAGCACAGCCTGGACACAGAGCCAGGGAGGTGCCCTCCTGAGGCACAGCCCACATGTAAAACACTTGGTGGCCACAGGGGTGCTGGGAGGTCTGGGGGGACACAAGAGAGGTGGGGGAGTCCCTGATACTCCTCTGGGTGGGTGCAGTGCTGGGCACCAGATTCCAGGGACAGGGGCCCACTGCAGGAATTTGTGCTCAGACAAGATGGCCTTTTGTTTCCTTAACTCTACCACAGCCATCCCAGGCAGGTGGTGGGGGTCCAGAATGGGTCACGATCTGGGGCCAGCTATCAAGTAACAATGCACCTCAGAAGCACCAGAAGAAGAACATCTACAAGCGCCAGACAGACAGACCTTAGAAGTTCTCCTTAGACCACAGGAAAACCAAGTTCTTGGGGAAGCTTTGCTCTCTAAGGAATCCCTGAGCCCTTCTGCTCTCTAGGTATGGTCTCTGAGCTTTCTAATGGCCTACGAAAGTGCCTAAGAACTGGGGAAATGTCTCATATGGTATGTCACACAATACAAAACTTGACCAATGCTTTGTTAGATGTCAACAAAAACTAATGTGTGCCAGCTAAGTATTAGATTTACTGTTCATAAAATTACATTTTAAAGAGAATGTCCGTGATGGCTGGAGAAGGAGCATAGTAAATCCTAAAACTGGATTTACCCAATTAAGTAGGTAGCTGGTTAATGTCAAAAGCAAAATTATACAGCCATTTCAAGCATCTCCTGGTAAGCCATCATATTCCATGGGGAGCCTGGGTGCATCGTTAGGGGTTGTGGAGAGCCCTGAGGGCAGGCGTGCCCGTCCACACTGGAGAGCACTGGTCACTCAGGACTGTAGGCCTGAGCTCAGCAAACAGGCTTTTCTACCTCCATGGACTCATCTCACTCTTCACCCTTCCCATTCATCCACTGACAGACATTTATTACATTGCTATGACCCCTCTACTTTCATGGAGGAGTCTGTCATCTCAAATCCTTTGAAAGGGTGGAAAAGCCACAAATAGAAAAAAAGAAGTGAACTGTGTAATAACATGCATCTTCCTCAGCTGTGCAGATGTAAAACTAATTTGTGATCTGTTGGGTTCCTTTTTTTCTCCTTATATTATTATAAAACCACCTGACTACCTGTTAGCACTGCTAACAAGGAAGAGGGCACATGGAACTCACCTGAGGTTAGTCTCCCTTCAACCTCAGTGAAAACTGATGAGTGGGGCTGTTAAACTACCAACCAAAGGTTTTTGCAATTCCATTATCCACAACCTTTATGACAATGGAAAACTAAGACAAGACAGTGTTTCCTCCCTATGATGGTCAGATCAGTCATCACCCGCGGCGGGAACCACACCTGCAAACACCCCCAGGGTCGTGCATCAGACAGGGAAGGGAAGCAGGGAACACGGGTTGTGCCTTACAGCATGGGAACCGCAGGCACTGCCCCTCCGAGCCCCACCAACGCTGCTCTCACTGTACACAGATGCCTGCGACAGAAACAGACCGTCAGGACCAGCCTCCCTTTCTTGTTCCAGGAATACACTGAAAATGTAAGCTCAGGAAGAGTGAGTCGTGGCAAGGACTTGTCCTGAAAAACACCAAGCAAGCTCAACGCCATCTCCTCCAGCTCGGTCTCAGAGAGCTGTGGGGCAGAGCAAGAAGAAGCGTGAAGAAATCCAAAGAAAGAGAAGTTCAAATTGCTGACAATTAGCGTGCAGTTTAACCTCCAAAGAGCACTTTGGGCTAGTATTTTGAAAACCATTCCATGCTAAGGAAAAACTTGTGCATCTAGATTTAAAGCCAGCAGATAATTCAGACATCCTGAGTCGTGTCAAGGCACTCTCGTGGTGGTTAAAAATCACTGTACGTGCAGTGACTTTGGAGTAAAATACGAAGTTATGTTAGTTACAGTTTTAATGCTGAATGCCGTGTAACTCTTTAAAAGTTGCTCAGTAGAAAACAGTATTTGATTATCTTGAAAATCCTATGCAATTAACCATAGAGACAAGAGCTTACACACCACATGGTAACATCAAACTTTGTCCAGTTTAGTGGACATACTGCCTCGATATATATCTAAGTCATAAGGGTGCAATCTGATGGAGACTCAGAAAGTTGTTAACAGTAGTTACTTTGAATACTTGGTTTCCTGCACAGCATAAGTACCTGCGTTTTAGAAAGGGAATTTCCCAAAGTAAAAGCTAACATGGAAATTTCCACAGTAACACGGTAATATGGATTAACACCTGCTAAGGCTGCCAAAGCATTAACGCCATCTTTCTTTCTGGCAATAGGTAAAGTAGATGTCCTGCCGCTCCATTCCTGCTGGTCCTATACAAATCCGAGCCTACCAGAGGTGGTGCAGGGGACCGTGTTTTCAGCACTTGGGAGACGCAACCCAGATCTGGCCCAAGGGGCCAGATACCACCAGCATGTGTAAGCTCCCGTGAAGGTGCCATTCGGCCAGCAGGGTAGGCATGCACAGTGGGTGGGGTGCACACGCACCGGGTAACTCCCCGCAGGCCGGGCAGCACTGTACAGACAGGAAGGCTGGAGAATGAAAGCAAATAGCAAGTTTTAAAGCCTTGCAAAACCAGCAACAGGTAATAGTGAATACAGCTATCAGGATGGCTTCAGTGTTGCTACAGCTGAGTTACTGTACAATGGCCAGAAGAAAGGAAACTGGCAGAGGCAACTGGATCGATGGGAATCCAAAATTTGTAAGAAAGATAAATGTGAGATAGTTTTTAACTTTAAAATTGTAAACTTTCCCAACATCTCTGAAAGAAGACTGTTTTCTAGTCATTCTTTTCAGGAAGTCCTGGAAGAAAGAGTGGGGGAATAAGAAAACTGTATCAAGGTCAAAAACATCAACAGTAGTAGCAGAGCTAGGTTAACAGCCACCCAGGGGTACTTTGTACAGTCGGCCCTCTGTTCCTCAGGGATCTGAACCCGCACTCAACCAAGGAGTGAAACTGCTTGAAAAAAACACTCATCTGTACTGTGTACAGACTTCTCCCTGCATTATATCTCCTAGGCAGCCCAGCATAACAGTCATTTACATAGCATTTACATTTCATTAGCTATTCTAAGTAATCTAGAGGTAGTTTACAGTACGAATGAGGATGTACAGAGGCTATATACAAATACCACACCATTTTATATGGCAGACTTGATGGGGCACACCTGTCATCCCAAGGGGGTCTGAAGCCAATCCCCCTTGGATACCGAGAGCCGACTGTACATAAATTTCCACACGTGCAGAGAGCAACAGAATAACATGTTTGTTTTCTATCTGAGGATCACAGCGAGTCTTCAAGACAATGGAAGGGAGGTGAAGGCTGCTTCTCTGGCCAGGGCTGGCACTTCCAGAAGGCCAACCCTGTCCAATGGGAATCCACGCCTAGAACACGTGTCAGGGTAATGCAGGGACGTGAGAGGACATGCTGAACACAGAGGCAGCTCCCGGGATCTGAAGACTTAGCTACTGGGCACAGTTGTGACTCATGTGGTCCATAGCACAGGGCACGTGGAGTGAGCCACCCAGGCAGTGGGTCACTCAGTGGCTGGAGGCTGCTTGCTGGGGAGACAATCCATCTTCAGAATATGAAGCACACTTGGACTTCTGACACTGACTTCCTTGTGCTGGTCTAGGGCTCATACACCTACAGCCACAAAGGTCAAGCACGGGGGTGGGAGGGGGGCCTGGACCAGCCTTGTGAAAACAGGAAACGGAGAAACAATGCCATCTGTCTACCTCTCTAAGACGAAGGAATCAAGAGTGGGCACAGAAACCTTCCAAATGCTTCCTGGATACATTTACAAAAGAAATATTAAAACTCCAAATGGGGGAACAATTGCTGGAAACAGACAGACTCCAGAGACCAATTTTCTAGACTTGCTTTTTGTTTTCTGGTGGTGCAGAGGGTTCAACTCAGAGCATTACACTGGGCAAGCGCTGTACCACCTCAACCACACACCCTCAGCTCTTTTTTTTTTTTTTTTGCTTTAGTTATTTTCTAGGTAGGGTCTTGTGTGTTTTGCCTGGAGCCAGCCGCTGCCTGCAGTCTTCCTATCTACTGCTCCCGTAACTGAGATGACAGGCATGCACCACCCGCCCAGCTTTTATTGATTAACACGAGGTCTCACTGACTTTGCCCAAACTGCCTCAAACTGCGATCTTCCTGCTCTCACCTCCCAAGTAGCTAGGACTGTAGATGTGGGCCTGTCGTGCCTGGTCAAGTTTTTGAAAGTACACATTTAATAGAAGTCTATTTTTTATATATGTTCCTAAATTACTTTAGAAACCTTTTAAAAAAAAATTGAGAAAGTCTTGGCAAACTAGTCATGCAATAAAAACACCCATTGAACTTTGTCCTGCTGACTTCACTTTGAGGAGGTTGATCAGCAGTTAAAGCACAGAGGAAAAAGGAGAAGAGGAGACCCCGTTTCCGTTCTGAGACAGGGCTTTGGGAGCAAGGCCACTATGGCAGAGGTGGGAGAGGAGAGGCCTCAGCAGGAGCATCCCTGTAATCAGAGAAACGATCAAAGGGAGGGGAGAGGGAGAAACCTGCACTGTGAACTCAGCCTGATCGACCTCTGGAAACCAGCACATGCAGGGGGCTGAGGGGCAGAAGGAAAGAGAGCCGGTTAGCCAGATGACTCGCGCCTGAGACTGAATTAGGACTTTGGCGTGTACACACACAGAAAACAAAAGATTTCATCTGAATTGATAACACCATCATAGAGGGTTTTGCTTTGCAATTTGAGTTCTGATACTTAAAATTTTGTGGGAAAAACTCCAAATCAGGAATTTGCAGGGACCACAGCTTCTATTGATAGAATAAACTATTTCCTTGGGGATGGCCTCCACCTGGTCCCTTTGTTGGTCATTTACATAATGAGAATACATTTAGGACACACAGTAGACATGGCAACAGAATGGAGCAATGCTGGGGCCATGACCATGCAAACTAACGGCTTCCCTGGACAAAACAATTTATTCAAATGAAAGGGTCCCAGAACCAGTTGCTTCCGACATCTGTGCTAGCAGTATTCCACCACCACACAAAAGGAGGACAATCCTGGAGACGAGTGGCTCCACCACCCCTTCAGGTCCCGTGACTCGTGCCCTTTGTCCCTATGCCTCCCAAAGCCACGGCAAAATGACCCCAGGGAGAGGCAAATGGAATTCTGGGGTACATGGAGAGTGACTTTCAACATTCCAAACTAATACTGGAGCTTGTTCCAGTAGTCAGAGAGATGAGCCCATCGAAGCCACCTGGTCAGCCCTTCTGGGGACACAGCACGCAGACTCATGTGGCCATGTGGGAGGAAGCATCTACAACCCCCACCCAGAGCTGCATCGCTAGGTCCAGGGTCTGCTTCTGACAGGTCCAAGACCTGAAAAGTGATGCTGAAGAGTCACAAATACTACGTCCTATGTTGATACCCTTCTATTATTTGTTTATTTGGTAGTTCTGGGGTTTGAACCCAGGGCCTCATGCTTGCTAGGCAGGCATGCTACTGCTTGAGCCACACCGCTAGCCCTTTTTCTCTGGTTATTTTGGAGATTTGGTTCTGTTTTTTGCCCAGGCCAGTCTGGATCACAATCCTATTTTGCAACTCCTGCTATTGCTTACATGACAGGTGTGTACAGCCATACCCAGCTTTTTTTGCATTGAGATGGAATCTCACCAACATTTTTTGCCCAGGCTGCCTGACACTGAAATCCTCCAGATTTCAGCCTCCCTCAGAGCTTGAAATGATGAGTATGTGGCACCCTATGCAGCTATTAGTTGAGATGGGGTCTTGCTAACTTTTTGCCCAGGCTGGACTTGAACAGGGATCCTCCCAATCTCTGCTTCCCAAGTAGCTAGCATTATGGGTGTGGGCCACTGGCGCCAGGCTCCATGGCGATGTTTAAATAAAGTTAACCAAACAAGCATGTTGTGCAGGAATAGATGAGACACCCACAGAGCACAATAAGGCACCAGGCAGATGTTGAGGGGGCTAAAACGAGACACCAGGCTTCAAGGGACGGGGACACACCACCTCAAGGACAGTCCTGATGTGTTTTATGTCAGAATGGAGCAGCCCTAATTTCGGCCGATAATGCTTTGGATACTGGTTATTTCTGTTCCGTGAATTTGAGTAAGTTCGGCAGGGCTGAACTTGGGAGGATAATTTGCCTCTAAATGTTAAGTATTTCAGCACTGTCTTCTACTTTACAGCAAGAATCTCACCCCGGGGAAATGGAGAGGAAATAGTGTTTTCCGAATGACCAATTGCAACAGCAAAACCTCCCCTAGGTTTTGCTGGGGAGCAAAAGCCAGCACACTTCAGTGCTTATAACTCCATGTCTTACTCAGTCAAATTCACTGGCTGGGGAGCGTGGAGTGAGGGAAGGAGGGGCTGTGATTACAGGGGCTGGGGGCAAGCAGAGCTGAAGGGGTGGAAGCTGCCCACACTGTCTGGAGCCCTCTTGGCGTGAGGGAGGCGGAGGGAGCCTGACTGGGAGGAGGAAGCAGGCAGGCATTAAACCACTGTAGCAGAGGAGGAAGCCCAGAAGAAAATACACTTGGCTGCTTCTTCCAGAAGCATTTAATGAGGTCAAAGATTATGTGGGAAACAGAGGTACTGGGTAGATTCCTGGCATTTTCTGATTTCAGACAGGGGTCAGGTATTGCGGATCAGTGAGTCTACAGGACAGCCCAGACCCTGGTCTGAATCTAGCCACAGGGCTGCACGGGAGGCTCTCACCATTAGCAGCTCGGCTCTGCGCATGGGCCGCTGACCCTTGACGTCCTCCTCTCTGCTCTGACTAGCTAGTGCTACTGGTTCTTCCCCTACTTACTCTTTAAGACTCACATCCTGTGTTAGAAAATTTCCTGGGAAAATCCGTCTCTTCTTATATCCCATCTACTCAGCCGTTTACTGTGGCTCCATGACTGGGTTTGTAGCCTTGTCTGTTCCACAGGTAAATGCCTCAAGAGTTCCCAAGACCCTCGGGTTAGAACTATCTTACTTCGTGATCAGGATCACTCAAATTTCCCCTTGCCTAAACCAGGTTCCCAATTTTGCTGAGTATGAGCTTTAGTTGGGGTATGCCAGCCTCGGCCATAACTAGAACTTCCGTCCTTCAGGATTGATACCAGCTCTTACAGTGGGGGCAGGAACCCAAACTGGACTGGATTTTCATCCTAAGTCTGGTCCATTCCTGCAAAACTGCCACAAAGTATGCTCAAACCCTACAAAGTAAATGTTTTCTGAAATTCTTGTATTTTTCCTTTTGATTAATTCTAACTAAAAAACAATGTACACAAAAATAGGTTCTTTCATGGTATAGTTAGCCATAGTTAGCTGAATACCACAATTCATATGCACAATTTATATCAAATACAGCATAGTGGAATAAGTCTGAATGAAATCACTCAGGTTAAGCATTCCTCAAAAGATTAGCAAAAATCTATTCCAAATGAACACTTACAGAACAGGCATTAGGAGAGAAAGGGTATAAGCAAAGGTGAGTCCACACACTCAAGGCTGCATGCTACAAAACCTGGAGTTTCTGAAGGGAGGGTGCAAAAGATTTAAAGGGAACCAACCAACTTCTCCCTGGAAGATGAGAGAGTGGAGAGTCTGCCCTCGCCACTGTAGCTGGAATTCTAAGCACCAAAGGAGACATTTGTAAATGATCAGCACTTTGTACTATTGCAAAAGTACTGCCTATTCACCAGGCAAACATGGAACACCACAACCAAGCCAGCCATCAACAACCTGGAATGCGGCTTTACCCAAACAATCGGGCACAACTGCCACAGCCGAAATTCTTAGCAACTGGGGTCTAAGCTGTGTTTACATCAGTGCAATGTCCCTGTGAGGTGTGCAGCCATGTGGCTATCTAGCCAAATCTCATGCCAGGCTGACTGTAACTTTCTAGTCTGAACTTCCCTATTGCATATCCACTTAGACAATTATAGTTATAGTTCTGTTTATTGCAAAATGTTTGGTCTTTCTTTGGCCCAGCACACCTGAGGACTCCAGCTCAGCCCCCAATGTGGGGAGATAAGTAGAGGCTGAGAGCCACCATCACAGAAGGAAAATGTCCTCGCAATAGGAGGGTGGACTTTAACAAGCCATCAGATCCAGTGGAGGATGGAGAAGAGAGCGACACAGAGAAGGAATAGGCTGGGATCAAATGACCACGGGTCTGCTCTGGTGACTGAGCTCTCCAGCTCCCCCAGGGAGGAAACTCATCAGTCCTGGGCGTTCTACTCCCACAAACACCAAGCTCAGCTCTCTCCTCCAGGTTCCCCCTCTATCCTCCTAGAGTTTCTGCTCTGGGATCTTCCCTTGCACGATTTAGACACAGGTTTATTCTTCAATCATTGCTCTTCCTGACTGCTTGCTCAATCAATTTCACATCCAGCCTCATTCTGTGAGCAGTTTTATAACCGGGTCTTTCATTTCTAGAGGCATTACCTTAATCGTAACTGTATCATGAAGCACACTTTTGCTGTCTTAAAGAAAAAACCAAGAGATTAAAATATATGTATAACACAGAGCTGGACGTCACCAGGTCCCACCACAGACATGTTGGCAGCTTAATGTTAGGGACGTCATAGAGTGTAATACTGGGAGCAGCTGGACTGAAGAACTTTTTCTTGGCAGTACTGGGGCTGAACTTGCTAGGCAGCATGTGCGCTACACTTCTGTGTTGGTTATTTTTGAGACAGAGTCTCGCTTCATGTCCAGGTGGGCCTGGAAAGCACAACCATTCTATCTGTGCTTCCGAGTAGCTGGGATGACAGTGGCACATCCAGCCATTACTTGAGATGGAGTCTCTTTTTGCCCAGGCCGTGAACTGCTGTACTCCCAAACTCCATCTCCTGAGTCCCACCTGGCCGGGATTAAAGACCTTCTAAAGTAACTTCCATGATTGTGATCGATTATGGTAAAACAACATTTTAGGGGAAAAGCCACAAATTAGTCAATAAATTCCAATGAGCGTCTAGGGGTCCCCAGGAAGCCCTGAAGCTCTTGTCCCCTAAAAGCACATAGAGGAGTGCTGAGCAGTCAGCAAAACCAGCAGCACAGGGCATGTATAGGACAGACTGGACCATAGGCTCCTGTCCCTGGGGCACTGTGTACTTCCTTAAAGAAAGACCCTGCAGGCATCAATGTGAAGAGTGACAGAAGCAGGAGGCCAGAAACTGAGAGATTTCTAAAGTCTGAATTAGAAAAGCTTGTAAGAAGTATAATAAAAGGATATGCAACCCCAAACAGGCATGAAGGTTAAAGGAACCTGTTCTACCAGTTTGGGAAAGTTGAGGGTGTTGACTCAGTGTGTATGTGGGGGAGTTGAGGGGAGTTACCCATTTGAAGCCTGGAAATATCACTTAAGTGTATATATAATATCTTAACATAATTAAAATAAGTTTCACACAAGAAAATTTCTTACTAAAGAAAAGAAATGACAGTAAGAACAGGAAGGTTTTTAATCATTTAACCCAGAATAGACCTGTGTGGATCGTGTGGCTTAATTAAAAACATGTCCACATCAACCTTGTGAATTCCCCAGTGACCTTGCCCACTCCACTCCCTAACTCCCTTACTATGGCCCCCTTCTCTCTCCGTGGCTCCTGCCTCCCACTCTCAGCCGTGGGCATTCCAAATGTTGGATTTCAGTTCTCTTCTCTTCCTTTTTGTCTTTTGGAAAACACAGGCTTCCATACATGTGTCTTTAAGATAAACATTAAAACCACAAATGAAGACATGGAGAACTGTGAGAAAGGTTAGTCTTAAGTACTCGTGAAAGTACTGCAGACAAGAAAATAACAAAAGAGCTCATCTTGAATTCTAGAGATGTGAAGCTCGGTGATGCTCACCAGTGTTACCTCCTTTTACTAACACCTAGAACGTTAGTCACGCTTAGAATGTCAGAATGTGCCAGGGAAAAAACAGGTCGATTAGAACATCAAACAGTGAGGAAGCCAAATTTAGCAATCTGTTTTAGAAGCTCTGAAGCAAACCTGCTTCAGTTCCAGGGCATGCATGTCTGCTATACTAACGCCAGATCTCCTACTCAGCGAATGCGATCCGTACAGTTCTCCATCATAACCATTCGTCTGTTTCAGTAAAGAACAGAGAAAAATTAGCAATGATGTCACAGGTACCAATCAGCAGAGGGAAATTAGCTGGTGGGGAGAAGAGACAGTACAGAATGGCACAAATCCTAGCAGTGCCCAGCTGCCCCCATTCCTCCTGTCCACACCACTGCATGCAGCTCAGGAGAAAGCAGTATGGTCAGGCTAGTCAAGTAGTCGGTTTAATGTCACGCGTTCCTTGTGGTCTTATGACCCCTGGCCTGGTGCAGCCACTTTCTGTGGCAGTTTCCCTATGTCCAGTCTTACAGGGAGTTGTAGACACTCCAGCTTTTGAAAAGGCTGGATGCCTGAGCAGTGGGTAGTGATCCCGCCTAAGCCAGCCTGAGTTCAGGCCTTGGTCCGGGTAGTCCTAGGAAATTACAGTCCAGATGAAGCTGTATTGGTAAGATTCAGAAATGGTTTCTGTTCCAGCTATAGTTAAATGCAAAGGTTCATCATGGAAGAAACATTTACCCGGGGCATGGCCTCTGGATCAGTTTTTCATTCCTCCAGTCTCCCTACTTTATTTTTCAAAATGAAGCCTGAGGACATATCTACTGACGCCACCATTTGTCCCCAAGGAAAAATAGAAAATGAGTATGCTAAGTGTTTGTCTGTCTCCCTTTTCTTAGCTCTTAAAGCCAAGGCTTGGGCTTTTCTAAGAATGCCCTAACCAACCTCATTCAGAAGAGAATCATCATGTCAGAGACAAACCGACCCCAGAGGAGCAGCTCACACACCTACTGCAGACAGAGGGACACACCACTGGGTCAGGGGCACGACCCCCAAATTGCAAATGGAAGCTCTTATCGTGTGACCTTGGGCCAGTCATCTCATCCACAGCCACTTCCTTGGCGGTGACAATGTGCTCGGTCATGTGTATGTGACAGGCCACTGTGAGGGCTGCCTGAGACTGAATAAGGCTCCCTAGCGCTCAACCAGGCCTCGGAGGCACCTGCCAGCAGAATGACGTGGGGAACACAGCAGAGGGAAGGAGCCTGGTTTGCAGGGGGACCTGGATAGGTCCTCACTCCATGGCAGTGAGGACTGCTTGGCATATACTTTATGGTTGTGACATTTAGTAGAACAAATGACTGAATTTCCAGACAGATGATAAATCCAGACTCATGACACCTTAAGGGTGAAACTACATATAGGGTTACTTTTGTTACAACTGAAAAAAAAATCAATTTGAAATTTATACAATGAAACAAGAGAGAATGCAGAAATTTGAAAACTATTAGTAACATCAGAACATCTCTGCAAAAGTGTAATAGCAAAAATCTTTGGAGATCAGCAGGAACCGTGCTGTTGTCAATTTCCTTCCGAATCTTCGCGGAGGCCATGTGACAGGAAATAAATGTAAGGGACATGCGTATTTCAGACCTCAATCTTACCCCCTTGCTCTTTTAAGACACTAGTTTCTGATAGAGATTAACAACAGTGTTGACTTTCAGATGACTTCACCAGTAAACTGGGAAGAAAAATGTCTGACACAGATGGCCCTCGGGCTTTTCCATGGTTGGTTATAAAATACTGGTGCTTTGGGCAAATTCCTCCAAATTCTTCCCATTCTCTGAGCCTGCAGCAATGGACAGAGAGAGAGAAGGTTGGGAGAACAAGTGCATGCTCTCATTTGCAGTCTTCTCTCTTCAAATCTTCCATGAAAAGACAGGGAAAACTTACTTTGAAAGCTCTGTGGACCATTCCCCTGGTCAGCTGTACTGGAGTTCTATGGTAAGGAATACATTCTTAGAACAAATTCCTGGGATGCCTCCCCAAACCTAAAGGATGCCCTTGACATCTCTGCAGTGAACAGAACTTTGACCTTTTTGCAGCACACCAACAGTCTTCTCTTGGGTACTGCTTTTATGTGACCTGTCCATGTGGGTGGGGCTGTTTGAATGGGCAGAAGAGGTTAGGAGGGGTGACAAGTAGCTGTCACAAAGTTAGAATATAAAGTCCATGAACAGCATATCATCTTCACCCGAAGCCAGGTCTCTGATGTTCATCTAGCTTTGTTCTACAGGATTCTGTTCTCAGCATTCCTTACGGTGACTTTTTAATGGTACCTATGCTTATGCACTTGGTATAGACTCCTGCACCATGACCACCTGGTGGCATGCTTCTCAGGAGCACAGGCCCCTGACCTAGGAACCTGCAATCCCTGGAAGGGGGCCCCAGAACAGGCACTTTCACAAGCAATCTGGGGAACCTTAGGTTGAGTAATGCAAGAAACACTGCTGCAAGGGAGAGAAAAATAAAGAGAATGCTCACAAATCACAGCAGATACATAGACAGGAGAAAATTCTTAATCAAAATCTAGTGGTAACTTCTGACCAGTCAGGATCTGACCCCTGCCATGCAGCTCCCAAAGCATCAGCAGACTTCCCAGATGACCGTGCAAAGTCAGGTGTCATTTTTCAGTAATAATGCTAGCCATCTATTTTTCTACATGAGTCACAGGACAGAGAACATGTAAGGGCATTAAAAATGAGAAGCCAAACAAGAAAGGGTAAAGCAAAGCTTGTGAGTAGAACACTTGCTGCATTCCAGTTAGCTTGACAAAAAATGACAATGAGAAGCAAAATCCAACATGTGTTCACACACAAATGACCACCAGAGACTTTGAGTTCGAAATACAAGGGTGACAATCTAGAAACAGGCTCAAATACACTGAATTCCTTAAAGAACAGAAGAATTGCTGGTTCTAGTTCTGCAAGAAGCGTGCTCTGTAGATAAGTGGCGAGCACTCCGTGAAGGAAGGCTGCGTCTGCAATCTCAGGACATGCCTTCTGCTTGCCTCTAGAGCTGCCTGGCCTAAGCCTCACCAGGCTAGGACGGCTGCAGTGGTCAGCATGAGCTTGGGCTGGGAGGCTGGGCTCTCAACTCTTCCTTCCAGTTGCCCCTTGGGACACCGAGGACCAAACATGCTAGGCAGATGCATGGTTCCACTTATTAATTATCACCACAAACAAGAAAACACATCTTAAAAACAGGAATTTGCCAAGTAATTTTAAATGTAGACTAAGAGAAGCACAAAAGGCTTTGAGGCCATGAGAACGTCAGTACCAAGTCACCTGAATGCTGACCTGCGCTTTCTGGTGAGATTAAATTTTTCTTCTTTCAAGTATTCAGTTTACAGGTTTCCAGAAAGCATAAGGCACAGACACGCTCATAGACATAGCGTAGTAATTCCAAGTTTGGCCAGGTGTGGGGACACACACCTACAATCCCAGCACTGGGGAGGCGAAGGCAGGAGGGATTTGAGTTCAAGGCCAGCCTGGGCTGCCTAGCTAGACTGTGTCTCAAAAACAAAACAATTTTAAGGTAAAAGCCTTTATTTTTGTTAGTGAAACTGGAGCCTTTCTCAAAGAGTATTTTCTGGCAGAAGAGCCAGACAGCATATTTAATTTGAATGACTAACGATTAGAAAATAATGGTTTTTGTAACTAGGTAAAATGACTTTACATTTAATCTTTCAAAGTAAATTTAGAGGCCTGGGGAATTCTTGACCCGATGTGGGTTCCTTGAGAGCAGGTTCCTACCTGTTTCGCCCTGGTGTGCACAGCTCCTCACACAGTGTGTGGCAAAAAGCTGGCTGTCTGCTGTAAAGAACCCATGTGCACACTGGGTCCAGGTTCCAGGGCCACCCAGGGGCCAGGAGGCTCTGGCAGGAAGGAAGTGCCCTGCGGCCCTGGCCTCACAGTCCCTGAGGTAAAGGCTGGCAGGTGGACCAGGATGTATTTGACTGTTTATAAAAGCCCCTGTGAGATTAGTGCAAACACTGTAGGTTATTATCCATGTGCCACACAGTTAATGTCACACAGAAAAGTTTACTCAGCCATCTCACCCAGGCGTAGGGACCCCCATACTCCAAGTTGGGCTGTGCCTGTCAGAATGAGATGAGAGAGGAAACAACAGAAAGGACAGTGGCAAAAATGAACTGAAGAACTCAGAAAGCATAAAATAAAACCAGGCAGTTGCCACATCTCAGCGTGACTTCTGGGATCTTACATACAGCTATAAAAAGAATTGCCACTGAGCGACAGCTACCATGAAATTGTAATTCATGAAACAAAACCATTTCATCAATCTTACTCCCCCTTCTTTACATAAAATATTATAAAAAATTAGGGAAAGGTTAACAGTTGTACCACCATCAGGTTATTTTTTTTTCTTTTATTATTCATATGTGCATACAAGGCTTGGTTCATTTCTCGCCCCTGCCCCCACCCCCTCCCTTACCACCCACTCCACCCCCCCACCCCACCCCCTCAATACCCAGCAGAAACTATTTTGCCCTTATTACTAATTTTGTTGAAGAGAGAGTATAAGCAATAACAGGAAGGAACAAGGGTTTTTGCTGGTTGAGATAAGGATAGCTATACAGGGAGTTGACTCACATTGATTTCCTGTGCGTGGGTGTTACCTTCTAGGTTAATTCTTTTTGATCTCACCTTTTCTCTAGTACCTGTTCCCCTTTTCCTATTGGCCTCAGTTGCATTTAAGGTATCTGCTTTAGTTTCTCTGTGTTAAGGGCAACAAATGCTAGCTAATTTTTTAGGTGTCTTACCTATCCTCATCCCTCCCTTGTGTGCTCTCGCTTCTATCATGTGCTCACCACCATCAGTTTTTAAATAAGGAAAAATGAAAACTTACGATATCTAGATTTTTCTGAGGGACCACTGTACAGACAGAGGAAAGCAAAACTTCCCTGGCTTCTTTAGGGTCTGTCTCATCGTTAGCTGCATGTAAAAGGCCAGTGTTTGGGGAGTAGGCGGAGGCAGGAGGGTCTTGAGTTCAAGGCCAGCCTGGGCTACCTAGCCAGACCTGGTCTCAAAAATGAAACAAAACAATTTTAAGTAAAAAGCCTTTATTTTTGTTAGTGGAACTGCAGTCTTTCTCAGTTCCACCGAGAAAAGAGTATTTTCTGGTGGAAGAGCCAGCCAGTGTATTTAACGTGAATGACTAAAGATTAGAGGTAAAGTCTGAGAAGTAAGTCTTATCTGAAAAATTTACAAATTGAAGACTTCAGAATATTAGAACACATTATCCCATGTAAGTTGGCCCTACACAGAGACAAGTGAAGGAGATTCTGGTCAGTAGGGTGGTCAGGTTGCCTTCACTGTCCCAACAAGCAAAGATCAGAGCTTTGTGGAAGGGGCACAGCCCACCAGGCCTCAGGGGAGCCAGAGCTGGTACTGCCACTAAGAACTGTGACCAAACAGTCCTGAGGTCACAGGTGGGCTTGTTCTGCTCCTGTGGGAATCAGGAGGTTTGACTCTCATCTTTAAGATTCGAGTTCTCAAGTTCTTAGAGTCTATTTCTATTTTTTCCCTTTCTTTTTCTTCCCCTTCCCCCACCCCCACCCCTTTTTTTGTGTGTGTGCGGTACTAGGACTTGAACTTAAGACCTCAATCAGGTGCTGTACCACCTGAGCCATGCCCCCAGCATTTTTGCCCAGGGTTGGCCTGACCATGATCCTCTTATTTATGCTTCCCCTGCAGCTGGGATCACAGGTATACAGCACCAAGCCCAGGTTTTGGTTTTTTTTTTTTTTGGTGGGACTGGGGTTTGAACTCTGGGCTTCATGCTTGCGAAGCAGGTGCTCTGAAGCCATGCCTCCAGTCCTGCCCAGCTTCTTATTGGTTGAGATGGGGTATCACAAACATTTTGCCCAGGGTGCTCTGGAACCTCAATCCTCCCGATCTCTGCCTCCTGAGTAGCTGAGATGACACGTGCGAGCCACTGTGCACAGCCTGTTTCAAATCAGCTCATCAAGGGAAAGAGTCAGGTAGCACTCTGACTGTGGACTTCCTATAGGAAACTTCGAACCTTAGAGCAAAAACACTGGCTATACAAAGGTGAGCACCTAGTAAGGAATCGAGCTTGTTTCTGGCTAAGGACATTGAAAGTGAAATGAAGGCCAACCAAACACCGCAAAACTCATTAGTACTGCAGTGGGCTCCAACCTTTAGGTCAGGACACCCTCCAAGAAACCTAAGTGCACACAATCTTTGTCCCATTTCAAAGGTCTGAAGATGGTACACTCTGACAGCGATTTGGGTTCTGTTCAGTCCCTCTCCTGTTCTCTCTCAACTCCCTCTGTATTAATCAGGTTTGCTCTCACCATTTCTATCAAAAGTGCTCTTGGCAAAGTCACTGATGTCCCCGGGATGCTAAATCCAATGGGCAGTCACTCCCCTGGTCCCTGAAGCCACATTTCCTTTACTTGGTTGGCCTCGAGGGGTGGCCGACTGGACATCTGGGACACCTGTGCCTGGCTACAGCTGTTGCAAACTGAGCTTTGCATTCAGGATGTGTGGGTTTCCTAAGTCTTCCTTCCTCTGGAGGGAACTGTGTCAGGGGACCGTGAGGAAGTTACGACCACATCATCCAGGCTACGCCACCCAGGAGAAAGCTCCCAAGGCCAGGTGGCACTTCAATCTCTTCACATGGTAACTGTAATTGTCCAGCAAAATCACATGGGACCTGCTTTTGTCCCCGCAAGCATATGGCCATGGCAGAAGGGTCAAACCTCAGGACAATGGTCTACTTCAGCACCCATTACTGTCAGCGGCCAAGGTGAACGCACACTCGGTGCGTCACAGTGAGTCAAGAAGTGACGGGCTGACCTCGTTGTCGCTGAAGAAAACCAGCCCTCAGCTCTAGACGTCCATTAGTAGAACAGAGTGGCTGCAATTTCAACCCTGTGGTGGACGAAACTGATGTGCTCGGATTACTTTGCTAAGTCGAAACACTAAGGAAAACACAATTTCCCTTCTTTGCTTCTCAGAGCACACGATTTCAAGTACAGTTATGAAGATTTTTGGAGTGTTTAAGGAAAGATATATTTGTGCTTATTAGCCATTAAATTCTCAGTAAAGAAGAGATTTCACGAGAGTTCATAAAAAGAAAGGTCCCTGAGGGTGGACCCAGGCCTGACCCCTTTCCACCAGGCAGCCTCCATGTGCTACCTGCAAGCCCCAGCGAGTGATCACCAAGGTACGGCCACTTTCACTGAGACTCCTGTTTTACTGGGAGGGTGTGTGTGTTAGCGGGCACTCAGACTGGCAGAGAGATACTATGTGCCTCTCCATTCCTGTCCAGCACACCAGCAATGCTGGGGACAACTGTCAGTCAAGGTTCGGCAGTTTTATCGTATGGAAAAAATATTAAAAATGACTTCTACTCTTAGGGAAACACAACAATCGAAGTGCCTGTGCGTATTAATAATCTGTGTAGGACAACAAAGACCACCACCCCACCCTGCCTGATTAGATTTTAAATAAGTATTTCATCAGTTAGACATTGCCCATCAGACAACAGGATGATGGGTGAGAGATGGGAACACACGCCGTGCCATGCAGACTCAATCACTCCGGTACTAACCCTCAGACTGCCACGACTACCCACTGACACACGCTCATCTTCATCAGAAGCCTATTGAAAGAAAGGACGAGAATAAATGTGAAGTGACACCATAAAGAAACCAGTGCTCAAATCTCAGAGGGACTGGCTGGTCCGACCCCACAGTAGTAGGGTGGGCCAGACACTGCCCAAGAGCTCAGGGAACAAGGCTCAGGTCCTCAGCACATGGGCTTTGTATGCCTATTTGCCTAGGACTGTTTATGGAAACATGGACTTAAATTAATTTGATTAATTATAAGTAACTTATAGACAAGTTGTAAATAAACCTCAGTGTATATTGCTATGCAAATTGTTCATGGGTAATTCAGTAGCATAAAAAGCACTGAAAGTGTCATGAGTGTATTAATATTCAGAAAATCTCCCAAAACCACTCTTCTCACTGAGTTTAGGTCAAAATGCTGATGACTGAGCTCACGTTCTTTGTTGAGGCAATAACATCTGTATTCGTAGAGTTCTCTCATAAACACCAAATATAGTTTAGGCACTAAAATAACAAATTAGACTTCTATCAAAATGCCCAGGTAATGAATGAACAGGGTACTAACCGATGTGTTCCTTCTGGATCTGCGCGAGTAGCGCTCACTGTCTTCCTACCAAAGCAACAGGGAGACGGTATAAAGAGGTTAGAGACAGGCAGAGCAGAGTGCTTTAAAAAGCCGTGGACAGCCCCGAGGCAACAGAATACAAAACTCCTGATCTAAATGTCAAATGAATATTTTCTTTGCTTCTGTTTAAAGCCTTCAACTAAACCCCACGGGAAATGCCTTCTTCTATGGGAGGTTCTTAAGCACACAAATAACTGGCATATTTCATGGCTTGAAAAACAGAGAGAAGGCAGAGAGGCAAAAGCTAGGTCTTATTTTTCTCTAACCTCTATAATCTGGTCCAGTTAAATCAACCTGCTTTTCCCCTTACACTTAGAACCTTGTTCTCTATTTTTGGGAATCAAAAGATAAATCATTTCCATTTAAAAGAAAAACAACAACAAAAAAACCCCAGTAAGGATGTCATCCTACCTACCCTAGCTTGAGGATCCTAAAACATAGGGTTTTACACTCTGATGTTAGGGCATGACTTGTGGTCAAAATTGGCTGCAGTTACAATTAGCAACTCTCTCTTTCTCAGAAGTATGTAAAATGGTAGCACGCCTTTAATTGTCTTAAGAGTTTATAATATTACATGTGCTTAAATGAAACAAGATAAACTGAAGGCTCACACAGGTTGAGCTTGGTCACTTTTCCAATAGAGGAAGTGTGTGCTCTTCCTAGTTTCAATGGGGAACTATGTGTTCTTTTTTTATATCACATGCAATATCTAAGATGACAGTCTTAGATGACTTAGGTGACAGTCTTGTTTTATGCATAGGAACACTGAACAGGACATTGGCACCCTGGCCAGGTCCTCTGGTGCTGAAAGCACATGACAGTGTCCCTGGGGCCAGCTAGTGGAATGGCAGTGGGACAGAAAGAGATTGGGGAATTAGTGAGAAGAGGGAAGCCCTGCTCTGGGAGCCAGTGGAAAGTACCAGAAGGTGCCCCTCCCGAAGCCTCCCCACATGGGCATCTGGGGGCCAGCTAGCTCTCAACTGACCTGGGAAGGCAGAAGGTTGTTCTAGGAAATGGTGGAGATGGTGAAGGAAATTTCTCACTAAGGAGCAGTGGCTTCAGTGGGCATGGGTGAGCCGAGAACCCAACAGTGAAGATGATAAAGGTGGAATGGGGGTGACAGGGCAGCTGGCTGCAGTCCTAAGGAAGGAAATGGAGCCAAGGCCCCTTCTGGCTCCAACTAGAACATAACAAGACATTATGGTAACCTAAGGTTGTCTGGAAAGTTCTCACTCCATTGGGCACAGGCCCAGCCTGAGTACCTAGTAGAAATCTTCTGACCCAGGAAACTGGGGAGGCAGGAAACTGGCGGAACCCTACAAACTGCTAGCCTGCAGATGTCAGCCAGCAGCTACAGAGCAGACAGGACACATGCCTGGCCAGGGAATTTCTTAGCAGGCTGCGCGAGGGGATGTAAACAGTCTGAGACCAGATGCAGAGCTGCCCAGAAGAAAACCTCTCAGGATCAAATTACAGTGCAATAGGAAATCTATCTACATACCCAAACTGCATAAGAATTAAATTATAAGCCACTTAAGTCTTAAAATTGTATGCAATGCCTACCATCCATTGCTCGATGTCACCCCATTTTGTATCCAGCCCATAATATTTCTACAGACAGAAGGGAAAGAAAATTAGGCAAGAAGTGACATGGGCAAGGCACAAGAAACTGATCTAACATGCATTTCCCACCTGTGCCCAAGCCACACTGTGGAGGTAGCATGCCAGGGAAAGCAGTCCCAGCTTGGTGGCGTCTGCAGAGGAAGTCCCGCCCACGCAGCCCTGCAGGTTGAGCCTGTGGAGAGACTCCCTGCCAACCCACTCCACCCCTGCAGGCCCAGGGAGCTCAGAACAAAGCCTTCCTGGGCCAGGGTGGCTGCAAAGGTGAACCTAGTATAGAAGCATTGCAAGCCTCTCTGTAAAGCTGTTCATGCCTCTACAGCAAATGCGCTGAAGGACTAAACACTGTTTAGGGGAAGCAGAAGCCAAGAGCCATTCCGTGTTGTTGCCCCAGGAAGTAGGAAACCCAGAGTAAAGGGGAGAAGTTCTGTGCTGATGAGGATTTGCAGTCTGCGTGCTCCAGACATCTGACCTGAGGGCAGGCCCGAGAACTCCTTTGGATGAGACATCCTTTGGATGTACTTCTGGCCTGCTATGGATGGAAAGATGCCCGCAGCCTGCACAGGAGGCCTTTGGGCAGGAAGAGAAATATGCACATCTGCAAGTTATGTGTGGGGTTATTGTGGTTAAGCTCCATGTTTTTTACCTTGGCAGTCTAAACCACCATGGTCCAAATTAGACTTAAAAAAGCAGGTTCGGAATGGCTGTTACTAAATACAGTAGCCCCAGAGTCAGGCAGGAACCTGGGCAATAGAGTCAAATTACAGGCTTTGCTTTTCTCCTTACTTCCCCCTCAAATTCCAGTAAGAAAATCAAGAAACAGCCAACCAAACTCCATGTCACAAAATATAGATGTGGCTTTTCTCTTCAACACTATACTCGCATGACCAGAAGGAAAAGATCAGATGCTAGAAGTACAAGGTAATTTCTGAAACATGCTGCTGCTGTTTGGTTTGGTTTCATGGTGCAGGGTGGCCAGAGCTAAGATGCACGGCTACTGGACGGCCTTTGCCCTTTCTCTTACAGATGGTGGTAAGGAAAAAGTTGGAAGATGAGATCTGGGAGGCAGAACTTAACAACACTTGGAAGGCAGCAATAGCGAACTCTAATACAAAAAGCCACAGGAGCCACATATTTTTCTCGATTTCCCTAGACTATAAATTCAGAAAGTATTTTAAATCCAATTTCAGTGAAAGCATCAGCATAAGGCTATTTTGCATCTCGTTGAGGTAGCTCCACCTTTACTATCAACTTCCAGATTTTGCCTGGGTAAAATAATGCCTTCTCTCATTTATCTTAATCTCTTTTATTTTACTTACAAACATATATTTTTTTAAAAAAGAAGACTGATATATATTCACAATAAAGTTATTTAAATTCCGAAAGAAGTCTATATTGCAGGTTTTTCTGGTTTCATATATTTCCTTTTGTCCCGTTCTATGCCTCTGACAATGTCAACATGATAAAAATGGGAAAGGAACTCAAACTCTTTCAACTAGCTCCTGGTCTTATAAACAGCACTGTAGCTCCAGCCACCTTCCCATGCCCTGATCCCCGGGGCCCAGCCACAACCCAGGGATGCCCAGTGGTCAGTGCTCACTGTGGCCCCAGCCTGAGCCAGCAACATCAGCAGAGCAGCCTGTGCAAGGGCCAAGAATGTCAAATGTAAACACTGCAATTAGTGATTAGCCATGAGTCACGCAGAGGGAGCGGGAGCCGGACTGATGCGGGAGGCTCCACTTTCAGAAACAACTTTGCTTCCAGAGAAACCATTCAGCCCAGCAGCCATCTGGGCTGGGGAGAGTGCTGACTGTGACTGCCTCCTTTTCCTCATCGTGAACCTGAGGGGTAAAAGTGTGTCCCTTGGCACAACTGTGCCTGTGCTCCTGGCTGTGGACTTCTGGAGTTCCTCCAGCTGTGCATCATATACTAGACTCCATTCTCAGGTTCTCACCACACATCCCAGGTGCACAAGCAAAAATCCAACAGTGACGCAGGACAGGAAAGGAAAGGATGCGAGTAGAAATGACCAAATCAAGCCCCTTTCTTGGGTTTGGGACAGGAAAATCCTGCGGTGAGGGCTTCCCAGCCTTCCCTTGAACCTGTCAAATTCTTCCTGGACTCTAAGGATGGTTTGGAACTCTGGCTTCAGTACCCATTTCCATACTGGACCCTAGGAAAACTCAGAGAGTACACAGAGGTGCTGGTGTCTCCTGATGGACATCTCTGCCCTCTTCAAGAGCGTAGATCTGCAGCATGGAGGGCAGGACGGCAGGACAGAAAGACTATCCAGAGTTGAGAGTACAGGATTCCAACATGTCAGGGCTCGCAGACTTGCCGATGACATGTTTAAGGTGCTCTAACCTTGAGATTTTGTGACCTTATTATTCTAGTGATCTCAGCTGCTCTAAGAGAAAGGTACAGTTGCTCTTTATCTAAAGACTAAACAAACTTAGAAAAAGAAACTACTGCTGATGTCATAAGTGACACCCTAAACTTATCCGCTGGGCAGTCTCAATGTACACAAATCCCACAGACTCTCAGGGGGTCAGTGCCTCCTTTCTGCTTTGTTGCTGAACCCTGAGCCACTGACGTGGTTGTCTCTGCATTTTTCTGGATCTGGTCTGCTTGGTGCACTCACTTCTAAACTTCAGCTCTCCCTGCAGAGCATCAGGGACAGAGACTCCTGTTGGTCTCAATGCTGGGGATTGATTGAGGGCGGGCTTATTTTAAATTGGTGGATTTGATTTATATCTTTGTTTTCTCTTTGCTCATTTAAAAAAAATCAGTATCTAATAATTTCTTAATGAGTGGTCATTTACATTGCTATTTTTAAGGTTTTCTAATAAGGTTATCTGGAAAGATAATCTTTCTCTTTCAATATATGATTTCAAAAGGTTCCTCAAATTCTGAAATGTGATTTGGTATTAAAATTCGTTTTTTTCTTGAAGAGATGACTTTTTAATTCTTGGAGGAAAAAGGAGGCAAGAGAAGTGTTCAGCGCACACTGCTGGTTTCTGTGGTGGACAGGTGGACAGAGGCCTTACTGACACAAATAGCAGTGAGACTGCTTATGTGTCTTCAATGCAAAGTGTTGTTTCTGAAAGGTGACCAGACCTTGGCAAGGAAACAAAACAACAAAAACCCCCACTACATGCAAATTAGAAAAGTAAACAAGCCTACCTTTTGAACCTGATAGATCTACAGAGAAGAACAAAAGAAAACAGGAAGGAAACAGAAAATCAATTAAGGCAGCAGGAACCGCAGGAGAAAGACTCTGTAAATAATCAGAAATATGAGTAAAAGCCATATGGGGAAAAAATGATGACTACCGGTAAAATATGAACAAAAATGTGTGAAGTCTCATTGAAAGTGTCATTTCATCACTCACCTTACATTGATTTAGATATTCTGGTGAAACAGGGCACCCCACACAAACCTCTACTAGAATCCCAGTTATTCTAATGCACAAGTGTGAATAACCTATTGTTGCCATTAGTGGGAAATAGCAATGCTAATTTCTTTTCATAGTAATAAAGTTTAATGAAAAAGCACAGAAACGTAACTGTCAACTCACAAATAGTGTAGAAAGAGGCTTTGATGCTCTGATCCATGCAGACACATACAGACTACCAGGAAATTCCCCCAAAACACAGTGATGGTTAGAATGTAACTGAAATATTTAAAGAAGCTATAGGAGAACCTAGACAATGGCAAAAGTGTGTACCTCTCTCACTGTCATGGACAAACCTGGTTTGCTTCAGGGGCTTCTCCTAATCTCATTGTAAGTATAAGGCACTGCTCATTTGCACTATTCAACAAATCACGTAGAAATGCTATGGTTCTAGTCCTACGTGGGAGATCCCAGGTGAATATACCCAACATCATGACTCATAAACACAGCACTTCCTGCCAAAGGTTTGTCAAGTCAATCACAACAAGAAAGAAACACGCTGATCCCCATCTTTTTCTATCATGAGGTTCTCCTATGAAGTTTGAGGTCACCTGGGATTTGCAAAGAATGTCTGCACCTTATTCTCCCCTAGTGAATCCATTTAAAAGGAGTTCGCATCCTTTCAAACAGCCCATTGCACTGCTGATAGAGCCATTAGGGAGGCTCAGGGGGCTGGAGCAGCCTGGCTGGATAAAGTTCAGGCCCTGAGGCTTGATGACAGACCTGCACCCCAATACCACTCCCCTCACCACCTCTCTGCATACTCTGCAAGCTCTCCCAGGGGTCCCCAACTCTGGCCACCAGCTTGCCACCCTCTTTAGCCCCACCCCAGGTAGACTCAGCCCTGGGGGCCCATGGCAGATCAGACCTCTTCCTCAAGGAAGCCAGGCCTGCTGGACAGCACTGTGTGCACGAGAAAACAGGGATCGAGTTTCTCAATTCTTGCACCAAAGTACCAGCCGTGCTGGTTAAACACCAGTCTTCCAAACCATATTCAGTTCCCCTTAATCAACAACTTCAAATGCCAGTGCCTGGGCCATCAGATGGGTGAGCTCAAACAGTGCTTGCTGCTTCTATTAATAGCCAGGCCAGGAGAAGATGTGCACAGCAACCTGCAAGGAGCTGTGGATGTCAGGCTGCAGGCTCAGGCTGTTAGGCACACCCTCTCATTAACATGTCCACGTGTGGACAAACACGGGCACGTGTGCACACACAGCACAGACCAAGGACAGCTGCTTCTGCAGCGCCTGACAGTGTCGATTCTGTGTTTGAGGGGCTGCGCCTGGGATCTGGCACCTGGGAGACACTTGGCCTGTTTCCACTCGGAAAATGGCGAGGCCTTCCTCTGTTTCCCCTTTGCTATGGGTGCCTGCATGCTGGAAGGTAAACTTCCATCAAGAATTTTTGCAGGAGCATTTTGTAGCAAGTTGCTTAAATCATTATGCATATATGTAAATCGTTCTTATTCACAATTAAGGAGAGAATAAATTTTATCTAAGTGTATAATTAGGAAGATAGGCATGTATATACATATGATGAAATTCACTGTCACCTTGCTTTTGTGGAAATTTCACGTTGGCGTTTGTGGTAAAAGCTGCTTAGGACATGATTACTAACTCGGGCCTGAATACCTCCCCTTGCAAGGAAGTGGGGAGGGGAGGTGCTCCAGTTAAACCAGGGCCTTGGATGTTGCCGTGCAACTGGAAAGTCCAAATAATTAACAGAAAAATTCAGGAGTTTAAAATTCATGGTAAATCTTCCCGCTTAAAATGATAAAAGTGATTTGTAGGGGACCAGTGCTAGGAAAATGCTAACTTTGTGCTTCTCTGGGTGAAGGAAGAGAAAATGCACAAAAATGTTTTCAAGTTCTAAATTCTAAAAGCAAAATAACATAAAAACTAGAGCTAATGTACAACTTTGTGCTTACCACCAGGAGGGAAGACGTGGTGGGCTACCTTCAAATACTGGCTGAGTTTTCTGCACACGCAAACCCAGGACAGGCACTGCTCAGACACAGGAGAACTGTGTTGCTGGCCAGCCAGGAGGGTCACTTCCAGTCACTGAAGGAGAGTGGCCTGGCCTGTCTCTAAGAAGCCATGTCCCCGTTGTCCCCAGCACTGTGGGGACTGGCCTGCAGCTCACCTTCCCCTCCATCAGGACTGTGGTCTGACTCTCTTGACTGACCCCTTGGGCTGGGGTTCCCGGTACTCTGTGACTATTCTCATGCCACCTGGATGAGCATTCTCACCAAGTCAAGCCTGGCCACACCCCTCTTCTGCTTACACATCCCCTGGAGTGACAGTGAGCACCTCGGGCTGGTGGCCAGCCAGTCCTACAGGGAGCATGGCCAGCTTGGTCCTTGCTGGAAAGTGATAAGAAAAGAAACTGGAAACCCAGATTTTCATCTGAAATCTCAAGTGTTGAATATTGGTTACATGAGCTAAATCAGGACATCAGCCCTCTGCCAACATAACACATTCAAACCTTCCTAACGGGAAAAGCCACTCAGGGTGGGCTTGGAGTAGATGGTTCCACGTTGTCTTAAAAGCATGGAAAAGCTTGCCACCCAACATGAGCTCAAGAGCCCGCAGGCTTGTCAGAAATGGCTCCTGGCTCCTGGCCCCTGCTTGAGATTTTGAAAACCAGCAGCAAACAACCTGGACTGTCGCTCAGCCCAGGAGGCAGTTTCTTCCATAGTTACTTCACCCACGATGTTTATTCTGTTCTCTGTGTCACTGTTCAACACTGTGAAAATCTCAGGGAAAATATTTTTTAAATGAAACAAGTCAGCCAGTTTAAAAAAAAAAAAATCCACCTGTTCTTCCCTGTTTTAATTCAGACTAGACTTCGGTCAACAGGCCCTGAAGCTCAGACCCAGCACCTTTTGGCTCCTCAGCCACAAAGCTGGACTCAGGAGATCTCTGCAGACCCATATCGGCTATGTGCACCCCCGGCCTGACCTTGACCAAAAGCCACACATGCAAACATATTCCACCCAGGAGCAACGTGAAGAGGACAGGTACGTCTGCATTTGCACACTGTGCTGAAAATTAAACCTACTGTGGGAAGAACCAACCGAGGGCCCCCCGGGTTACCTCCTTCTGCTGCCGCTCCAGCTCCTTCATTCGGATGTCTCGAGCCTCCGCCCGGGCTGCTCGCTTCGCAGCAAGCCTGGCCTCCGCCTGAAACACACCGGAAATCATGTTAGGAAACAGAGCAGCTGGCCCTCCGGGTAGATGGTTAACGATGCTGTCAGGAGAAAATCTTGTTTAGGATTTAATGAACATAAGGCAATGAATCACAGACTTGTAGGAATTACAACGGCACTGGTGAAACAGCCATTGAGCATTCAGTAGTCCCCTTATCCATGGCTTCACTTTCTGTGGGTTCGGTTAGTTACCTGTGGCCCACTAAGGTTCAAAAACACTAAATGGGACAGGTGCCAGTGGCTCATGCCTGTCATCCTACATACTCAGGAGGCAGAGATCAGGAGGATGGAAGTTCAAAGCAAGCCTGGGCAAATAGTTTGTGAGACCCTATCTAAAAAAAAAGAGCTGAGGAGTGGCTCAAGATGTAGGCCCTGAGTTCGAACTCCAGTACCACTAGGTAGCCCGAGTAGATCTTGAACTTGTTATTGTAGCCCAGACTGGCCTTGAACTCTTGATTCTTTTGCTTCAGGCCCCCTAGTGCTAGGGTTACAGAGGTGAGCCACCACACCTGGCCCTGATTTCTTTCTAAATTCCAAATTGAGTATTGACCTGTCACGGAGGCTGGCTCATGTATGACCTCATCTATAACAGGTTTCATTCCTGTGTTTTCTTAATGAATCTAGCCAGGGTGTTTCAAATCAAGTAGTGTCAAAAATCAAAACTGGAGCTGGGGCGTGACTCAGTGGTAGAGTGCTCACTTGACAATGCAAAGCCCTAGGTGGGTTCCATTCCCAACACTGAAAAAATAGAATCCCAGATACATGGGAACTCTGATACTTCATTGCCTCTTCTGAAGATTCCAGACCACATGCACCTGTTAAAGGGCCTCTCAAGGCCTGAAAAAGATCCCAGCGCTGGAGAAGGGGGGAGAAGAAGGCTCCTCAGGTTGTCATCACCCATACACTATAATCCAGCCATAGGCCAGTCAAATGACACCGTCCACAACAAGTGCAGCCACTTCCCCAGCGCTTGGGTTGGGAGGCACAGGACTCGGCTTGGTGCCTGCTGGCTCCTTTCTGGACTGACATAGACTGGACAAGAGTTTTGACAGCAGCCTTGGCCCATGAGCGTGGGTGGGGAGGAGTAGGGAGGGAGATAGGGGAAAGAAAGGGGAGGAGAGGAGTAAGAATACAAGGAAGAGGAAAGGCTGGAAGGACAGGGCCACCAGAGAGGGCAGAGGGAGAAAGTTGTGTAGTCTGCAGAGTTCTAGGACAATCCCCAAGAATCTCGTCCTCCTGGTGTGGACACCCTGTATGGACCTTCCCCTGGAGTGTGGGCCAGTCAGTGAATATGATGACATTACTCCTGTGGTTATGTTACATTGTGTGGCAAAGAGAAGAAACATATAAATAACCCAGGTGCTTTATCAGCTGACTGAGTTAAGCAAAGGGGAACTGCTTGGTGGCCTGCCCCAATCAAGCAAGCCCTCTAAAAGAAGAGCCAAGAGGTTGGAGAAAGCCTTTTGTTAGTCTTGAGAAAGCTATCACATGGGAGAAGCTTATGAAGGGGCCTAAGTGCAGGTGACAGCCATCAGAAACAGGGGACCTCAGTCCTATAACTCTAAGGACCTGAACTCTGCCAACCACCAGGTGGGCTTTGGAAGAGGACTCTGACCTCCAGAAAGACCCCAGGCTGGCTGACACCAAGTGTCACCAAATGAGGCCCAGAGAGCGACCAAGAAGGCTGGGCCACACTCCTGACCCTAGGAGGGTCACAGATGGGCACTCTTCTAAGCCGTGAGTCTCTGGGTATTTGTTACACATTAGTCGATGATCAGTAAGAGGTGCGGTCTGAGATGACCCCTGCCCCACAGTGCCAGCCTCCTGGGAACTGGGGGGAGTCGGGCACCTGCACAGTTCTTCCCCCTGCCTCCCCGTGCCAGCCTGCCCATCTGGTTCCCTGTGCCACCTGGTCATGTGCACCTACTACCTGGAGGCTCCCCTCAGAACGGGGTTCCCATCACGGTCCACTTCAACCTAACACGCCTGCCCTGTTCTTGAGGGTAGTGGTGCTGAAAGACTAAAATCCAGCAGCCCTGCCTGGAGGGCCTGGCCCCAGATTGATAAAGGAGCCCCATGAATGAAGCCAGTTATGGAACAGGTTATATATGAGGACACAAGCAAGCTGATCCTCCTCCCCTCACACAGGTACACTGTGCTGACTGTCACCTTAGATAAGAATTTAGAAAGGAGATCAATTTGTAATTCATTATCATTTCAGATCCTTGCAGACACCACCATGTAAAGCACGTATAACTTTCACATGACTCATCTATGGAGACAAAGGGCTCGTAATACAGGAAGTGGTGACAATCATCTTGTTCCCTGGAATCTGCCAACTAAAACTCAACAGACACACGAGCCCAACACTGAAACTGGTCCAACACCTATGAGTGGCCTGTGCACGTCTTCATGAGCACAAAACTCAACTTGTCACATAGCTCTTGACACTTGCTTGAGATGCCCCAAAGAATCATAGAGAGCAGGTGTAGTGGTTCATGCCTGTAATCCCAGCTACTTGGGAGGAAGAGGTAGAAAGATCATGGTCCTAGCAAAAGCATGATATCCTATCTGAAAAGCAAACTGAAACCAAAAGGACTGGGGGCATGGTTCAAGTGGTAGAGCCCTTGTCTAGATGAGCACAAGGCCCCAAGTTCAATCCCCAGTACCACCAAAAAAAAAAAAAAAAAAGAAAAGAAAAAAGTAGGGTTCCAGTGGCTCATGCCTATAACCCTAGCTACTCAAGAGGCAGAGATGAGGAGGATCACAGTTCAAAGCCAGCCTAGGCAAATAGTTTGTGAGACCCTATCTCAAAAAAAACCTATCACAAAAAAAGGGCTGGTAGAGTGGCTCAAGGTGTAGGCTCTGAGTTCAAACCCCAGTACTGCAAAAAACCAAAAAATAAAAATTGTACAGAGCTTCAATACAGTTCACTCTATTCAGAGACGGCAGTGGATCAGAGTACAGCCACTGTGACATCACCAGGGAAAGTGCTGGACTAAGCCATTAAATAAAAAGTACCAAGCAGCTGAGGTCCATCATGGCCACAAACTCTAGCCTGCTTTCCTCCACGTTCAGCATGAAGCCCAGGCCTGCTCTCAAGGTGCCAAATGTCCGGGCGGGAGTCCTCTGGGCTGGGGTGTCTTAGGCCAGTGCCCTGGTGGGGCAGAAAGAGCCTTCCTGGATCCATGCTTTTGTGAAACACAAAACTGCATGCTTGAGGTCACAGTGTGTCAGACTGCATTAACAGTTTACAAATGTGTCCTTTCACTTTCTGTACTCAGCTTGTAGGGAACCAAGGACAGCTTCCTGACCATCACCAACCAGCAGGGACCACACGAGCTCACACAGCACTACTGTCTGGGACAGCCAGGGCAGTTTGGGTCCCCAGTCACCAGTGACACAGGCAAAGGCATGGGAGACATGGAATAAAGGGGAGGAAAGTGAGGGGGGGCTGCTCTCAGGGAGAGCTCTGCCCACTCCAAAAGCCAAGGAAGGCTGGGGTCTTGCCAGATCTGAGCCTAAGCTGAACCCTGAGTAAAGTGCAGAGAGCCAGGGCTGGGGGCTGGGGCAATGAGGGGCCCCGAAGGCTGGAGGGCCTGGGCTTTAGGCTCTGGCTTTCAGTTTCTTTATCTGGAATCTAAGATGCAGAATTCTAAGGAATTCAGAACGGCTGAGGCTTTTAAGCGAGAACACAGCATGCTTGGGAGACAGAGGTAGATGGGTCACAAGTTCAAGACCAGTCTGGACTACATATTGAGACCCTGTCTCAACAAACCAAAACCTCTAAAAAAAGAAAACTACCCTGGCAGCAGGGACTGGGACGGAGAGGACCACGTGAGCGACTTCAGAGCCTGCCTCTGCACGCGGGCTGGCAGAACTGCACTCGAAGATCAAGCTTGAGTTAGCTTAAGGCTACAGGGCACAGCAGTGAGGGAGAAAGACACTGGAGGGAAAGTCAGAAGCCCAAAGGCCAGGGGAGTCTTGGAGAAGAACCTGCCACCTCTGCCAGGCCCGAGGCTGTGGTACCAGATGCTGATGTATGCCTGAGCTTTCTCACACATGCTGCATATGGATGCCTGCTAGCCTCAAGGGCCTGGGCGACTCCGAAGTCAGAGGATGCCCTAGATTATCCCCTCTCCAACTCCCCCGCCTCGTGGGAGAAGACAGCGACCAAATGAGCTGCAAGGATAGAACATATAAGAAAAAATAGGTAGAGGTATGGAATTTAGGATACAGAGCACAAACTGCATAGCGCTTCAAAAAAAAAAAAAAAGTTAGAAGACAAGACTGCACAAGCTCCTAACACTCCCACATATCCTGTCCCTTGAAGTCTCTCCTTAGCTCCCATGGTGCCTGGAAACCCCCTCTGTGGACTGACTGACAACAGCATTCCTTCTCTGCCACCTCGGGGCACTCTCAGCAACAGCTCTGACTCCAGCAGCTTCCTGGCTCAGCCCTCAGTGTGCACCTGGCCCCATGTGCTCCCTTCCCAGGGAGAGGTGGCCCAGCGTGGTGGCACTCAGGATCTTGGGAAGCCTTCTGCTCTTCCCAAGGCCCAATTGCCACCCCCCATACACACACACACACACACACACACACACACACACACACACACACACACACACCATGATGGGATCCTCAGAGGTTGGGTCTGAACCCTGAGGTCGGAGCTCCTGACTAACCCAACACAATCCCATCTTTGCTGAGGGACATCTGGAGCATTTAAGGATGAAATGGTATGATCTCTCTCATAGGTCTTAAGTAACCTGGGTGTGGGAGTGGGGGAGGATGGAAATGGCTCTAAGTGGATGAACATTGTCGGGGGGAGAGGGAGGGAGATATGTGGCTCTTTAAACCAGGGGCTCGCCTATAATCCTGGCTACTCAGGAAGCAGGGATCAGAAGGATGAGGTTCCAGGCCAGCCCTGAGCAAACAGTTCTTGAGACCCTATCTTGAAAAAAGGGCTGGTGGAGTGGCTTAAGCGGTAAGAGTGCCTGCCCAGCAAGTGTGAGACCTTGAGTTCAAGCCCCAGTGCTGCCAAAAAAATAAATAAACAACAGGGGCTCTCAACTGTCACCCCAGAAGAGCACCAGTCATCCCTGGGGACTCATTAGAAATACAGCCTAAATCAGCTGAGTCAGAGCCTCAGGGAGGCACAGCTATGCTTGCTTCATAAGCATGCAAGCACAGTGTGCTGGTGCTCAGGATCTTTGATGATTTTCATTAAAAAAAAAGTTAAAAATTAAAGTGAAAGAAAGGAAGGAAGTCAGGATGCCCCAAACCAAACCCATGCTTGCTTGCTGCTGCTAGAAGATGGCCATGGTTCTGCTGATTTGCTAGGAAGTGCAGCTGTGCTGGCGCCCTGAGCTCCCCTCTCAGTCCCCAGGCCAGGCAGGGCAGGGACAGAAGCCCACAGGGCTGGGCTCCTTTGATGGGCCCCAGCCTGCTGGCTTCTCAGAACTCCCACAACTCCTGGTCCCAAATGCAAGTTGCATCTCCCCTTACAGGGGACACAGCCAGCCCTCCCTCCAGTGTGTTGCAGGCTCTGGCCTGAGAGCCCACAAATTGGGTTTTACAGGTACTGGATATCTCCAAACTTGCCTCATTACGAAAACTCCACAAAGCTGGAGAAAGAAGTCCTTCACCAGGATGTAAGAGAAAGCCCTGGACAAAGATGGCAGTCTAGGAGCCCTCCCACACCTTCTCACACCCTCCCACTGCCCAGCCACACACACATGGCTTCCCTTTGTCCTGGTCCTCATGCCTGTGGCAGGGGTATGTGAGCAGTAGCAGAAACTGCCTAAGGGTCGGCTCAGCCCCAAAACCCTGAACTCCAACTCCAGTGACAGCTGGGGACCCTAACAGCTCACAAGGTATCCCTGTGGCTCCTATCTGGAGCCACCACAGTGCACTTCAAAGACTAGACACATGACCAGTAGTGTGAGTAGAGGCCCTGACTGCTCAGAGGATGAGGTTTTCCAGGAGGCCTGCCTCATATTTTTCAAAAGTCCCATTCTATCCCCAGGGATGCTGGCTCTGACACACATTTCCTGGGCCTTGACGCTTTTCAGGGACATATGCCTAGTGGAGAAGCCTACATCCCACGCCCTCCCTCTCACCCGACAACCACGTAGCAGTGATGCCAGGGGTTGAGGGTTCTAGAGAAGCTGGAGGAATTTATAGGTCACAGCTCTCAGGCCATTCTTGAGAAATGAGATTGAGTAGGTCTTAAATCACTTTCTCCACCAGGCTGAGGAAGCCCTGTGGCTCAAAAAGCCAGCCCTCACCTACAGCAGGGCGCAGTGCACGCTTACTGCACAGGGCAGTGTGCAACTCAGAAACTGAAATGTGCTCTGGAGGGGAATGGTGACATTCTGCAACAGTTGACTTAAGAAGTCTGTCACCATATGTTAGGAACACCAAAGGAGAGCATACTGGACTGTGTGGACCAGCAAATGAGGGGACTCTGTTGCCTCTCTGGTCTGCTTCTCAAATGCTGGATAGAAATGACGCCCCATGAGCCTGTTCAGAGACAGGACCACTGTCTCACTCATACAGCACTCTGTACACAGGAGGAGGTTTTCATACTAACCATGCACATTCATTTTAGCCTCTGGGTTCTAGAATCAAGCAGAATTGAACAACCAGTAGCATTTTTACCAGGCCCTGTGATAGAAGTATTATTTATAACCTCTTCAGGAAAGGTTTAAGGATGTATTTAAAGTTCACTAGTGTAAGTGTAACAGGAACATTGGTGCAGTTGAAGCCTGAAGCAGAAAGAACGAACTGGCTTTGTTTAGGGACAGGCAGGGCCCCCCCATCCTAAAAGAGGAGGGAATTAAGCTCCTGGTGGAGCAGTGTGGACTCCACCTGGGTGTAGAACACACTTGGAAGCCTGTGTTAGCATGACTGACGTCCCACGGGGGTTTCCAGCCTGGGGTGGATGGATGCTGCAGGGTGACAAAGAATCCCCTTCCTGAGTTGCCTTAGCAACAGGAAGTGGCACTAGCCACCCACTTTTGTTTCTACGGAAACCCCCACCCCTCCAAAACAGTCTCCAAAAACAGTCTGCTATTCCGTGCACCAAGTGGAATGGGTAAAGAAGTGGGAAAGAGTGAGCACAGGCCAGCACCTCCACAACAGTGGCCGAAGCTGGCCTCTGTTCCATGGACCCACTGCCTGTGTGTCCTTCGGCTGCCATACGCATTTCATTTCAGTCTCAAAAGAAATGCTCACTTGTCCAAAACCCTGCATAGGGGAGTCATTCCCAGTGAGCTCCCCTGTAACAGGAACCCTGCTCTTCAAGGCTGTGACCTTGCGTGGGGGACACGCTGGGGAGGCAGCGGTCCATGGTGGGAGTGTCCACTCAGAGAGCACTGGAAACACTGGGGGCTCATGGCGTTTGGGGGCAGGGTCAGGTCCGTCAATCACACGGACTGGGAAGAGCATTCCCATAAAAACCCCGGTATAACTCTTGGATCTATACACTAATCCCAACTTTCAAAGACTGAAGATGTGCGTTACATGGTTCAAACACATATCACCACTCTGCAGGTGCCACTGTCATGGAAGGTGAGGGAAGACCACACCTGGTTCTGCTCGGAGCTTTCCCAACAGCTGGATCTGGCACAGATGTCAGCTCACAGCAGCAGCATCGGGGTCTCAGCCTGCCATACCCGCCCCTGCCACCAGGATGCCAGGCACGGGACTGCATGAGCATCTGACTGCTGTGTTCCTACACCTGGAAGTTCTCACTACTGGGGATTGAACCCAGGGCCTCAGGCTTGCTAGGTGTACTCTGCCACTTGAGTGATAGGACATCCCAGTCCTTTTGCTTTTTAGTTTCTTTTTAAGATAGGGTTTCCTGCTTTTGCCCAACATCCTTAGACCATGATCCTCCTACCTCTTCCTCCTGAGTAGCTGGGACCACAGGTGTGTTCCACTATACCTGGCTTAAAATTAAAATCCTGTGTGGGTTCATTTGAACAAAGTAATAAAGATGTTAAGCAACTTAGTTATTTAAAAAAAAAAAAAAGGCTTTAGGTCTGACAGAGCTGAGAACACAGCTTTGATACTTCTGATTGGAGTGGGTTCTGTGTCTCTCCACACCCTGCATGACAGAAAGTGGCCATGTTTGCTGAAGCAGCCCTGCAGGGCTTGGAGGTCAGGCTGGGTGCTTAGGCCACACTTTCATCAGTGCACTCAGACACTCAAAGATCTGAAGGACAGAAAGGTAAAGGCTAAAGTTCAACTTCATTTTTGCCTTTTGCATTATGTACTTGTTTATTGATTTTGGTGGTACTGGGGTTTGAACTCAGGGCCTCAAGCTTGCTAAGCAAATGCTCGACCACTTGACAACTTCACCAGCCCTTTTTATTTTAAGCGCTATGTTTCTATCAAAATTAACTCAGGTGCATTACAGACTCTGAAGCAGCTACCTTGCAAGGCTGCTCCTTGCTGGGCCCACAGGCTCTGAGAAGCTGCACACTGCCCTCTGCACTTGGGGGGACCCAGTGGACAAGTCCAAGAGTGCCAGGGGCCGACTCCCTCTCTCAGCCGTGTCTGCAGCATTTTGGATAGGGATCAGGTGGAGACTGTCCAGAAGGGAGTCTGGAGACCTGGCCGCCAGCCTGGGCTCCACACACACCAAGTATGGAGCTTGGAGAAGTTACTTAACTGTTGAACATCAGTCCCCGTTATAGGAGCGTGTGTGTGTGTGGCGGTGAGGGGAGGAGGGTGCTGGCTACGTAATCTCAAAGTGCTTCCTTCCCCTCCAAAATTCAACATCTATGTGATAAACAAGAGTTTCCTTATTCCTGAAATTCTGCTTCTCTCTGCCACAGCGGACTTAGCCATACACTGAGATTTCCAGAGCATCTGTTTCCCGCTCTGCTACTGGAAAGCTCATGGTTTTGCTCTTCAGAATAAAAAATGATTTTGGAGAGCTTCACTCACTAAAATAATGAACACATGACTTGGGAACAAATGATGATGTTACTTCACTGAGTGCCATGGCTGTTCAAACTTCACAACACAATCTTGGGCTCAGCAGCCACCTGTCCTGACACCGCACATAACTTCCGTGCTCATGAAGCCCTCTCGCTTTCATTTTAATTTTTCTTTTTTTTTGAGATGAATGAAATCTTTGCATTTCCTTCAATAGCCTCAACATGCTGCAAACACTAGAAGAGCCCTGACTAACATGGATGTGTGGGACTGACAGGTGAGGGGCCTCACCTGTATCACTTCCTCTCCAGGTGACAGGTTCCCTCCAGTCACCTTGGTTCCACTTCAAATTGTCCCACAAAACCCACACCTTTAAGGGTTCACCAATCTTAGTGCCCCTCAGAATAAGGCTGAAAGCCCCAGCAGTACAGGGCTTCCTGCTTGAGGCGCTGAACACCTTACGACAACCTCTCCTACTCCATGTGGCACTCCTGGGAACAGCTACGAGAGACCACGTTCCTCTCAAAATTAACTCAGATGAATTACAGATTCTAAAGTTATCATGAAACCATCTCTCTACCCCCAGTGAGCTCATCTGTTTGGGCGGGGGTGGGAGAAAAAAGGCTTAAATGGCTGATTTCTGGGTGCAGGTGGCTATTAAGCAATTGTTAAGATGTCTGTATGTGAAGAAAAATAGGCTTCTGCAACTCTCATTTCTACTATTTATTTCCTTATTTAGAATAATAAGGTTCATTCAATATTGTCTTGTCTGAAAAGTACCAGATACAGAAGAATTTGAGAAAATGAAGACTTCTCACACACACTCAGGTGCAATTTTCTTGGAGGAAGAGGGGGAAGGAATAGGCTTCAGGGTCTTTCACTTTCTTTTTTTTTTTGGTGAAAGAGTTTTTTTTTTATTATTCATATATTCATATGTGCATACATTGTTTAGGTCATTTCTTCCTCTTGATCCACCCCCTCATCCTTCACTTTCCTGGTGGCCCTACAGGGTGGGCATCTCTGCACTGTGCCTACTTATCTTTCCTTGTCTGTCCGAGGACTTGTGTCCTACAAGGCAAAAGAAACCCTTTCCCCAAAGAAGCAAAGAGAAGCTGAGGGCAGTGGTGACAACAGGGATGACGGCGGGGGTAGCTTGTTGCACATTTACCACCCGTATACAGTATACAGAGGTGGCCCTTGTCGGCACCAGTTTCACCCCAGCAGTCATGGGTCTGAGCTGGCTCCACCACCTCCCACCAACTTTCTGAGTCTCAGCTTCCTCCTTATCTGTAAAAGGGAGCTGAGAAACCTGTATCTTCCAAAGGGTTATGGCTCAGGAAGAACTTCTACACAGATCTGTTCTAGGCTGCTCAGCAGAGGGCTGGTAAATTTAGCTACCTTACTACTCGAGCAGCACCTCCTATGCCAGCTACTGATCCAGCAGCATAAATGCCATGCAATCTCAGCTGAGAAGTTCAGAAGCTCAAGCAAAGTCAAGCAGAGTCGCAGTGCTGAGATAGATGGGAGACGCCCACCTGCGGGGCCGCCTAGAAAATGAAGGAGGTGGATTTCCCAGTCTGATCATGAAGCCCCCTCCTCACTCCTCTTCCTCCAGGAAAACTACACTTCCCCTTGCCACAGATAACAAAAAAGACACCAGGATCAGAAACAATGTGGCTTTAAAAATCTCCATTTTACAAACATATAAAGGAAACATTTTGGTTCAAGTTAAAAGTAAATCCTCCTTGTAGTTACTTAAGGCAAATTACTTCTCTGTTACAAAGTAGTATTTTAGATATAAGGAAAAACTAAGGAGGTTTTAAAGCTATCAAGTTACAAGATCAAGGAGAAACCTGGAAACACAGGAACACCCACCCTCCCCAAAATGAATGACATATATTTGCATTGCTTGGTGTCTTTGTTGTCCTTTCATTTTAACCAACCTTCCTTCCTTCCTCCCTCTCTCCCTTCCTTTCTTTCTTTCTTTTGGTTTATTGTTCTGGAATTCGGCCTGAGGGACAGGGCCTTAATAGAGATCTGCAATCACATAGCAATTTTGGATTATTCCATTTTGGATGGATTCAAAATAATGAGAAGTGTGGTGGTACACACCTGCAATCCCAGCACTCGAGGCTGAGGGAGGAGATCGTGAGTTTGAAGCCAGTTTGGGCTACATAGCCAGACCCTATCTGGCTATGTATTGTTTAATTCAGGAGAAAGAAGCTAATTCATTTAATTTTATCTAGATATTTAGAATAATGAAAGTTCTAATTAAGTAAATCCATTTTATGAAAATGAGTTTCTTCATTTAAAAAAAATACGCTAAAATTTAAGAGGTCTCCAGTTAAAAACAATAAGGTAATAAAAATTCCTCTTGTCCTCACCCCAGGTCTAACATACAGTATGCCAGGCTTCTTGGCTGGCAACAGAGGGTCGTAATCTACACGGTACGGCCTCTGGGCTCCAAGGCTAACGTTTTAGATGTGAGCCGATATTTTGGAGACACTGGCATGTGAGCAACCAGTCATAAACAATTCTTGTGCTGAGTCACATGGCCGATTTTTCAGGGATAGGAAATTCCTCTTGAACATTGCCTTTTGAGGAGCAAAGGCACTGCACCAACGCGTAGTCTGGCAGTTCTGCTGGGACTGGCTAAAAAGTTCACTCTCATCAGGTAGCACTCCAATCAGCTGCACTGCAAACACTTTTGCAACTATAAATAACCCAATTTCCTGTGCTTCGGGTAAGCGGCAGTTGAGACTGAAGGTTTTTTGCAATTTGCTTAGGAGGCTTCCGCTATGTGATGTTGGTTCAGGCTGAACAGAAACTCTTAAAAGAAAAAGGGAAATTTGGCCTCCATCTTTGCCTCAGTAGGACACTTCACCTACTAGACAAGACCTAACTCACTATTTCCATTATCTTAATTGCTCGGGAAATAACATATTTAAAACAAATCACAGGATTCCAGGGCTTGCCACTCAGCCCGAGCTACAACAAGCCAGCCACTTTCACTGGTGTCGGACCCTGCACTGGCGACACTCCAAGACCTGGGGTTTAGGCACAGGCACCTACAGTGGAGGGACTGGAGGGACTGTGTGCCCACCTTCTACCCAGCGCCTCTCCCCCCTACAGGGCTGAGTGCTCATTGGTGTAGGGAAAAAGGCCAGAGGTGACACACACAGTGCAAAGAAATGCACACTTCCCTCACTGTGGCACCTCATCCTCTCCAGAGCCAGCCAGAGCTGGTGAGGACTTTCATAAGCAGCCCACACACCTGCTGCAGTACTGTCTGTCTCGTGTGTGTGTGTGTGTGTGTGTGTGTGTGTGTGTGTGTGTGTTTCTGGGAATGGAACCAGGGCTTTGTTCATGTTAGGCAAATGCCCTACCCTCTACCACCAAATTACATCCCCAGCCTTTTTAATTAAAATTTTTAAAAATGTTTTCATGGTACTGGGGCTTGAGCTCAGGTTTTATACTGATGAGGCAGACACACTACCACTTTGAGTCATTCCGACATTTTTTATTTTTTTGAGATAGCATCTCACTACATAGCTCCATCTGACTTTGAACTCTTGATCCTCCTATCTCACCTCCCCAGTGCTGGGATTACAGGAGTGTACCACCATGCCTAGCTCTGATCCTACTTTTATCCTTTGCTAGGTGAGGTGGTGCTCACTACATTTGCCTCCTCCTAAGGTCGTGCTCACGTGGACTATGCAGCCCCAGATCCTCCTCCCCATAGGAGACAGTCCTGGGAGCCAGAGACAATCAATACAGAACACAAATGGTACAAGCCAGTCTGAAATGCTCGCCCCACTACTTGTCTCCAGCTTTATCCTCCAAACTATGGCCCAGGGCAGCTGAGTGACTCCCTTCCTGGCACAAGGTCCATTCCTCCACCCCCAACTTCCTTCCCAATCAGACCATTAACCTCATCAACAGAGACTACATTTTATTTCTGTTCTCCATGCTCCTCTTTAATAGAGTTTTTGCTACTACAAAAAAAAAAAAAAAGAAAAACTCCTATAGGGTCAAAATTTCCTAATGGAAACCCTAGCACCAAGTATGTTCCAGAACTCAGCATTTTTGGATTTAAGAAAGGGGTGGGAGGATGTAAGAGGATGCATACTTCATATAGACTTGACAGCACAAACAGCAACCCTTAATCAAATACATGACCCAGTCTGCAGACAAACATATGAATATTCACATTAAAAGGGATAAAGAAAGACTGAAAATAGCCTCCCATGGGTCAGGACAGGACTCTCTGCAAAATGACTTCTGCCATAAATTACACACACATACACACACACACACACACACACACACACACACTCCCCTTTTGGTTTTCAGAGCTTTTTGGATTCTGGTCTTGTGGGTGAAGGACAGTGGGCCTCAGCTGAACTACTACCCAAAATGAGACCCAATTCCAGGCTCTCCTCTGACCTCCAGGCAATATCCTAACCGGGTCTCACCAGGAGGCTCCCAGCGTCATACAGTAGGAACTCAGCCAGTGTCTTGGAGCTCTCCATTGTCCCCTCAGGAGCCTGCCTTGCCTTCCTCTTCAGACCCTGTTCTCAATGTTTACTCTCCCCTTCGCCAGGGACTCAAGCAGTTAGTTCTTGGGTGCTACAATCTGCCCAGGGTTAACTTCCTCCCCACTCTTGCCTTCTATGGTGCGCCTGGGCTGTGGCTCTGAGCACCAGCATCTCAGCAGAGTTCCAGCATTCCACCTTCCAAGACTTTTCTCTGATGAGGATCCCACGGTCTCACTGCAAGGCTCCCCCAGCCCTAGAAACCAATTAGGTTAAAGGGAGGAACCAGTGCTAAAGTCTGGCTTAATGCAGGAGGTCACAGAGAAAGCATATTAAAATGGACACTGAAAAAAAAAATCTTAAACACCTGACAGTCCTCAGCAAGAGACTTCACTTTCAAGCCTGCAGTCATCTGGGTCTCTTTCTATACCTCTGTGGCATTTCCTAGTTAGTTTCCCCAGGGCTGAGCAGTCATACTCATCTTGACTCCTCCACACACACCCAGTAGATGACTAATTTCTGCCTGGTGAAGAAGTGACTGTTTTGGGCTCACACTTTTGTCAAGGTCTCACAAAAACTTGATAAAGTAGAAATCTAGGGTCTCTCTCTGCAGTACTAAGCCCATAAAGTATTTCTTTTCCAAAGTAAAGTCTTTTACTTTTAACTATTCCCATTCACATCACCAGCGACCACAAGGAGTCAGGCGTGGTGGGGCATACCTGTAATTCCAGTACTAGGGAAGTTGAGACAGAAGGAGCTTGAGTTTTGAGCTATCTAGTCAGACCCTGTTTCAGGTTACCCCTCAAAACCCTCACAATCACAAGCTGCGTGGAAATGGGTAAACCTTCCCCACCTTGCCACATGCCCAATTATAAGGCTAAAGTACCAAGGGATCTGTGGTCCTCCCACACTGAATGTTGAGCTGGCTAATGGAGAAATCCTACTTAGGTAAGATACTGTCCAGACCCGGAAGACCCGGGGGAAACCGACCAAAGTGGATATGGTATCTGGTGTCCTTGGGTCAACAGCCAGGTAAGTGCTCCAAGCCACTCCAGCCACTGAGGGCGCCAGCTCTGAGGGGCTGTATTTTACAGAACACCAAACCCGCAGCCCCAAGTGAAACCCTACACCACGCCCAGATCTCAGTCCTCGGCTGGATTCAGGCCAGATCCAACCAGCTGAGCCGAGCCTTGTTGAGAGAGCACACTTCTTTTCGTCCTTGGAAGGGGCTTCAGGCCATAAAAAGTGCTTTCCAGTGCGCGGCGCGGTCCGCTGAACGCTCAGCCAACAAGTGATCGCAGCGGAGCCCGCTCCAACCCGCGCATCCGCCACCGGCCCCACGGCACGGTCAGGGTGCCCACTGCCCTTGACCGTAGAGCCATCGGGAACCCAACTCAACGGGGACCGCCGGCACTGCGAAAAGTCTGGGAAACGCGTCTTCCTCTTACCAGTCTCTGGGCTTCTGGGCTCAGACAGTCTATTTCCTTGTTCTGCGCGCCCGCAGGGCTGGTCATGGTGCCGGAGCGCAGACCCAACTCTTCAACCCGAGAACGGTCAGCAGCCGGCGGCTCTCAGTGCGGCTGCATGCCCAGAGCCAGAACTACGGTCCACCGAGCGGAGGAACTCCCCGAAGGGCCGGGAAGCTTCCGAAGCCGAAGTCCTCCGCCCAGGCGCGCAGCTCGATGCTTCCCGGGCTCGGGCGCTGCCGGCAGGGCGGGGCGCAGGTGGCCGCGGGCCCCGGGGGGCGGGGAGGGCACCCGAGAGAGGGCGGAGCCCGGGCCGCCTCCGCCCCGCCCTGCGGGCTCCGCCCACTCCGGGCCGCCCCCGCCCCCGGGCACCGCCCATGCAGGTCCCGCCCCGAGCTCCGCCCACACGGGGCTCCCCCGCCCTTCCTCTTGCGCCCCATTCACACGGGTCGAGTCTCCTACGCCCCGCCCACGCGGGCCTCACCCAGCCCCTCGCGCTCCATCCATGCGGCCACGTCCGGTCCCCCCGAGCTCCGCCCCTGGGCGCGCCCCTCCTCGCGGTCCAGCGGGGCGGTCATCAATCACCACCACCCAATGCCTCCGACCCCCACCGGAAAGGCGGGTGGGGAAGAGACCCTGGCCGGCCCCACCCACGGCCCCGCCCTGGCCACACGCACGCCCGGCGGGGCTGAGTCAGCCGGGAGGGCGAGTCCTGGCCTGGGAGAGCGCGCGCTCGGGGGAGGATCCGCGCCGGGCAGGGGCGGGCTGGAGGAGGGGCCCAGGGGGGCGGGGTCCGCGAGGGGGCGGAGCGAGTGGAACCTGGGACACGCGTCCCTGCGCCTGCACCACGCCACACCTGCTGGCCAGGGTACACAGCTGATGCGCCAACCTCGGGGACGGCAGAACTGCGCAGACGGCCCGCACTTGGCCCTGCCGCTGCGGCCAGAGGAGCGAGACCAAGCATGGGGGCCGGGGTGACTGCTGCCCGGCCGACTCGGTGTTGTGGAGCCTCGAGTCTGCGCCGTTCAGGTTTCAGCGCCGCGCGGGGAGGGCCCGAGAGGACCTGGAGGCCGCGGGGGACAGTGACCCGACTCCCAGCACGCGCCTCCTGCATCCACTGAGCGGGCACCCTCGTGATTTAAAAGAAAAAAAAGTCCAGGGCTGGTGGAGTGGCTCAAGAGATAAGAGCGCCTGCCTAGCAAGCGTGAGGTTTCGAGTTCAAACACCAGTGCTGCCTAACCCCCCCCCCCAAAAAAAAAAAATCTAAAGCAAGAAGATGGTTCCGACCTCGCCAGGCTGGGAGCAGAAGCAACTGGAAGGAAACACGATTTCCAAGTCAGCTGTCCTAGCCAAGCCCAGGCCCTGAAACCTTCCCGCACCCCCTCCTGCTCTGTCAAGGCCCTTCTCCAGACCACGTCCTGGGTGCTAGTTTACACAGGGCCTTCTCAGAAAGGCCACCTCCCCGCTCAAAGCGGGAACCAGCAATACCTCCTGAGCTGATTCCCTGGAGAGACCACAGATTCGCATTTCCGCTTTACAACTCTCCGATTTTTTGCCTCCTGGCCTGACTCTTGGTGACACGTTAGGGCTCACCTGTGTGCACCCGCGGCCTCCAGACACACTGGTTTCTGGGGAGGGCTCCGAAGGAGCAGACTATGGGGAGGGTGGGCAGCGGGAAAGATGGGTTCTGAGAGGCAGGAGAACCTGGCCTGGGACTGATAGGGGAGAAGAAAAATAAAAAAATGAAAGCTGAGCCAAGGCCTAGGTGTTGCTGGAGGAGAAATCCAACAGGTTTCAGATGGACAGCACCTTGCGCTCACAGAAGCCACTGGAGGAAATGAACTGCCGGCTTTAGTTGCTTCTCACTACAACACTTTTTCAAGGGTTGGTGTTACAATTCTCCATTCTATAAAATTTAATTAGTTGGGGAAAATAGTTTTAAGCTACATAAGCTACTGTGGGGTTTATGGAATTTATCATGGAGAACAATGATAATTTTACTACTGGTAACAATTTCACACTTGACAATGGTAGCCAGCTGATAATAAAATGGTTTTCTGCTGAGACTTCGGTTTGGATATTCTTATGTGGGTAATCAGATTCTAAATCTGCTCGATACATGGAATCCATCTCCCTGAGCAGGGCACTGGGGTGGCTTTGTTCTGCCTGTCCTGAGGCACTGGGAGCATTTTCCCAGACAAGGTGGCCAGCCAGCTGCTAGCTATCAGCTTCAGAAAACCACACAGGCAGGAATCATATTGTTGGGGGAGGAGGGCTTGGAGTTCAACCACCTCCGCCATTCACTATGGGGTCTTCAGCAAAGTCACTTAGCCTGTGTCTTGAGTCTTCTCCAAAACATTCCTGCTGGTGATAACAGAACCCCTATAAAGTCAAGGACCAAAAACACTAGAATGTGGACTTTGCTGAGGGTGAGCCCAGTGTTCAGGAAGTCCAGTCAAAAATCACACCCACATCCACCTTGCTGCCTGTGGAATCCCAGACAGGTTCCCCACTCAGGCCTCCTCCTCCTCCCTAGCAGGAAGTTGGGCTTCAGGAGCAAACCACTGTGGACAACACTTCTGATTCCACTAAGCAGCAGCGTAGCAAGGGAATGGCTATCCTGTCACCCTCCTAGGTGGGAGGGTGCACATTCTGCCACGTCAGTGCAGTCTGCCCTGTGCAGTGTCCGATCTCAGAATGTTCCCAGTGCCAGGCTCCACAGGCTTCTTGATAACTCACCTTGGTGGTGCCATTCAGATCCCCAGCCCAGGAATACAGTGGAGAGGCCCCCAGTCACCTTCCATTAATTTAGTTACAATCACCTCTCTGGTGGCCCCTCCTTGAAGCCCCCTGCTGGTGCAACAACTCCACCAGTGATGAATGGGTGACTAGAACTTACACACTGGGTGTACTTAGGAAAGCCATTCAGAAGTCAAGGCAGGGACAGAGGCCTGGCTCAAGTGGTAGAGTGACTGCCTAGCAAGCATGAGGGCCTGAGTTCAAACCCCAGTACCTCAAAAAAAAAAAAAAAAAATAGTCAAGACAAGGGGCATGGCTACGAAAAATGACATTTTGTAGAATGGGAAAGGTGGAGGTACACAAAATTTCACCCCCAATGCCCATAGCTCTAAAGGTAGCTTAGCAGAATGAAGTCAGCACTACAACCTTCCAAGAGTATGAAAGAATCAGATGAGCAGCCCTGGGTTTCCAAACTCCGGCAGATTAGCAGGAGAAGCCTGAGGGCACCTTTGGGAGTCTGGGGGCACTGAGGTGGGGTCGTCCACTGGCCTGAGTCAGCAGGAGGTATTTCTACAATCTATTGCTGTGAGGTAACTGGGCACCAGTGAGTCACACCTGTAGTCCTAGCTACTCAGGAGGCAGGATCAGGAGGATTGTGGTTAGTAGCCACCAGCCTGGGCAAATAGTGTGTGAGACCCTGTCTTGAAAAAACCCTTCACAAAAAAGGGCTGGTGGAGTGGCTCAAGGTGTAGGCCCCGAGTTCAAGTCCCATACTGCAAAATAAATAAATAAATAAATAAAAACCAAAAAGCCAAGGTCCATGACACAGAGTTCAGTTTTCTCCTTTTGGTAAGGAAGAGCGCTTCTCAGGACTCACTTTCAAGTCCCTTCCTGGTACTTAGGGACCTGCAAACACCCAGGTTTGACTTGCTATCAGTATTTTAAGCCCAGGATCTCTGCATTGTGAGGGCATGATTGGGTTTTGGGGAAGTCTGTATACACCATGCTTGTGATATAATTTCAATATCCATTCTCAGATGAACAAGCTTATTCACAGGAACTTAATTTTTAAAGGGACTCCTGAGAAAACAACAGAAGGTAAGTGGAATAGACTACACTTGTTCAAGGAACATCAGAATCACAGCTGACCAGCAGAGGCCGAGCACTGAGCCAGGTTGGGGCCACTCCCAGACGTGGTTTTCTCTGTCTCCTTGGTGTTTGTTGCTAAGCTCTCTAGCTTTGCCTTCTGCTGTGGTTTGGTTCTAAGTGCGAGGGCTGGAGACAAATCCTTACAGGGATGACCACACAAACCAGAGGCCAGACAGGGAGGCAGAGTGGCTCTCAGCCTCCCCATTAGTCATGTGACTAACATGAAGTCATTTGTCTAAATCCCAGCCCTAACTTCTGGTTTTCATGAACATGGATCACCAGCACTATTGGTTACAGCAGAAGAAACATCTCTAAATGACTTGTACACATGATGGGCTACATTTATGAAATTACTTTGTTTGGATCCTTCCAACAGTCACCTAAAGACACATCTCATGATCAATGTGGTTCATGAGACCATCACTCTGGATTTGCATAGCACTTTTACTTTACAAAGCATACTGAGGCTCTCAAGGGTGTTTAACTGGTCCACAGGTATATGTTGGAGGAGTAAAAACCAGGTTTTCAATCCAGGTCCCCACTAAAAGTCCCTGAGCACACTGCCTGATGCAGAGGTGCTCTCATGACAGATACCTGGGGGTCCCTCCTGAGAGCAGACACTCATCCAGTGGGCTCTATGACTCTCATTGACTGTCTCCCTGGGCTGAGCTGGAACAGTAACTCCATCTGTTATCCCAGAGCCATTGACAAGGCCATGCACACACCCAGGTTAAGGCCACAATGCAGACTTCCCACTAATACCCTAGGCATGGATAGGAGAACTAAATGGGGGAACCAGACTCTGCCTGCTCTTTCCAAAGAAAGTGGTGCCCCATAGTCAGCTGGTCCAGCTAGGCCCAAAGTGAACGTTACGCAGCTGCTAACTTTATCCTCTCCCCTATCCCTCTGGCTTCCCAGACTGATGGGCTCTTCTGGATGGCAACATGTCCTTAGGGCTGGGAACACAGCGGCTGCTTCATAAATGATGGGTGGATGGCTATCCTAATTCCATGGAGGGCTTTGAGAGGTTATCATTCACTGCATTCAAGTATTTTGTGGGTTTTATAGCAACTGGGAAGAGACTCTTTTTAAAATGATACATCTTCAGGATTTTTTTCATAACTACCTAGCACCCAGCAATTCACCACACTTCTTTTTTGTCTAACAGGTTTTGTTTTGTTTTTGTAATTCCCTTGGGTTTTCTAGGGAAGATGACGAGTTTGTTTTTTTGGATGAACTGAATCTGAACTGCTGGCAGAAGCCTGGAGGTAGGGGCAGGTTGTCTCACAGGCACCTTAGCACGGGAGTACTGACTAGTTAAAAATGATATAAAAACTGATATCATACATAAAATGGAAAAGAGGTCAAAGGAAGGGATTTGGGGGGTCCCCCATTTAATGAATAAGAAACAAACCAAAAAACAAAAGGGCAGTTAGAGAAAGAGGAAATAGAGGTGTCTCGTGGGAGCCATGGAGCAAAGAGAACAAGGTTGAGAAAACCTTTAATTTGCAAGTAGAAAAACAGTGATTATGCACTCTTGTTAAAAATATGCAGCCTGGGAGGAAGAAGAGGACCAAAGGGCAGGTTTGGGGTTGGAAAGATGTGTCCGTTTGTCCATCTACTTTTAAGGATGGGAGAGACTCAAGTCTGTTTGGAGGCTGAAAGGAGAATGAGAAAAGATGGAGCTGGGGTCCAGGGAAAGCTTCAGGGTGGGAGGGGCTGGTGGGAACTGCCAGGCCCTGGTACCAGTACCAACCCAAGAACCACCTGCCTGAATGGGGCTGAGAGAACCAGGTGACAGAAGGTGGAGGCTCCTGGTACAGGGACAGTTTGGGGCAGTGCTGGGAGAGGATGAGGAGCAGGAGGTCTGAAGCGAAGGGTGGGCCACAGAGCTGGAGCTGGCCAGCCAGGATCACACTGTCACCAGTCAATATCTGGGCACAGACCCTTTCTGGGAGCTCCAACGTGAATCATATTGCCTCAGGGTGAGGAGTGTTCTGTGTTTAAAATAATGTCTAATTCATCCCACCCTGAACTAATTCATCTTCAAAAGGGCCCAGGAGTGAGTCCATTGCAGCCTGAATGGATGCATTTTTCTAGCCATCCCCAGCACTGGTGACTCTTGAGGCCAGGTCAGAGTGCTCCCAGAAACACCCCAATACAAGGTAACCAAGGAAAGGGCCATAAACACAGCCAATAAACACCACTTAAGAAAAACAGCTCTGCTTCTCATGAACATAATGCATTTCAATTATCAACTCACTGTTTTCTAGAAGTGTTGAAAGCAAGACCACTAAAATCCATTATGCATTTCTCTGTCCTACAGGAGCAAATTCCAAAAAGCCCCTCAATCAACTTGAATGCAAATATAAAAAACATCTGTACATATTGAAGAATAGATGGTGGCATGGGGAGAAAGCTTTACTATCGACAATTGTATTCACTAGCTAACAGAATATTCTACTGAGAAGAAATAAATACTTAGGTGCATACCTAGAATAGAAAGTGGTAAGATCAAAGGAAATTGAAGTCATATTTTTTTCCAGATAACTTACCTATTTGGCTTTGCTTTGTGAGTTTGGCTCCTGCCTGTGAGTTTAAACATTCTAGAATAGACAGACTGCTCCAAACAATCAAAGCCATGAAATAAATCTATCCTACTCACTGAAAAATCCAGAAATCATTGAGGCTACAAATATTTCCACAGAAAGGAAGTATGAGGGATACAGGATTTTGTAATGTGACTTCAAAGGGTACCCAGAGCAAACAGGGGGATTTAAGGGTTCTTAAATGGATTCAAAGGTTTACAGGCCAGGTATGGCTGCCAAACACCTTATATTATAGATTGCCTGAATGAAGAACAGACAATAACACCAGGAAAAGTGAGCAACCTTCCAACCTAAGGTATAGAAATACCTAAAAATAGCATCCCTAAAATGAATTTTTCTAAAGCAAACAAAAACTGAAACCCACTTCAGTAGAATACTAAAACCACAGGCCCACATTTGAATCCCTCTCGCCCCTGTAGCTCAAACAAAAGTCCCAACTACTAGACTACAAAAATGTGCCAGGTTAAGTGCATCCTCTGTCTTACCGATTCATACGAACTGGATGTCTTTAGAGAAGACTTAACATACAGCACAGAAGCCTCACCTTTGAAAAAAGACGATTTTAGATGAACTTCACGGGGAGTTTAAGGACCAGATGAAAACAGCAGTCTGGAGAGACACGTTTGGCACAAGAGTGGAAATTCTGGAATAACTGGAGATCAAATAGCTACTCCTGACCACGTCACCTTTATGCCCTGCTCCTCGCTTGGGCAGCTGCCTTTGCATAATGGGAGGGTGTGGTCCCTGAACCAACTGGAGGATTTCCAAATGGAGTTTTCCTTCAGATCATTGGGTTTTATTGTAGTTACTTGATTATATGGAACGCTTTCCCTCACCTCACTGCAGCAGCGGCACCCATGTTAATGTGGTGTTAAGACTTAATGGGAAATTGCCAGTATAAGCACACAGCAGGCATTCTCAACCCCAATCCTACTGACATTTGGGGTCAAATGATTCTAAGTTTTGGGAGGCTGCTCTGTGCAGCACCCTGACCTCCACCCACCAAATGCCAGTAGCAGATTCTGCCCCAGAGTGACAACCAAAACTATCTCCAGACATGGCCAAGTGGCTGGAGTTGAAACGTCCAGATGTAGAGAGACTTGAACCTGCATCCCAGGCAGCACACTGTGGGAGGACATTAACATATCAACCTGTACAGACAAGCCATGCCCCAACAGACCAATGGCAAGACACAGCAATAATGGTGTGTGTGTCGGGGGGCAAATCTGTGAACACATCCCCTTGTATCTACTGCCTCTTGTCCACCAAGTTCAAACTCAAAAGCAAGGTTTCTTGTCAGGAACAGCAAAAAAGTCAGCACCGGGGACACTGAGAGCCAGGAGGGGGGGTCTGAGGGTAGGAGGCTGAGAATTGAGATTTCAGAAGTGGTGTGGCCAAGGTTGGAATGGCACCAGTGGGCTGGAAGAAAGAACATCCAAGTGAGGAGGTCAAAGAACTGGATTCTGCTTCTTGGCACAGCTGAAGAGAAGAGGCTGATGGGAGAGCAAGTGACCCTGCACCCCACACAGACAACACTAGTGATTCCTGCAGATGCCCTCAAATCCCGAGGCAGAGTTTGAACTCCTACTCTGCCACATACTAGTTTGTAATTTTCAGTGACTCCCAGACCCCTTCCAGATTCCTGTATAAAACATGGAGAGTCACAGTCACCAGGCAGGGCTGCCCAGAGGACTGCAGAGTGCACGGGACCCAAATCTGGCACGTACAGTCCCTAACAGAGTTCTTGGGGCTCAATCCACACAGACAATTCTCCCTATAAGACAGGGTCTCTGGAGTGACAGTTTGCATACTGCTTAGAGTCTAGTGTCATGTGGTCAGTGAGACACTCAAGGGGCTCCTGCTCTCCTTCAGGCAGCTGCCTGTGTCTAGTCCAGAAATCTGTGCTGCCTATTGCTACTCCCAAAGCCAAGCTTCTGGTGAGCTTGGGTTTTGGACAAGAATGTTATGAATGTAAATTATGTTTGCGTACAGACAAAGACTGGAAGGAAATGCAGAATAAACAAGGGCTGCCCTCTGGAACAGGTGGAGATGAAGACCTGTAGTTACCTTCAGAATGCTCTTCTTACAACACTCAGGTTAAGGAATTGAACTTTACCCATGAGCAGTAAAGACCCACCAAAATAGGGGAGGAAAGATTTTGTTTAAGCAAAGAACCTGGAGGCTAAAAAAAGAAAGTGAAAATCACCCTCGTTATTATCTTTCAAAAATGTCTTGACTGGGCCCCCTGTTTATTCTTTCAGATTAACTTGAGTCTATTTGCCAAGCTTTAAACCAACTTTCCCCATAAACTAGATTTTTATATGAATTTCAGTCTATTTATAAATTAATTAGGGATGGATTAACATCTTTTCAACCTTGGGTTTTCTCACTCAGGAACAGGTATTTCTCTCTCTTTCTCTCTTTCTCTCTCTCTCTCTCTTTCTTTGGTAGGACTGGTGTTTGAACTTGGCTTTGCCCTTCCAAAGCAGGCACTCTACCTCTTAAGCCACACTTGCAGAGCCCGTTTTGATCTGGTTGTTTTGGAGATGGAATCTCTTCAAACTATCTGCCCAGGTTGGCCTTGAACCAAGATCCTCCTGATCTCAGCCTCCCAGCTATCTAGACTTACAAGTGTGAGCCACCGGTCCCTAGCTAGGAACAAGTATTTCTCACTTACTTTTCAGTTTAGTAGGTTCTTCAGTAAATGGCTACAGTTTTCTTCCCATGGCTTTGTATGTTCCTATGCAACTTTAGATGGGATCTTACTTTTTCCATTATTAAGAAACTCATTATGGTAGAATATGGGAATGCTTTGAATTTTTTTTATTTTATTAAAAACTCTCAGGCTTAGATTGACTTTTTGGATTAGACATATACGTAATCTATAAGTCCTGAGAAATTTTATCTACTTTTTTTCAGTCGTTTTATTGCTGACTTCTTTATTGGGTCTGAAGCTGAGCACCCCCAGTGGAATGACATTATGCCCCCCTGATCTCAACCTTTCTTCTTCAGCTGGACACTCTACAAGTAAGGAACATAATAAGGCAGCTTTGTGACCTAGTGCTTGTCCTACAATAATTCAGGACATGACTCAGGGTTGTTAGAACTTAAATAGTGTTTCAAATTGCCTGTCATATAGATAGAGAATAGTGTAGTTGGGCACCTGAAAAGAAACAAATTACAAGTCTTCCTATAAGACGCTGTTGCCAAAAGGCTGGAATCTTATTTTGGCCAGACAGAGCAACTTGGAGAAGGAGTCATACTTAAGTCACAGTAAAGCTGTTATTATCGTGGACAGTAGGGTACCATTGTGCCCTATGGTGACAGGCACCAAAGAGTAACAACAAAAGAGCATAGATTTTAGGGCTGCTACCCCCAGTGGGAATCATCACCCTGAGAAAGTTACATACCCTCTGAGCCTCAGTTTTCTTATCTAGAAAACAGGAGTGATAATGGGACCTGGTTCACAGGGTTTTTATTTGCAATTATTATTTAAATAAATACAATGCTAACTGTTAGTGCGGTGAGCTATTTGGTCTATATAATACACATTACAAAATAGTTCAAGGAGCATAGTCTAAACCTAATGTGCCAGTCACAAATTACAAAGGGATGTGGGAGTTAACACATGTCCCTTCTGATTTCCTGCCACACCCTGGTGTGGCTTCTACCTTGGCCCTGTCTGCTGCTGAGATTCTTGGCCTAGGGTGAATGGACTCTGGAGCAGGCAACTCTGCAACATTACCTGGAAATTCTAAGCCTCAAGGCTCTGTGAGAGTAGCTACGTTACTTTTCTAGAACATGAGCTCTGAACTCTGTGACAATTATTTTCAGTAAGGCATCAAGGAAGGCAACACTTCCTTGTTGAGAGTTACAGTCTAGATGCTGCACTTGACCTTCACCAACCAGATAAGGAGGTATGACTGTGTTTCCAGAGAAAGGCATTGGGCAGTGAGAGCTCATGAACGTCCCCCTTTGGGCAAAGAGACCCTCCTACAGTACAGGTTACAGAAAAGGGAGAGTCATCTACTTTCGGTAACACAGTCATCCTGGAGTGTGAAAAAGACATGTTCAAATCCTCCAGTTCCAACAGTCTATGGTTACTTAAAACATATGATCTACATTTTAGACCCGAAGAGCATAAATCCATCGCTACCTTTCAGCAATGTTGTCTCCAGGACATGGCAAAGGGACATTTAAGCAAATAGAAAAGCAGAAATGACAGAGAAAGATTCAGCTGGGTGGCATGGCCCAACTCCAGTGCCAGCTTCCAGTAGTCACAGATTAGCTGGGCCAGAGGTTTAATATGGGCTTGTTAAATCAGATAGTATAATGCTAAAAGGGACCCACATCAAAATCTCAGATAATTCACACTAAATGCAAAACTAATTTGCTCTTTCGTAGGTGGAAGCAATCCACCAGTGGATGACTGGTTAGGTAAAACGTGGGCATTCATAGACAGAACATCGTCAGTCTTTGAAAGGAAATTCTGACATATGCTAAAAACTGGACATTCTGCTGAGTGAAAAAAGTCAGTTAAAAGGACACATACTGTGTGATTCCACTTGTGTGAGAGTTCTAGGGTTTTCCTGCTTTTGCTTTTGTGGTGCTGAGAATTCACGGTCTCTCCCACGCTAGGCCTGCACTCTACCACTGAGCTGTGTCCCCAGCCCAGGTCCCCGGCATGGTCAGATTCATAGAGACAGAAAGTAGAACTGTGAGTGCCAGAGGCTGGGATGGGAGGGAATGGGAAGTTGGTGTTTAATGAAACAGTTTCAGTTATGCAAGATGAAAATGTACATAATTACGTTAGTAATTTTTGTTAGGCATATTTTGCCACTATTTAAATAATAACAAAAAATGTGTTTTTTGTTTATGCAATATCACAAAAAGCAGGAGAGGAACACATAAGGTAGATGTTGTGAATTCCAACAGATTTCAACAGTTGAACAAAACACAGGAAATCTGGGAGTGCCTTCACTGTGTCCCTCAGTTTTGAAACCATCTCTCCACCACCAATACTGGACATTCTAAATTCACAAAAATGTAAAGTCTCCATGACCTCACATGAAATTTCAGGCTGTCACCAGGAAAACAATAACAATTAGGACTGGCAAGACGGTGTCACATGTTGACAGTTGCAAATGTAACTTTAAAACGAGGGAGGCCAGAGCTCAGTGGTACAGCATTGGCATGGCAGGTGCCAAGCCAAGGTTGCAGGCAGACACCATCGATGTCACCTACATGAAGTACATACATACATGATCTTTGATTGGAAAAGCAAGGCGTAGTAGGAAAAAGTTATGTCAATCAAGTTCATGAGACAGAGGGCAGAAAGGTGGGTACCAGGGGCGGGGGGAACGGAGGTGATGCTTACTGGGGATGGAGATTGAGTTTGGGAAGTGAAACGCTTTGGAGATGGACGGTGGTAGTGGATGTGAAAGATCTTAATGCTGCTGAGCTGCTCACCTACAAATGGTTACAATGGTACATTTTATGTTAGGTACATTTTACCACAACAAAAAATTCTCTGTAATACATTATAAAAAAAAATGGCCAAGTCAACTTACTACTTCATGCCTTCCTGTCCAATATAGAAATGGCATTGATGATGAGTGTGTAATAGAAATACGCATGGCAGTGTCGAATGTGTGCACGTATGCAAGCACAGACACAAACAAAATAGGGCCAGTTGTCTTTGTGTCATAACGAGGATGAAGACACTTTGTCTTCCCTTCAATTTTCTGATGAGTTTTCCATGAGCGTGTACTACTTTTAACTAAGTAGGGGCTGTGGAGACAGGATCTCACTACGCAGACCAGGCTGGCCTCCAACTGGCAATCCTCTTGCCTCAGACTCCCAAGTGCTGGGATTACAGAAATGTACCACCATACCTGGCTTACTTCTAATTTTAAAACAAGAAAATAACACAAAGTTCATTTTCCTTTATAATGTTATTTTGAAAGAAAGGAAGGAAGAATGAAAAAAGAAAGCCCTTAATACTTTGTGTTCCTATAAAAAAAAGAACTCTCTTTATTTTTTGTGTTTTGTGTTCCTATGTGCTTTCAAACCTGGCCCAGTAAACCACAATTAATTAGGCTGACTGCCACTGGCAATTCTTTCCCTGGGTTTTGTGTGTGTGTGTGTGTGTGTGTGTGTGTGTGTGTGTGTGTAATGGATTCTTCTGGCAGGCTGGTGAAGCCCTGGGGCCAATCTCAGAATAGTATTTAAAATACAAGACATAGGGCTACAAAAGACACTGAAGCATATTATCATATTATCAAAAGAGATGTTTAAAACTTGGAACAATGTATCAACCATAGTCTAGTCAGAGAAAAAGCAAGTAAAGAAGTGAGGAATTTTAATAGAAGTAAACAGGTGTGGGATGACTGACTGCAAAGACAAAGGGGCCCTGGGAACACAGAGGCAGTGACTTCTGGAACAGCCAGGCCTGGTTGACTGAGCCCAAAAGCTGGGATGGGGATGCAGACCCCTGGGGAAGGCCTCAGGCAGGACTGATGAGAGTGGCTTCTGGGAGTGTGGAAAATACTAGAAACAGAACAAACACTTGCTGCCAGGGTGAGGACCCATTGCGGGGGTGATGGTCACAGAAACAAGCAGCAGACGCCCTCTAGTGCCCGGTTAGCAGGGCTCAGCTGTGCCTTGCCAGCCGCTCTGGGCCTGACACCTGGCGGCAAGGAGGACTGGGTGGCACAGACACAACAGGTCAAAACCAGCCCATCCTTATTAATTCGTTAAATCACCAGAGTTGACGTCCACCATCATAAGGACGTAGTGATGCATCAGTTCACCCCGAAAAGTGAGCAAAATGCCTGTGATTTGTAATGACGACAAGGTCACATACACTTCCAACAAACAGTGCTCAAGTCTGGCCTGCCTTAGTACCTCAAGGCAACGCTACCCTTCTTTTCCCATGCATTTCAGAGAGCTCTGGAAATCTGTTCAAAGGCCCTTCGGGAACTCTGGGACCCAAGGTTAAGAATTGTTCAAGGTGTCAGATTCAGTTCTTTTGCCTTCCTTAAGTTTTGCTTTTAAAAATCAGATCACTGATGAGAGCTCATTTTTATTTTTGTTTTATTTATTAGACAGAGTCTTGCTAAGTAGCCAGGGCTGGTCTCAAACTTGCAATTGTCCTGCCTCAGCCTCCAGGGTTCTGGGATAACAGACACGTGCCACCATGTCCGGCTCAGTTTTCTTGAAATTGAAAATAATAATGCAAATTAATGCCTTACTGCACAGCCCAGGAATTAATCTTGTGCTGAGTCCTGTGACGAGTGCTCAGGTAGCAATTTTGCTCTCCAGTCACCACAGTGTACCTATTTCCCAATGCTGCAAATAAAGACAGCAGAGAGATGTGCCTGCATCCTGGTGCTCAACAGGGAGCTTCACTGGGTCTGCGGAACCCTTTCCTGTAATATGGCTATACTCCCAGCCCTCAAGGCCCCACAGCTTTGACCATGGCCTTGACATTACTGAGCGCCAGGCTGGTATTGCTAATCCTGACTTCCCAGAGCTAAGCCTCCGTCAGCTGGACACCTCTGTTCAGAAGTCCCAAAAGGACCTCAAAGGCCACACAGGTCCAAAATGAGCTCCTGTGGCCCCCTACAGTCTTCCTCTTGTATTGTCACTGTCCACAGGCACCAGCTCTTGGCGCTGCTCTCAGGGCACCGTCCCCTGCCCCCAGTTCATCATCACATCAGCATCTCTCTTCTACCACCTCCCTGCACTCCCAAGGACACTGTGTTACAACAGGCCTCAGCATGTTGGCTCTGAATGACTGTAACAGTCCCAGATAGTCCCCTACCTACTGCTGCAGCATCAACTCATTCATTCATTCAGTCAGCAAACACGGATGAGGATGAGAGGGCCAACCATGAGTCAGACCATCTGCCAACTACCAAAGTAACAATGAACAACCTCAGAAGGAAGCCTGGCATCAAACAGTGGCACACATAAGTCACTGATGACAGCTAAGATAAGCATGGTGACATGAAATACAAACATCTGCATGTTTGGGCCTGGGCATGCAGGCAGGAAATGGATTTATGCCTTCTGGTGCTGGGGAGAGGGGGAGCACCTGAAACCATCTTTGTGAACCTTTAGGGGTGTCGCCTGTAGACTGGGTGCAGCCAAAATCTCACATCCCTCCCCGTCACACACACCTGTCATAATCTCCTTGCTGTGTGGTAGCATTTGCCAAAACCCTGCCATGGCTCCTCCACCACTGTCCACTCTCCCCAGCAGCTCACAGACCAGTGACAGAAAAGTCTGCTATGCCTCCTGGTGGTAACTTCATTGAGAGTGAGTCCTCATGTTTCTTGCTTTCACAATAATTAATTAAAAAAAAATCCAATAGTATTGTAATAAAAGAAGGCCCAAGAGTTTAAGATAGCTGAAGAATTTAGCTAACAAATTACTGTATTTATGTTCGAGTTTTATCTGTAATAGAGGGAATTCATTCCTTTATTGTTTCATACAGTGAATGGATAACATATAGGGCGTCCCCATGTCTACCCTTAAGGAAGAATGTTTGGATACTTTCCCTGCAGTGTGAAAGAATTTCATCATGTTTAGAACAACAGAAAAACTGCAGCTGTTTATTACAGACACTGACAGTCAGTTATCAAGGAATAAAAACAAGATGACTCAAATTGAGAGATTAGGTTTGGTGCTGAAGCTAAGGAGACATTTAAAGACAGATACCATTCTCTGTTAGATCCCCTAGGATCTTACTTCAATATTTGATAAAGTAGATGTTCTCTTGAAATAACCAGAAGGAAACCAAAATTAAGACACAATTCAACACTTCTTCAAGGACAAGACAAATTTTCTGTTACGGGGTGCATAATTTCCCCACTATCCACTTTGAATAGGTGGTGTTATCATAAGCATAAGAGAGCCTGGTATTTTTCAATCTTTTATTTATCATCAATTTTAACTTTTCAAATACTAAATCCTCTTTGCATACCAAACAATGCTTCCTAAGAACCACATTTTCCCCTTCTGTTTGAAGAGAGAGAAATTGCCAGTGAACAGCTAGACATTATCTGCTGAAGGAGTTCAGGACCAGCCATCTCTAAATACACCAGACTGCTAGATTGATGGTTTCACCCTGGAGTCATTAGAAACCATCACTTCAGAAAGGGCCTGTGGTTTATCTTTCCCCTCAGGCAGCAAGCCATAAAGATCCCCCTGGGAAGGGCTGGAGGGTTGCCTTGATCACAAGCGACTCATCATGGGGTCGTAGTAAACCCTCGTCTTCCACACCCTCCATATGTCTCTTAGGAACATCCCAGAGTTTACTCCCCCACTCTAGATATCCGCTTGCCCTGTCATCCCCTTACAAATTTACTGTTCTTTGTTTAAAAAGTATAGATGTGTCATGCCTGGGTCATTTCTTTGAACTTCCCTGTCTTGTGAAAATCCAATGCACATTTGATAAAACTGTTATGCTTTTCTCTGGTTAATCAGCTCAATTGAGTTCCTACATCCAGGCAAAGAACCAACATAAGAACTAAGGGGGTGAAGAGGGGATCTCTCTCTCTGCTACAATACTATTTTTTTTAAGTCATTAGCAAAACAGGAGACCAGGAGCAGGGATTTTTACTCTCATGTGACCGTAGGTCTGGAGACAGAGCAGGCTGGCTGGGTGCCTTCCGAGAATCCCGGAAGCCAGGAGAAGGTGCTGGAGGGGAAACCAGCAGGAAAGGCTCTGAATGGTACATCCTGACAAGGAGGAGGGCTTGGGTCAGGGCAGGGGCAGAAGGGAGGGGCTCAGAGTTCAGGAGCTGTGCACCGGACAGATTTGGAAGACCAGGTGACAAGCCAGACAGGCACCCAGTCTGGTGGCTTGCTGGAAGAGGTGGCTGAGAGGAGCGTGTACTCCTATGGATGACTAGTTTTTAGGGAGAAAAGCTAATTTCAACTCATGGATAGTTAATGCTTTTGTCAAAAATGACTGAATAAAAGTTGAAAAATCAATGCAGCGGACAAAACTTGCTCTGCTGAATTTCAATGGTGCAGAATTACAGATGCAAACAACTTGCTCTAGTCTGAGACAAAGCTCATACTTAAAAGGTCTTCACTTATTTCAAAGAGAGTGTGAGTGTGTGTGTGTGTGTGTGTGTGTGAGTGTGTGTGTGTTTTAACTCAAATACCGGAAAGTATCACTGGAATGTGTGATAGTCAAGCATCATAGTGTGGCATAAATTTTACAATAAGGGGCTCATTTGAGCAGCCTGTTAAGCAAGTGGGTGACCACAGCGCCCATATCTGGAGTCGGCCGAGCTGCAATGTGCAGAAAATCCATCAGGAGCTTTTGTCGTCTCAAAGGGAAGTGAGTTCTACTCTGCTGGACACAGGTACTTGGTGCAGCCCCAAAGACAACATGATATGCTTTAAAGGATCTAGACAAAAAGGGAAAAAGCATTGTTTTCAGAGAGAAGGGCAACAGCAAACTACTTCCGCCTAGGTGAAGACAAGCTCTAACTAAAACATTGAACTTGAAAAGAATGTTCCATTAAGTCATCGAGTTTAGTAAAAATGCAAAAACCAAAACAAGGAAAAGGAAACTCTCAGCCCAGTGAAAAAGTAAGAAAACACATTGCCAGACCAGCCAGCTTCATCCCTTAAATGTGACTTACTTAGAGGGGGCATTTGGTATTTGTCAAAAGGAATTCACACACACATGAACACGCACACATACACACACACACACAAGCACAGCAGATAATGTCAGCCCTCAATAGACTGAAAAGAAGACGGTGGTCCCAGCCTGTGGCCAGCTTCTGAAGGGACACAGCCAGCCTGAGTCTCGCCACAGCCCTCACTCTCCTGTGCCCTGGCATCCTTCCCATCTTCCTCAGTCTGTGCCCCGACTCTCCCCACACAACTCCCTTCAGTTGTTGCTAGAACACAAAAGGCTCAAATAACATGACATTTATCATTCTCGTGGGTTCACCTCTTGCTCTAAAGGATGTGACTTCAGAGTGTCCATAGGGACCTGGGAGCCAGCGAGAGGGCATCCGTGCTGTCTTTCTGGGTTTCTGATGTGTGACAAACAGAGGCGATTCCGTGGGGCCTGAGCTATGCCCGGATTGTTTTCACAGAGTGTGAAGTGCTCTGGAGCCTCAGTTGATCCAAAGCCTCCAGTTCTCAGAGCTGTGCCACTGCAGCAGCTGGGAGCCACCTACCACCACTTGTGGGAAATGTGAACAGTACAGCTTGTCACAGGGGTCCAGTCCACAGCCATGGTGTGCGTCCACGTGAGTCCATTGTTCATCCTTCACAAAGAGAAACACTGAGGGCGTCAGATTAGTTGCCAAATGAACTGGAGGTTCTAACCCTGGGCTGGCTGTGGAGGCAGCAGACCAGTTTTTCCAGGAGGCACTGCTGGCCTCTTTGGAGAAGCCGGGACAGATGGAGTGGCGCCTTCAAAGGCGAGGGCTTGGGACTGCCCGACACAGCTGTCAGCACCAATTGCTGACCTCCCTGGATTCTCAGGGAGATATTTCCAAGTGAGAAGAGGCAGGAGGAGGAGGAGGAGGAGGAAGAGGAGGAGAAGAGGCTGCTGAGGACAGTGACACAATGCTGGGAGCCAAACATTACCAAATACCTGACATGCCTCGACATGTCATGTTCACAGCAACCCTATGGGGAGGATGCTCGCACTGCCTGCCCTAACACAGGACACCAGGACACAAAGCAGCCAGCCAAGACCCTACAGCTGGTACGTGCCGAGAAGCCACCACTCCAGGCAAACAGAATCCAGCACCTGAGGGGTGTGGGTTCAGGATGTCCCTCAAATATCCTCTGGGCACACACAGTGCAGGCTCTGGTGGCCACTTGCTCGTGCCGGTCTCGATAGCCCTGAAAAAGGTGCTGCTATTATCTCCCTAGCACCACCATGGAAACTGAGGCGTAGCACTGAGTAGTACACTCAGGTTGACACAGACTCAAGATCCAAGCAGAGCGAGGACCACTTTCCAAACCATGGCTGCCTTTCACTGGACACTTGTTTCCTCCTCTTCTTTAAAATCACAGATGGGAAGTGACCTCCAAACACAGTCGGGTGTAACCACTGCTCCCCAGCTGGCCAATGTCATTATCCTAGTTTTGATAAGTGACTGTCCAAGGTCACATGGACAAGCAGACATGCAAGGACTTCCTGATGCAGACTGACCTCCCTTCCCACAATGCTGCCTTTTGCCCTATCAACTGTGTTACGGCAAAAGCAGATAGCTTCATTTGGACATCAGACTCTTTCCTCTCGAAAAGTCCAATTGACAAATTGGAGCTTGCATGACATTTTTCCCCTTTTTGTTATTGTTGTTGTGGGATTGGGGCTTAAACTCAGGCCTTCACACTTGTGAAGCAGGTGTTTTGTCCTCTTTGAGGCACACCTCCAAGGCCATTTTCCTCTGGTCATTTTGGAGATGGGGTCTCGAGGATTATTTGCCTGGGTTGGCCTTAAACCTTGATCCTCCCAATTTTAGCCAACCAAGTAACAAGGATTACAGGTAGGAACCACTGGTACGCAGCTTTTTTTTTTGTCTTAAATGACATCCATTGCCGGGTACTGGTGGCTCACACCTGTAATCCTAGCTACTCAGGAGGCAGAGATCAGGAGGATCACGGTTCAAAGCCATCCCAGGCAAATAGTTCCTGAGACCCTATCTCAAAAAAACTCTCCATAAAAAAGGGCTGGTGGAGTGACTCAAAGTGTAGGCCCTGAGTTTAAGCCCCAGTACTGCCAAAAAAAAAAAAAAAAAAGATAACCATTTTTCAAAATTTGTCAAGTGTCCAAGAACGCAGGAAAACCTCATCCTCCCAGCTGGTTTTCATTACCCAACTTAGTGTCTAACATTCAAATCTGTCCAAAGACTGTCCTGACCTTCTCCAGAAGGCAGCCTAGCCTGGCCTTATAGGCAGGGACGTGCAATGCCCTATGTCAGGGGAACACCCCTCACACAGGGCGGAAGCTCCTAGGCCTCCGTGAGTCACTGGCTGAATCCTAGGGAGCAGTCTATGGGGCAGCCAGCCCGTGTTTAAAGACACTGTTGACTTTACAGGAGGAGTGGTGGCAGCAGTGGCCCCAGGGGGGCTCCTCATCTGGGTTTTACCCACTCCAGTGTCAGTTCTCATTCAGCCACTGGCTGCACTGTGATGGCCTCATTGTCTTATAGATGAAACCTGGCAGAAAAACCATTGGTTAGACATGTTCCTATAAAGGCAATGAGAAAGACGTTCACCTCCTAAACAGAGCAAAATACTTGCAATAACTGTGAAAAGGGTAGTAAGTATCTACAAAGCAATGAGCGAATAAACCCGAGCACGCCAGGGCATGTTACACTTTGAAAAGGAGCTTCAGATAGCTGAGCGTCCATCAGCTACCGCTCTTTAGCTATCAAATTTGAAAAGGCTACGAGGAATCGCAGCCCAATCCTGCAATGAGAAGGACGCTTCCTGACCGCCCAGGGGAGCGTGGACAGCGAAATGACCTTGAGGGGACACCTCGGGAGAAAAGCACCGGTGCCCTTCAACAGGTTTTCACTCCAGGATTTTATGGCTGCACTTCTAACGTTCTAAGTTCAGCAGATAATTTGCAATAGGAAAATTATTCGTTCTTAAAGCTGTTCATGCAATGCCATTCCCAGAGTCGACAAACACAAAGCCCTTAACAACCCAAGTCCCCAAAACGAGAAAAGGAGGTCACAAAGGTGATCATGAAGGCCACATTAGAAGGTTCGCAGCACTTGCTGTGAGAGCTGTGCTTAGATCTTCCCTTCAAAAAAGAGAACGAGAAAACGCGCGGTATTTCCAAATGCACAGTTGTGAATGTGTAGGATATTTGAAAACATCACAGAAGAATGGAGAGAAATAAAACAGAACAACATTGACAGGTCTCTGCTTGATCACAGGATGGGGCATAATTTTTAAAATTTTTATCAGTCAGAATTTTCCTTATTTTTCTGCCATAAGCATTTATTATATTTACTATAACAAATCAAACATTTCTTTTTGTCAGTACTAACTACCTTTGTTGTTGATTTTTTATTTATTCAACAAAAAAATCTTGTCGTAAGCCAAACCTGGGGGTAGATGCTATGAGGATAACATGTGGTGAGTTCAAATGCTGCTGTCCCAGCCCAAAGAGGTCAGGAAGGGCTTCCTGGAGGAAGGGACCAAGTCCAGTGTGGCTGCAGTGCAAGGTGCCAAGTGAGGTGGAGGAGGAGGCCAAGAGGCCTGGGGGCACCCTGAGTTTAAAATCACTCTGGCTGCAGAGTCCTTCTGGATGGGGAGAGGGAGGGTGGCACGAAGCTCATGTTTTCTTTCCTTCTCTTTTTTCTTCAGGATCAGAAGGTAGACTTACTTCAAGTGTGACCTGTTGATATATGGGGACCACCAGCAATAGTGCTGGGGTGGACTCAGCCCTGACACTGGAGTTTCCTGGGGATCATAGATAGGACAGTAAGGTGAAGCATGTTGGGGTAGGATCAGTCTTGGGAGCAGACAGCCCCTGCTGATGGTGAGGGGCTCAGCTGTGCCACACTGCGGGGAGGCAGGTGGGGCTCCAGGAGATGGAGACACACAAGTCTGAGGAGCTGCCAGGCAGAGTTCAAAAGGGGGCCAGAGCAGGACACAGAGAAGTTCCAGGGTGACCGCCAAAGCCATGGGTGTGGCAGAGCTGTGTAAAGAATGTCCTGTGTATGTGACCAGGACAAACTATGGAGACAAAGCATTGTGCAAGGGTACCCAGGCATGAGGGACCAGCACGCGGGGCAAGGAATGAGGGCTGCAGGAGCCAGCACAGGGTGGTGGCCATCGTGCAGGGGCTCGAGGCCAACCTAAGTCACCTCACCTCATGTCCCAAGTGGGTGCCATGGAAACCTCACAACAGGTAACACTCATGACGGCAGGCAGACATCTTCTCTTGCTCTAAGTGGCTGCTGCAGTGTGACCAGTTCGCCTCCATCCACCCCCCCATCTACCCTCCCCATGCTCTCAGGGCCTCCCCCTGCCGAGAAGAGAGGCAGGAAGAATTATCTAGCAGCTAGGCACGGAAGCCAGTGCTGCACAAGCTCTGGTTGCATCACAGGGTTTATCAGCAAAGCTTATTATGGCAGCTAACGGGCTCCATGCAAGGAAAAGGAGCCCAGGTTCCAGAGCTTTCCACAAGCCAGGCACGGCCCATGGCTGCACAGAAACTCATTTAATTCTTATAATAAGTATTACAACCATTTCCCAAGTAAGGGCAGTGAGCTGCAAGGAGAACTAACCTGCTGAGGTCCTGGGGCTAGTGGAGGGGGTGGGGGGGCTGCTGTCTCCCCTTCCAGCACCCAGGCTTGTGGCCAGGACCCTGGGACACCTCCTGGGGAGGCTGTGGTTCTCCTGGAGGCTTTGAGCCAAAGACCTCCAGTGAAGGAGTCAAGGGGCAGGATGCAGGTTGCCATGGAAACTCCAGCGCTTCCCATTGAAGGGCTGTCAGAGGCTTCTGAGGCCCAGCCAGCAGGAGCCAGGTCACAGCAGACCCAGCACTGACTGCGGTTTCAGCCTCGGAAAGCAGTGGCCAGGGAGGTGGCATGGCTGGCCAGACACCGGGGCGTTCTGTTCTGCACGAACCAACTCAGCCATGCTGCAAAGCATCGCCCCCTCCCCAGTATCCACATGTCACTTTCACAAGGTGTCTGTTTTTCCTATCAATAAGGTTTGTAAAAGGGACGTATTTGTTTTATTTTATTAGTACTTTTTGGCAGTTTCATAGCATGAATTAAGATACTCTGAATAAAACCTCAAACTAAAATACTGTGCTGGTAACACACAAGGCACCCAAGGAAGACATTTCGGCTCATTGGTGCCTCTGGAAACCACCTGATTCTCAGGTGAACGGCAAACTCCCAGCCCCGCTCTCTACTGAAATGAGGAAAGCTGGGATCCCTGTGTCTTAAAGGCTCGGTTACTTTAATTATAGGTGTTTTGTTCAAAATCACAGGCTCACAAATTAAAATTATTTCGACATATAGTATAGAAGCATCAGAGCGATTAATTTCAGCAGGAAAATTAGCATTTCTTTATTTCTTGAACTAAATGACAATTTTATTCTGTCTTAATATTTATATAAAACCGTTAGATTTTCAGTTTCTTTAACTTTAAAAAGTACGCGTCTCAGGGGACTTGGCTCAAGTGGTAGAGCACTTGTCACCGTGCTGGTTAATTCCACTACCTCACCCCCAAAGCATGAATAAATGGTCTGCTCTGTACATAAGAAATGTTGACCATTTTTACAGTGAGTAAGAAGCTTATTTAAATGTTTCATAAATAACTAAGATTGCAGGCCAGGTGTGGCGGCACCTGCCTGTAATCCCAGTACTGAGGTAGGAAAGCCTCAAGTCTGAGACCAGCCTGGGCTACACAGCGAGACTCTATCTCAAAAAAGCAAAACAAAACATCACAATCATTACAAGTGTTCTTTAAGCAAAAGAAAAGCTCGAAAGCTCTGGAGAGACCAGGACAGTGACCTGGTCTGATGACAAGCCTGAAGTCATTTATCAGCCTCCAAAGAAAACTCTACCCTCCATTTTCACATTGAGAGATCACTGAATGGAAATTCTTGGCTGTCACTACATTCCGCGGCGTAATGGAAAACGAGATGAAGGTGGCGTGGAGATCAGTGTGCTCCAAAAGTCTGACAAATGACCCCATCCTTTAAAACCAGCAAGTCTGCTGCCAGGAACAACCAGAGATGGTCAGAGACGATGACGTGTGGCTGTTCGTCTCAGAGTTATTATGAGAGAAGGATGAGCGAAAGGGAATAAATTGTGGGACGCAGGTAAAATAGGAGGCAGCCATTGGGTAGAAAAAGTACATTTTAGAATGATTGCAAAAGGAGATTTGCTCAAAATTTAAAAATTCTAACAGGAAAATTCAAAGAAGGCAGTAAAAATGTTCCCGGAGGCCAGGCCCTCACACCTTCGGGAGGAATGCCAGTCAGTGTCTGAGCAGCATTCCCTTCTGGAATGTTCTCATCTTGCAGAATTAAAACTCTCCCCGGAGCTGTTTCCCTTATCACACGCCATGGTTCTAGCATTTGAACGCTCTGCCCCATCGCTGGGCACCATTGTTTGCTGACCTCAGTCAAATCAGTGGTGGAATCAGAGGTGCAGGGTGGCACCCAGCAAAAGCCCACAGTAGCCAGGAGTGGGCACAGCTGCCAATGGCCTACACCAGAAAATGTGACCAGCCTGTGTGCCCCGGCCCCAGCTCTCCATGTCCAGCCCCAGGGCAGCCCCAACTGGGCCTCAGCTGTCTGGGGCCCCTCCATCCACGACTTCACCGAGACTACTGTGGCTGTCTTCCTCCTGCAAGTCGCAAGTGACGTTCCTCTCTGCGTGTCTACACTGTGGAATCCCCTTGCTCAGCCCCACCCCGGCCTGTCCTTCCCAGCCCTCCAGAGGGCAGCTGCAACTCTACTCACCATTCCTCATCTGAGGTTCCCAGGCTCCATCCTCAGCCCTCTGCCTTCCTGGTCTCCAGAGCACAGCTCATGGAGCTATGTGGCTTTGACCATCCCTAGGGGTGGACGACTCCCCTTTGACCTCCCACGGCCCAGGCCAACAGGTTTGATTGTTCACTAGCCTCTTCCACTGGGGCAGCCCTCAGCCCTCACACGCAACACCTGCAGAATGGAACTTAACTCCTCCCTGATCCCCGCCCCACCCACAGCCCAGCAGGTTCCTGGTCTATAAGCCACACATGACATTACACTGTCCTTCCTAGGACCCTGTGGGAAGCCTGGAGTCAGTCTGTGCTCTCTGTCGTACTCTGTCTGTTTGGGTTGCTATGACAAAATACCACAGACTTGGTGGGGTATAAACAACAGAGTTGATTTCCTGTATTTCAGGGGGCTGGAAGTTCAAGGCCAAGGTGCCACAGATACAGCTTTGGTTGAGGGCCCCCTTTCTGGTTCATAGATGGCACCTTCTCCCTGTGTCATCGCATGGTAGGATGGGCGAGTGAGCTCCCCTGGGCCTGTTTCATAAGGTCACTGATGTCACTCACAAGGGCCCCACCCTCATAGCTCATGAAAAGCTTCCACCTCCTCATACTGTCATCTTTTGGGCACGGATTTCAGCATGGATTTCGAGAATACACATGTTCAGACCATCTACAAAATGGCCATGATCTTCAGCCATCATTTTTAAAAGCCAAAAATTCTAATCATTTCAGTTAAACCAGACCCAGTTTTTAAAGTAAACCAATGCCTTTTACTTCAGAAAAATTGGGTTTCACTATAAATAGCCAGGCCAGGAATGAGAGTGTAACACTGTCCCAGTTACAGGTATTAATGGATTTTGCTGTAGAACAACCAAGTATTTCAGGTCAGTTTGTAACATATTGCTATACATTCTCAAATCCCAAGATAATGGTAAAAACAAAACCAAAACCAAAAACAAAAACATTCAATAGCTGGACCCTGGAGAAAAATAGCTTTCCTTGTCTTGGCTGTGGGGTTAAGAACAAGTGTGGGAGCACACACCTGTAATCCCAACACTCAGAGGCAGGAAGCTTTGGAATTCAAAGTCAATCTGCACTACATAGTGAGACTCTGTCTCAAAACAAAACAAAACAAAACATATGGTGCATACCACTCCAGTTCCCCGAAAAGCAAAGCCACACAGGGGATGGAAGGACACCATTCTCAGTTGTAATGGAGTCCTCCATGAATCTGACAGCTATGCTTTCAGTGGGTCCCCCAAAACTTTCCGTGCTTTTGTCCCCAGTATGGCAGTGTTGAGGTGTGGCACCTGCAAGGTGGGTGTTAGTGATTGGGTCATGGGGGTGCCACCCTCAGAAGGCATTAATGTAGCATTCTGGGGACACCATTTAGTTCCCATGATGACAGGTTGCTATAAAAAGAGCAAGTCTGGATCCCGAATCTCTCAGGCTGCTTATCTGGCCATGTGATCTCTCCCTCTCAAATGCTCCCACCATAATGCATCTGCCATGCTGTGATATAGCCAAAGGCCCTCACCAGAGCCAGCACCATGTTCTCAGACCTCCAGAACTGTGAGCTAAGTAAGTCTCTTTGCTTTATAAATTACCCAGTCTGGGGTATTTGGTTATAGCAACAGAAAACACAGCAGCCTTATTTGGACATAGGCTCTTTGCAGATGGAATCAAGTTAAGATGAAGACTTTCTGGAGTAGGGTAGACCCCTATTCTATGATTTCCTCATAAAAAGAGAGAAATTTGGACACAGAGACCCAGCCACATAGGGAGAAAGAAGACCAGGTGAAGACGGAGGCAGAGACTAGTGATGCATCTCCAGGCCAAGGGTGGATGCAGACACAGAATCTGGAGAGGCTGCGACAGTCCCCTCAGAGCCTCTCAAGGAGCCACCTTCTGACTGCTGGGCTTTAGACTTGTGGGCTCTGAAGCTGTGACAGAACAGATTCCTGCTGCCTCAAGTCTGTAACAATTTCAGCAGTGTCCCCAGCAAACTAACACAAGGACACCTTAGGCCCACAAGGACTAAGTCTTCAGCAGGGGTTTACATTTTGCCCAAAGCACTGTGTCAGTGGGCTGTCAGGTTCCTGGCCAGCAAGGCCCCTGCCACATGGCTGGGCCACATCACTAAACATGACTCTGGAAATACAAAGATGTGACTATCCTTCTTTTCCTGACTGTCCTTGGGCACAACAAAGTGGATGAGGCCACTGCCCTGTAGCACCTGTGACAGCCTGTTTCGCCAAACATCACAGAATGTTCTTTCTGGGCTCGGTAGCAGAAGCTAGCTGTCACTTTAACATTCCATCGACAGAGAGGACAAGGATGGTCCTATGATTGAGAACAAAGAATCACATATAGCTGTTTGCCCTAGACAAGGTCACAGGTGGGCCAGAGGCTAAGCGCAAGGCGAGGGTGAGACTGGAAAAGAGAGAGAACCATGGCCTAGATTTGGAAGGAGAGAGGGGCTCCAGCAAGAGCAGTTCAGTCAACTGAGGCTTTGGGGACAAAGCTCCCACCTTCCAGGAGCGTCAGAGGGCTGTGCTCTCGGAGGGAGGGGCCGAGGGTGCACCGACGTCCCCTCGGGCTGGACATTCAGTCTAATCCATCGGGTAGCCCAGGCCATTCTCTCCCCAGAAAGAGTGACAGCCAGGACAAGCTGAACCTCCACGGCAGGTGGGGGATCACTGAGGGGCCCAGAGAGCGGGCGGCCACTGTGAGGACTTGTGTCCAGACTCCCAGCTCCCCTTGGAGGGCCCCATACAGCCTTCCCTTTGGCTCACGGCCACAGTGAGGCCCCTGCAACAAGGCCTCTCTCAGATGCCCCGCCCAGGAGGCCAGAGGGACAGCAGACCAGGCAGGTTCTCTAGGTGCAGGGACAGCCTGCCTGCCTCTGGGGCGAGGCTGAACTCCAGTGTCATAAGAGGGGCCCTTGGAGGACCGTACGGAGTTAGGCAGGCCCTTCTTCTCTTTATGGGAGTTGTTTGCATGAATGAGGCTCAGGTCCCCCAGCACTGTGCAGTTCTCCCCATGAGTAGCGTCTGACACAATGTCACAGACCCATAGGACACATGCCACACCAGGGATGCATGGAGCAGCCCTGGGATCTCAGAAAGCAGAGGACAGAGGAATTTTGGGGCCCAGAGAGGTGCACTCTCCTCAGATCTCACCCTCCTTACCTCCACCCTCTGTTGTGTCACCACCCACCCCCAGGGCAGGGCAAGTCCTGAGGATTCTGTGCCTCCCTGGACGCTGTCCTGGGGCTGGGCAGGCAGAGGTGCAGGCGTCCTCCCAGGAGCAGATGAACCCTCTGCCCCGTGCAGACTAACAACCCACCAGCTCAGAGATCAACCCACACCGTACTTAGGAGCTCATGGCACTCATCGAGGTGGCAGTAAGTCACTTTACTGTGTGGGTAGTCACAAGTCATGTGACCAGTCCTCCCTGATGGGCTGTTGCTTATTTCAAATGTTTGCTACAGGGAATGATGGGATTTCATACAGGGGGAGCAGGTGTGCGATCACGTCCCACAGGTGGAATTCCTGGGTCAAAGGGCGTGTGCTTCCTGATGTGGACACACTGGTCAACTGCTGTCCTTAGAGGTGGCTGCCGAGGCCCCTCACCTGCATGGTGGGGTCCCTGCCCGTCTCCTGGGGCTGGGGTGGGGGAGGAAATCCTAGGTCAGTGGAGTTTGGACTTTCTGCTTGTGATTCAGAGCCGTCTGTGTTTCCTCGTTTGTAAACACATTTATTTCTTTAACCTACTCTTTGGTATTGTTGCTTTTCTGCAGAACTTTATTTTTTCTCTTTTTTGAGACAGGGTCAGACGCTTCAAAATCGCCCTCGTCCTGTGTTGGCCTGGATTATAGGCATGTGCCAGCACACCTAGCTTCTTAATAACTTTCTGGTTTTGGCAGAACTGGGTTTTAAAATCAGGGCTTCTCACTTGCTAGGCAGGAGCTCTACCACCTCAACTACGCCCTCAACCCTCTTTTGCTGTAGTTGTTTTTAAGGTAGGGTCTCCCATTTTTGCCAGAGGCTAGCCTCAGTCTGTGATCCTCCTACCTATGGCCTCCCCCGTAGAGATAACAGTTGGACACCACCATACCTGGCTTATTGGTTGAGATGGGGCCTCGATAACTTTTCGCCCTGGGGTGGCTTCAAACCATGATGCCTCTGATTTTACGTCTTGAGTCTGGGATTATAGGTGTGAGCTGCTATACTCAGCCAATAACTTTTTAAAAAATTATTTTTAAGCATATAATAGTTGTACAGGGAGATACATTGTGATATTCACATATGTGCTTACAATATATCTTAGTTAGATTTACCTTCTCTATCATCCTCCTTTATCCCCTATCCCCTTCTTAGAACAATTTCAACAGGTTTCACTCTTCTATTTTCACATATGAATATAAAATACATCCACCGTATTCGCCCTTATTCACACTTTCCTTATGCCCATTCTCCCCCTCCTCCCACTGAAAAGCACCCCTGGGAAGAACCTGCTTGACCTCCTGCTCTTCATTTTTTAAGTGTATTTTATGGTCCAAGGGGGTTTTGCCTTGGTGCTTTACCCAGCCGATGACTTTTCGAAGACTTCTTTTTGTGTAAGGAAAACCAGCCTTGGGGACACAGTTGCAAATGCTGCTCTCTGTGGACTGGTTGTCTGCTGAAATTTTTAATGTTGGCTTTTGCCACTTTGAACATGTTCCTGTTTATATAAGGCAAAGTTAAGTGTCTTTTCCTTCTAACTTCTAGGTTTTGATTCTTGCACTCAAATGTTTTCCAACGTTATTTAAAAATTTCCAATGGTTTCTTCTAATAATTTTGTGGTTTCATTTTAAAATATTTAAACCCTTGATTTTCTTGTGATTTATTTTGCAACTTTATCTTTATTTCATCCAATACTGTGGTGCTGAGGACGAACCCAGAGCTCAGCACATGCTAGGCGATGTCTTCACCATTGAGCTAACTGCCCCACCAAGGTCCTCTGTAATCTACTTATATGAAGCATTAACAGACTTCATTTTAGCCCATAGAGTTTGCCATCTGTCCCCAAACTATTATTTAATAACTTAGCCTCTTCTACCAGTTTGCAGTGCCCTTATTATCTTACATAAAAGTTGGACCTATGTTGACATTTCCTGTTTTGTACAACTGATCGGCAAGTTCCAGTGCTATCCATTTTATTATTATGGATTTGTAATATGTTTTAACCTAATCCCCCTACTAATTTTATATTTAAAAAAAATTCCTAGGTGACTGTGGTGGCATACTCCAGTACTCCAAACTACTCGGGAGGCAGAGATAGGGAGGATCAGGGTTCAAGACCAGTCTGGGCAAAAAATTAGTAGATTCCCCACATCAACCAGCAAGATGGACATGGTGGCTCATGGTGGCTCATGTTTGTAATTCCAGCTATGAGGCATCGGTAGTAGGATCTCTATTTGAGGCCAGCCCCGGGCAAAAACAAGAGACCCTCTCCGAAAAATAACTAAAGGAAAAAAGGGTTGGGGGTGTGGTACAAGTGGCGAGTGCATGCCTAGCAAATGAGGAACCCTGAGTTCAAACCTTGTATTGACCCCCCCACCCCCCAAAAAAAAATCCTGGTTATTATTCCTTGTTCATTTTTTCATATGAATTTGGAATCAGGTTATTTGGTACCAAAATAAACCCCATTGCTATTTTTATAGGGTCTTGTATTATGCAGATTCCCTCGTGAGATTTGGTAGTTTTATGATGGGCACTCATTCATCCTGTTTCCTACTGTTGAAATATTTGGTGTCTCTCAGCAGCACCGTAAAGAGCTCTTCACATGAATTGTACCCACGTTAGCCTTAATTTTTGGTATTTCATAGCTATTAAAAACGGGGCTTTTTCTTCCATTAAGTCCTCTGGGTTTTGCCTGATATGTGCAGGCCACAGCCCTGACATCGTCCATGCTGGGTTTCCAGGTGCTTTTCTTGGGCTCCCCTGTTCCTGTGGGTATTCTAACCTTAGTCCTTCTCTGATTAGGTAAATGCATGGGTCCCTGCCGGTCATTCTGTGTAGTTCTGTCCCTCTCTCTTTAACTGGAGGCTGAAGAAATACTAAAAGCTCCCTGGGCCCTCAGAGCTTCTGATACTATGAGGGCTGTGACCTGGGCTGAGGCACAGGTAACTCCACTGATTGAGGCCACAGGGAAAACTGTCTTGCACGGCTCACTCAAGAAGGGCTCAAGGTGTGACATTCTTCAATTCCTGCCTTTTCAAAAATGGAATCTCATTTTTGTACATGCTCTCCCAGGGAGATGCTACACACACACACACACAACCCTTTCTCCCGTCAGTTCAAATGGCATTTTGGAGCGCCTGCACTTTGTGGGCACAGTGTTTTTCTGGAAGCTTTGCCCAGCTGTCTGCTCCAGTGAGTGCCTCAGCATGGATGCTTCCTTCTGACCGTGGCCTTCTTTGTCCACCTTCCTAAGGAGCTCTTTGAAGTGGCCCTCTGGAAACCGCTAGGCTCTCTCAGTGCCGAGTGTTGAGTGTGTCTGTCTTCTGGGACGCAGTGGGGACTCCAGTCTTTCTTTATGGAAGGCCTTACTAATTCCTATTTTGAAATCATTCCACTTATTTTGGTCTTCTTCTTTGGAGACTCCAGTTTTGCACATATTGACTGCTTTGCCTCTGTCTTCTCCATCCTTTTCTCTTCTTGAACGTTTTCCCTCTTTATGGCTCCATTTCACTTTGCCCTTATTTCCCATTTCTGTCTCTCTTTCTGACTGCTGGCAGCTGCCTTCCCATATCTGGCTTGTCTGTGAGTCCTCATCCACCCAGACCTGCTGGTACTGGAGCCACAGGAGGTGAAGGGTCCCTGCCCACCACCCATGCAGCAAGAGTGCAGGGTCTTCCTCAGATACGGTCCCTTCGTGGACAATGCGTTGATGAAAACGAAAATCTTACAACAGTGCTGCTCTTTTTCTCTTTCTTTCCCTCCCTTCTCTCCTCCCCTCCCCTCCCCTCCTTTCTCCCTCCCTCCCTCTCTCTCTCTCTCTCTCTCTCTCTCTCTCTCTCTCTCAGTGCTGGGAATGGGACCCAAGGTCTTGCCTATGCTAAGCAAGTGCCCTATCACTGTGTTCCATCCCCAGCCCCCAGGACAGTGGCTTTCTGTCACTTATTCTCTCTAGGGCCCACTTCTTCATGTAAGCTCAGTGGTTTAGGGTTAGGTATGGCACCTGCAAATGTTTAAAATGTAAACGTCCACGTGAGGGAGGCATGTTTAATCTGCTCTTTCGGTCTAGTTCTCTGGAGTGAAATTCTAGTCATGTTTTGGCCTCATCTTTTGCAATTTCAGTACTTGTTTGTATTGTACAATGAACTTTTATTATGGCGATCTGCACATGAATGCATCATAAAGAAATAATCCTAGATGAGTCAGGGGGACATTCCACCAAAACCCCTGCCACTGTATCCCCACAATGCTTGGTGCTTGGTGTGGACACAGGAATCCTAGGCTCTGTGACCAAGAGAGGCTGCAGGCCACAAGCCCAGAATCCCTGTGTCAGAAATGTACCCCAACTCTTGACTAAATAGATGCTCAGAAAATAGTAGCTGATTTACTGACCTCAGGAGATACTCTGATAGACAAAATAATTCAGATGTTTCACCGATTTGGCAGAAACAAAGGCATACATATGATTTGAGTAAATCCAAAATAGGCAAATATCCTAAAACCTGCACCCCATCCCTGAACTGCACGAGAAGGCTCCATCCCAAAAGGAATCATAGAGGAACATGGTGTGCTTAGGCCAAGTTTGCTTTTGTTTTGGTTTCTTTCTTTTTTCTTTATCATACATTATAAGATGTGTGGACTGCATTGTGCTAATTCCACACGTGTGTGCAGTGCGTCTTGAACAACCTCACCCCTCCACGTCTTCCCATGCCCCTCTCCTCTTCCCCCTTCTTTCAGACAGTGTTTGTGGGTTTCATTATGCTGTCTTTATATTTAAAAAAATATATATATATATAATACACATTGCTACAAAAAAACTTTTGTTTTTAGGCTACACATGCAACACCTTCCAGGAAAGCACTTCTCCCACCTCCACCCCTGCATAGAAGCTACAGGCTCAGGGAGTTCAGGCCAAAACCAAAGTGAAACAAAACAAAACAAGCAGGGGTGCACCCACACTGGGAGCCAATTTCAGAAAAGAAGAGGCAGAAAGATGTCTACCCTGTCTGTGGAATTGACAGGCTTGTTCATTAGCAACCCAGCAAGATAAAAGTCAGCCTTTCTTTTGTTTCTTCCTTTTATTCTGATCAGGTTTTGATCAACACTGACCTATTGTCAATAAATATCTAGAATTGGTTTTGGGTATATCTTTTTTTCCTTTTGAGATGGGTCTTGCCATGTTGCCCAGGCTTGTCTGGAACTTCTGAGCTCAAGTGATCCTCTGCCCAAAGCCTCATGAGTAGCTGGGACTGCAGGTGTGCACCACCACACTGGGCAGGTATATCATTTGTGGAGTTAAAAAGATGTGCTGTGCATCTTTGATCACAAAGCTAGCAAGAAGACCAGCTTCAGTTAACATAGCGGGTTGTCAATCTTGTGTGCTTTCTAACTCATTTCAAAGTGACAGACTTGCAGCTGATGTGGGAATCAACTGGCTGTCATTTAGCTCTCAACAGTGTGAGATTTTTAGTCATCTATGCACCACCCCGAATGCAGCTTCATAGAAACACTGTGGATGTCAACCTTGTAAGCACAGACCTTCTCCATTGGAAGGTGGGTAACCCTGACGAGGTCAGGATTGCCTTGAGAATCTTCTTAAAGGAGAAGCAAACTAAAAAAACTATACCTCTTGCTATACAATTAGGATTTTAAAAGAATTCTTCTGGACAGGCATGGTAGTGTGCTTCTGCAATCCCAGCACTTAGGAGGCCAAGGCAGGAGGATTGTGAGTTTGAGGCCAGCCTGGGCTACATATCAAGACCCTATCTCAAGAAAACAAAATATTACTTGTGACTGCTGTGACTGACCTGGAGTAGTCATCCCTAAGAACAGAGTCTTCAGTCAGTGACCTGACATACCCCACCCAGATGTAGGAAGCCAAATGGGGCCAGGCTGAGGCTCTGAGCCTCCTGGCTGCGTGACCTCCCTGAGGGTGGGTCTCAGAGCCTCCAGGGGCCACTTTCCAAGCTAGGGACTAACACTTTAAAATGCTCTTTACATGCCAGACACCATGAATGTTTAAGAAAAGTTGCTCGTGAACACTGACAATGAACACCTACAAACAACAGAAGCATGGGGCCAAGACATCAACCCACTATTTGGGCCAACAGAGCTCTGTCTTCACCAGTGTCTCTCTACATCAAGGTTTTACTTCCACCGTGGGTCAGTCATCTTCTGTTTTGCATGTGCAAATTATTCTTGTGAACAGACAGGCCTTTGGAAGTTCAAAAGCAACAGAAGCATCAGACCATTCACTGCGGGCTCTGTAGGAGGAAGGGTGGACCCTAAGGGCTGAAGACCCCATGCCCTGTGCTATGCTTCCATCCTGTCACCCAGTGCTCAAGGACATGGAGGAAGTCTGAGTCCCAACCTTAAATAGCTGGAGAACCTCAGGCAAGTCACAGGCCCCTATGACCCCCAGTTTTCAAAAAGAGAAAATGGGGCAGAGACAGATAAATGCTAAGACTCCTTCTGGCTCTTCTTCTGAAGTGACCTGATCATTTCACTTGATGTCTTGGACCTTTAGCACTTGGTGACTGTCCCTTTGATCTGAGTGACAGCTCGGCGATGCTTTTCTCCCTGTTTTCTGCTGGAGTCCAGTTGGTGGACAGAGCTGCCCTCCATCCTGCACTGCTTCTGCCACCTCCACCATGGGGACATGGGCCCAGCACAGCCTCTGCACAGCCCAGTGACAAATTCCAAAGGAATGAGGTGACAGAGGCTCTAAACCCGACGGCAGGCCAGCTCAGAGTTATTTCCAGCCAGGCACGTCCCAGAGCTGCAGAAAGCGGGGACAGGGTGGGTGGACACACCTGCCCACTCAGTGACTTTGCCAGCTGCTTTGGTGGTGACTCTGCCAGGGAAGCAGGAACCCTGGGACTGTCCTGAGTGGCAGGTGAGGCGTGGCTGACCGGCCACACTCTCTGGACTCCTCCAGAGCAGCCGGTTCCAACAGTGCAGGCAGGTGGCTGGACTCCAGGCACATTGTCACCACCAGAGTCCTTTTGAGGGTCCCTAACTGTGGGGAAGCCCATAAGTGAAGCAGCTTCCTGGACACTTAGGGAGTCATCTCTGATGAGGTCACCAAGTCTGGATTAAAATGCTTCCAAAATTGTGCAGGGATGGAACAGACGATGCACCCCACATGACTGCCGCCACTCCAACACCTCCCTCCTTCCTTTCATGGTGACAGAGACAGTGGTGTGCGTGTGTGAGTGTGTGTGAGGCCTCTGAACAGGGACACACCTGGGTGACAAGGACACATTGGCTGAGGAGTGATCTCTTCTTTAAGGGTATAATTCAAGGATTTTTTTTGGTGGTGGCACTGGGGTTTGAACTCAGGGCCTCAGGCTTGCTGGGCAGGTGTTCTACCACTTGATCCATGCCCCCAGCCCTCATTCGAGGAATTTTAGCAACTGTACAGAGCAGTGAAACCATCACCACCATCTCCTCCAGGACATTGTCACCGCCCAGAGCTGCTGGTTTTGCAGCCTGTCGTGTCGGGTCTGCTTTGCACACTCCCTCTGGAAGTACATCCCGCTCTGCCAAAAGCTTACCCTGTATCAGGAGTCCACCGGGGTTGTTTTTCCAGCCTTCAAGTTCATGGTAGAGAATTAGCCTAAACAACTGCTTTTGTCTTTCTCCTTAAGGTTATGACTTGGGTAGGGCAGGTGGTCTCCCTGCAGCTCCACGCCTCCCTCTCACGCCCACGGCCCACGATGGCCTTTCAGGTCAGCCCTACCTCAGCTCCCACTCCTCCCCCGCCTTGTAAATAATTTGTGGTAAAATATACACAGGATCGCCCTATTGATCATTTTAAGTGGACACTTCAGAGTCATTAAGAGCCATCCACCTCCAGAACTTCCTAATCATCCACCCTCAACTCTGCAGCCATTCAACACTCACTCCCCAGTGCCTGTCTGCCTCCCCTCCCACGTCACGTGCTGTCTAGGTGTAACTTTGTGTCCCTTGCCCAGCCTCTCAGCTTCTCTGAGTTCAACTGTTTCAGATCCCACATTTGATGGAGATCACGCAGGAGCTGCCTTCTGTGCCTGGCTCAGTTCAGTTCCATATTCTCTAGTGCTGTTGCAAATGGCAGGGGTTCCTTCTTTTTTGACGCTGAATAGTACCCCACTGTGCAAGGCGCCCCGTTTTCTTATCTCTTCATCTGCTGCTGAGCACCTAGGTTGCTTCTGCATCTTGGCTACTGTGAAACGCTGCAGTAACCATGGGCGAGCCGTCTCTCTTTGACATACTGCTTTCCTGTTCTTTGGACATCTACCCAGCACAGGACTGCTGGGCACCAGGTTTACGTTTTCAAGGAACCTCTGTATAGTTTTCCATGACAGCGGTGCTAATTTGCATTCCCACCGACAGCACAGAGGGTTCCCTTTTCTGCAAGTCTTCTTTGACACTTACCCTTTTGATAATAGCCATTCTACCAGGTGTGAGGTAATAAGTTATTGTGGGTTTTTCCCCCTTTTTCGTGGTGTCAGGGATACAGTGGGCCTGGGGCACACTAGGCAAGTGCTCCCTCACTGAGCTACATCCCAGCCCCCTGTGGGTGGTTTCAATTTGTATTTCCTTGATGCTTGCTGATGTTAAACATCTATATGTCATCTTTGGAAAAATATCTTTTCAGGCCCTTTTCCCATTTTAAATTTAATATTCTGTGGCACTGGGGTTTGAACTCAGGGCTTCTTGATTGCTAGGCAGGTGCTCTACCACTTGAGTGATGCTCAAGTTGTTTTTAGTGTATTTTTCAGAGAAGGTGTCTCACTCTTGCTTGGGATGGACTGGGATGGAAATTCTCTTATATCTACCTCCCAAGTAGCTGGGATTACAGGCATGCACCCCATACCCAGTTTGCCATGGTTAAATTTGTTTCTAGGCATTTTATTACTTATTTGGCTATTGTAAATGAGCTGTTTCCTTGATTTCTCTGTGTTTGTTGTTAGTGTATGTGTGACTATGAACCTGGGGTACAAAAGTCCGAGACATTGGTTTCAATTCATTTGGTAAACGCCCAGTAGTGGGATTGCTGGATCACATGATAACTCTATTTTCAAGTTTTTGAGGAACCCCCTTCTCTCTTGAACTGGTTGCAAGCAGGTGCTCACCTTCTACTCCACTGAACTGGCTCTTTTCAAGGTCACTGTGACCTCTACATCCAATGGCACTTCACATCCCTAACCTTCTTGATAAACAGGAACTACGTGGCCCAGTTCGGCCCTGCCTTCTGGAAGGACAGTCCTGCCTGGCCTCTGGGCCAGTGCCCCCCACCTGCCATTTACACCTCTCAGTGCCCTTGCTCCCCCGTGAGCTCACCAAGTCTCCCGCATCAGTGCCTGGCGACTCTCGGACATACCTGTCCAGCTCAGACTCACGCCTGATCCCAGGCTCGTCTAGAGCAGCTAGATGTCAAGTGTGTGTTTCAAATGTCACAAGGGCATTAGTAATTTCCATAATTACTTGTTGTAATGATACTCTTTCTGATACATTGTCAACACTGATTTTACCACTTCTTTTCTTTTTGGGGGCTGGCAGGGTGACTTAAGTGATAGAACACCTGCCTAGCAAGTGTAAGGCCCTGAGTTCACCAATAAATAAATAAAATATTGTTAACATAAAATTAAAGATGACACATGGGACAAGTAATGTTTCTAAGGGGTGGCACTGTTCCAGAGGTGACTCACAGGAAATACAGAGGAGAGGGAGTCACAGCTCCATCTACCCAGTGGTACGGTCTACTGGACGGGGTTTCTACACATGGTCTGAAGGGGCTCCCTGGACTGAAGGAGACAGGAGGCAGACGCTTAGCCATGATAGGTGGACTTGTGCAGGCCTGCGGCAAAGAGACCACCTGGAAAATATTTCTGGGGTAATGAGCATTTTGTTGTTTTTAGGTACTCGGTGACACCTGGAGTACATGTTAGTTTGTCGGGTGTGAAGGCATTTTGGTTACATGAGGAAGGGATCCTGTTTTAAACAGGCAAACTGAAGAGTGCAGTGACACGATGGCTGGAATTTGCTTTAAAACACTGTAAGCAAAGAACACAGAGGAAGGACAGGAGAGAACATGGAAACAACAGCCACATCTGGGTGAATGACACATGGGTGTTCTTTGTGGTCTCCTTATTTGGGATATGTGTGACAATTTTTACATTAATATTCATTTAAAAACTATCCAACTTAGAATATGATATATGTTGTATAAATTAACTTAATACTTTAGGGACTATGAATCAGTTTCTGAACTCTAATCAGAATCCACACCCCAGAGTGACCCAGTAAGCATTTCAGGGGGACCGTGGGGACAGATAGCAGGCCTTCGACAGAAGCAACTAGGTATCCCAATCCAGCTTTACTCAATGTTGCAAACTGGCTGAGGTCAAACCTCAGCATCCATTCAGAAATTCTGGCCACCCAGGGTGGACCCCTGCCTCATCTGTGATGTCTCCTCTGCTAATCCACCAGCAAACCCCATGGCTCACCAGCCTCACTACTCTACCTGGCTCCGGGACAGTCACCTCTTCCCGGGTCACTGCACAAGCCTGGTCTCCCACTTCTGCCGTGACCATGCAGGCCTGCTCCTTGGGTGCCTCACTCAGGCAGGTGACAGCCATCCACACAGTGGTCAGTCTGAAAGGCCCACGCCATGTTTTTGCAGTGTGCAATCTACCTGGTCATCCACAGTGCATGGTACCATAAGAAACCCTCCTAAAACATAGGCCAGAGTGGCCAGGTCTCCATCAGAGCTGCCCACCTCCCTGGAGGAAAAGCTGAGTTCTTAGTGCTGCCAGGGGGCCCCAGAGGCTCTGGCCACACCTTCTCTCCACCCTCATTTCTCTCCACTCTCTACCTGGGTCACTCCCCTCAGCCCTAAGAGTCTCCCTGCTGGGACTCAGATGGTCAGGGCTGTTACCTGTGGCTTTGCACCTGCTGTTCCCTCTGCCTGGAGCCCTCCCCTGCACCCGAGAGAAGGCAGTAACCCCCACCTTGACCTACTGTCTTCTCTGCCCTTCCTTTTCAGCGCTCTTCAATACCCAACATGTCAAGAGCTGTCTGTTCAGTGGTTTATCTTTAGGGTGACAGAGGGAGGGCCTGTTTTGTGTGTTACAGTGTGGCTAGTCCCTGGGGAAGTCCCTGGAGCAGATGGTGGACTTGGGGAAGTCTGTACCATGGAGGGATGGGCACAGGGAAGCAAGTGCCTGAGGTCAGGATGCTTCTTATCTTTGTACGACCTCATTATAGCAGTACACGCAAGGCTTGTCAAAGATCCTTTTGTTGAATCAGAGGAAGAATAGATGTGAGTGAGCAGGTAAATGAACCACTCAGCCCAAGTGGCAGAGGCGAGGGCCGAGAAGGACAGGGTGACATTGGTCTCCAAGAATGCTCTGAACGGTGGCAGAGGAAGAGGCCAAGACTAGTAGAAATGTGAACCTTCTTCACATCCTGTCACGGACAGCGGCTTGAAAAATTCTTCCATTTCAGAAAAATGAAACAAAATCTAGAAATGCTCTGAGTGTGCCCTCGGACTGACCTGAACCTGTGTCCAGCCTAAGTGTTCTCAGCTGGGCCTTGCTGACTGACTCAGGGCATCCATGGACGGAAAAGAGGGGCCAGCCCTGAGCCAAGCAGGGGGCCAAGCTGGGGCCGTGGGTTGTGGCTTGAGCCACATGGGCTTCCAACCCATGCCCAGCCCTTCCTCCTGCTCCAGAGGCCTGCAGCTATTGTGCTGACCACAGCACTGAGGCAAACAGCAAGGCCAGTTCTTGACTGTCTTCACACCTGCTTTGAAACTCCCTCCCAAGGTAGTGACACACTTAATAGAAATGACTAGTGTCATGGTAACATAAACCTAGAAAGGAAAAAGAAATCCTGAAGTGATGTGAGTTTTTCAGGGTCTGAGAAGATGGGTAAGAGGTGATTTACCCTGATTTCAGTGCTTCCTCCTCCTCCCAGGCACTGCTCTGTGGGGACCCTCCCCACCCAGGGATGAAGGCGCCCCTTTCCTCCCTAGTCTAGGGGCATTGGTAGGGGATAGTTTCAGTGAAAATGGTTTCAGTTGCTGGCCACAGGAAGGCAGGAGAGGCAGAGGAAAGGTGAGTCTAATGGCTTGCATTCAAGAGGTAAATGTCAGGACTGAAGGCAGCTCCTACACTAGAGGGCAGGGAACACTGGGGACACTTCGACCAACAAGCCTTCGACGTGCTGTCAGATGATTTCACAAAAAATAAAAGACAATCTCTAAAATGGAAATAGCTGTAGTAAGGTGTTGGGAAAGATTGGGCATCGCTGGGAATCATGGTTGCCATGGTGAACGTCTCTAGTCTCCTGTGTCCCTGAAACATAGGTTGCACTGAATATTGAGGGACGGGGTCTGTGCTCAGGCTGGCCTCAATCTACTGGAAAGGCCTTATGTCATTAAAAAATAGCCTTAACATGGGGAAAAACTGGGTTTCCTACTAGAACCCAAGTTAAGAAGGCAGAGGAGAGGACCACTGGACTTACACACTGGCTCAGAAGTTGTCATTGTTGTTTCAGAAAAATATAAAAAATGTGTAAGCTCTTTCCTCAGCCTCTGGACAGACTGACAAGCAGATGTGGCTCCAAAGTCAGCAAGAGTTTGAAATGGAGTGTCAGCCACAGCCCCAGCTTCTTGTGAAGATACAGTGAAGGATGGAGAGGACAGAACCTCTACCCACTGCCAGGATCTAGGAGAACATGGTGCTGATGAAAAGATGGCTGTGAGGACCAAGAGAAAGGACAGCCTGCTTCTCTCTGTGGCACCTTGCTGGGTGAATCAGAGTGTGCTTAGAACCAAGGCTGCCACGGATGTCCTGCAGTGCTCTGCATGTGGTGACAGTGCCCCCCACCCAGCCACACACCCACCTAAGCCAGGGGACACTCTCTCCTTTCCCAGGCCTGCACCTGTGGGCTGGGTCGTGGGTCGTCCTCCTCTTCTTTTGTGCAAAAGCCCACATGTGGGCTACAGCAACTGCCCCACACCCTCCCGGCCACCTGTGCTGAGAAGTCTAGGTGTGAAGAGCCATGGATGGCCTGTGATAGCAGCCCATCGGGCCAGGTCCCCCAGGGACCACAGAGAGCCGGGGCCTCACTGCCCCACATGGCAATCTAGTACATGCAGGAGAGAACCGGTGTTGTCTAGGTCTGAGACTTGAGGCTGTTCGTTACTGCATTGAAGCCCAGCCTATCCCAGCTTATTAGCATTAGACACAGAGAATTCAAAGTGAAAAGGCCACTCGTGGGAAAGGAAACCATGCAAGAATGACAGCAGGCCGATTCCAGTGAAGCTATAATTGTCAGGAGACTGGGAACGGAACTCCACACACACACAAACACAGCCGTCGGAAGCAAGGGAGAGAGCAGATCAATAGGGCCGGTGTCTGCCCCTCTGCAGGACTCAGATCCTTCACCTGGAACGTGGGAGTAATTCGCTCCACCTCCCTCAGCTCAGGCCGCGGCACCACAAACCAGCAACTTCAATAGTAGAAATTTATTTTCTCAGAGTTTTGGAGGCCAAGCTCAAGACCAAGGTGCCAGCAGATTCCTGCCTTGCAGGTTCCCCTTGCGCTCCCATGACCTCCTCTTCATGAGCACGCAGAGAGCCAGCGCTGCACTCAGGTGTCTCTCCATATGAGGACAACAATCCCTGCTTAGGGATCCACCCCATGACCTCATCTAACGTGATTACTTCCTTAGGGCCCCATGTCCAAATCCTGCTGCACTAAAGGTGTGGGTTTCAACACAGGCATTTTTGGGGGGGGGGTGGGGGGGCCATAAACTTTCCATCCATGACACCACCTTCTAGCAGATGTCATGAGCCCCTGGGGGAGAACATGGTGACATTCCCCACTCAGTAAGTGCCCACTGCTGTCACTGTTTCTCTTGTCCCTTCTTTCTCTGAGTCCCTGCAGTGGGTGAAGGAGCCAAGGAACAGAAGAAAAGGTAACTGTCTCTCCGGAGTGAGGAACCAGGCTGCAGGGGAGGAGCACTGTGTGCCCCTAGGACTTGTGACCAAGGCTGTGCTGTGCATGGTGGCGTGCACATTTTCCAGCGAAAGGTGTCTGTTCTCTTCAGTCAGGTGTTTTGTCTATACCCGGCTGAACCACACAAATCCAAACGGAGGAACCTTCTACAAAGTACCTGACTACTATTCCTTTTTTCTTTTTGAGTCGGGGTCTTGCCAGGTAGCCCAGGCTGGCCTGGAATTCACCATCTTCCTGCCTCAGCCTCCTGAATACTGGGATCTCAGGCGTGCCCCACCACGCCTGGCTCTGACCACTACTCTTCAAAAGTTTCAGGTCGTGAAAGACAAGGAAAGATGGAGAAATGGCCTTGGATTGGAGGAATTGAAGGCAAAATGACAACAAAATGCAACTTGGGCACTTAGGATGTATCTAGGACAGAAATGAAGCTTCAGCAGAAAAACTGGGAATCTGAAAACAGTCCGTGTTATGGTTTGGGTATCAAATGTTCCCAAGGGTCCCTATGTTGTAGACTTGGTTCCCAACTGGTGGCACTACTAAGATGTGATTGGGTCATGAGGGATTACTTCATCAATGGGTTAATCCATTGATGGATTTGTAATTTGATGGCATTTGGGAGATGGTGGCCTAGATGGAGGAAGCAGGTCACAGGGTGGAGGGTGGGGGGAGGACATGGGGGAGGAAAGGGGTGTCCCTTTCCTCTGTCTCTCTCTGCTTCCTGGCTGCCATGGGGGGCATGCCATTCCTCTGCCATGCCCTTCTGTCATGATGTCTCTGCCTTGACACGGGTTCAAAAGCAACAGAGCTAGGAGACCAGACTGAAGCCTCTGAACCTGTGAGCCAGAATAAATCCTCCATCCCTTAGGTTATCTCAGACATTTTGCCAGTGATGAGAAGCTAACTAACACATTCTATAGTCAAAAAAAAAAAAATTGCTGAGAACAGGGTGTGTTGTCTTAAAGAGCTGGGACCAGGCTCAGTAGACCAGTGCTTGCTTAGCCTTCATCTAGCCCTGGCCTGGGTTCGATCTCAGCACTTGGGGAAAAAGAGATCAGTCTAGCTGAGTTTTCTTGTTTCCCAAGACACATTTTACTCATTTTTGTTTCCATCTGAAGGTCCCAACCTGCCACCCGCCTGTAGCTCATGAGCCCAGCAACCCCTTCCTCCAACATTTCCAGTTGCTCCGGTGGGGAAAAGGATCGTTGATATTATTATTTTACAAGCACTGCACGTACGTGAGGCGAAGGTCAGGCAAAGGCAGCTATTTATTGCACCTGGTGGCGTCTATTAATACACCTAAGTTCCTGTAATTCAAATGCTTCGTCCCAACAGGGCAGCCACACTGGAGAATGTTCTACAAGCCGTCCAAGTGACTTCAGCCTCTGGGTGAGCGCCACCAGCCATAGCAAGCCTTCCTGGACACAATAAATGCCTTTTTAGGACAGACGAGCTCACCGCACTGGCAGCGTGCGAGGCAACCCGATCGCCCACGAGGCGCCCATGAGGTCACAGGCCCATGGCTGGGATCGGGATCACTGGAAAGATCTCCCTCCAAGTGCTACAGTACAAGAAAGCCAGTGGGGGAAATGCGAGGGAGGAAGCCCTGGGAATGAGGCACTGGAGAGGGGAAGCAATGTAAGCATGGACAGGAAAGGGGGTTAGTGTCTTGCTTTAACCCTCTCTTCTAGCTCCAGTCACACGCCAGGGGCACACAGCACAAACCGTCCTGCCAAAGTGGGCGCAAAGTGCACGCTTCAGAGACCAGAGCCTTGCCTGCTCGGCCCGCTAGCCACAGGCTTTTGGTGAGCCTTATCTACACACCAGTGATAGGGCGACCCTTTGACTACTTGTTCTGAAGACCCAGAACTTTCACACGTTACTGTGACGTGGAGCTAAGTCCATTCATGCCTTCATTAATGTATTCATTCGTTCGTTCACTCATTCACTTGCTTACCATTCACTCAGGAACTCAGTGTTCCCCCTGCACTAACAGCCACTCCCAGTCCTGGGGCCACAGCCAGGCTCTACCCCAGGAGGGAGGGGGTTGTGACAGGGGCAGCTTCTCAGCAGGCCGCTTTGCCGTCCTGCTGCAGTCACAACGGCGATTAGACTGATGTGTCACTGAGCAGGAAGAAGTTGGGCTGTGCATTGTGACCCATGGTGCTGCAGCAGCTCCACCTCTGCAAGCAGACACTTGCTTCCCAACCAAGTCACCTGGTGGGCGTGGAGAATACAGGCAGCACCCCACCCGGAGGTCCACTTCTCAGCAGGGGGCCTGAGAACCAGCATTTCTAGCATGTTCCCTGAGGTTCAGACTCTGCCTGAGCCCGGCCACATGTTGAGGGCCACTGATCTGAGCTACAAGCAAACCCCCTCAATTCCACTCCAATATGCTTTGCTGGCGTTCTCCTGCCTTATAGATGAGGTGAGGGTGCTGAAGAGCACCTGCCTCCACGGTCTGCTCCCCACCCCTGACACAGCCTGAGGCTGGGGAGGAAAATTAGGGGAGCTAGGATCTGGGGCCTGGAGTCTGGTGCAGAGCCTGGGGTCAGGCCTCTGCCCCTCAGCCAGGAAGTCTTTAGTATGCGTGGCAGGCAGGTGGCCATGGCGCACGTGTGGTCTGTGACCAGTGTGATCCCCTGAGGCTTCGAGGGTGCAGGAGGAGAGGCGCTGTCTGTCAAGCAGCAGGAGCTCTGCCCACTGAGCACCACGTGCTCATGGCCGGCCTGTACAAGGCCCCACACTCCATCAACTTGTGCACATCAAGGCCACCATTGGGACTTACGTCCCCCAGATGGGGGCTCTGAGGCTCAGCGAGGCCTGTTGCCAGTCAGAGGGGCAAAAGCCAATGTATGGTGCCACTGGGCTGCAGAGCCAGAGCTGAGCTCGACCCTGCGCTCTCTCCCCAGGTCCCTGAAGATTTCACAGGTGTGCGGAATGCCTCTTGTCACCAGAGTCAGGAGGAAAAGTTTCCAGCAAGAAGAACCCAGGATGCAACTAACACAGGCCTGGCCTTAGCTGCAAGCTTGGTGTGACCTTCTGCCAGTGAGCGCTGACATGTTAGCAGAAGGGAGAGAGAACAGTTCCACGTTCTGACCATCCTGGTAAGTGATGAGCTCCTCAGGATTTAGGAAGGTCACCAATGAAAGCCACTCCATCTAATTCATGCGGGGACACTGACAGAATTGGTTTAAGCTGCCTGGAAGACAAATACTGCTCTCAAAGGTTTTCCACGATTATTATTTGGTTAGTTTTTCAGTGATGGGATCGAGCCCAGCAAGTGCAGGTTTCCTTTTAAGAACTGGATAGGAATTCCCATTATGCTTTGACTTCTTGCTCTCAAAAGGTGGTTCTTGAGTGACTACTGTGTGTGTACCAGGTACTGTACCAGGCATGGGGGGGTCCAACCAGCAAGAAGGCTGGGGCAGCCCAGGGAGCTCACAATCTGTGGGGTGGGGGAAGGAGAGGAGATGACAACCTGCTGATCGATGACAAAGAGGAGCAGGGGACACCTGGGACGGGCACATCTCAGGCCTGGGTGGAGACAGGAGGTAGTAAAGCTTGAAAGTGCCCTCAGCAGGAGACCTCAGAGGAGGGAGAGCCAGGTAGGCGAGGATAGAGGGGACTGGGCATTGCTGTGGGGGCTGTGGACAGGCATCAAACCATGAGCTCCCTTAGTGGCTCTGCATTCATTCTACAGATGAGGACACTGAGGCTTCACGGTGCTCAAGAACCCATGTCATAGACAGAGCTGGTGTCAGAGCTGCACAGCACTGACACGCTTCTGGGGAGGAGAGCAGCGCACCACTGAGCCCTGTGAGGACCCGGCAAGGAGGCACAGACACCTAAAGGAATATGCCAAGTCCTCCTCAGGGCTGGGAGTGCCTTCTCTGAAGTAACTTAGAACTCTGCAAAGCAGGTAGAAAACTATAGTACACAGGATAGCCAGTTGTTGCAATTTTAACTTGTTATACTTTGCTACATTAAAAGATCATGTTTTAGAAGCAAGCTGTTGGCTGCTAAGGCAGTCCTTTCTCTCTGCTGTGTTCAGTACGACTGATTAACCACTGTGTTCTATAAAAGGAAAATTGGAAAAGATGTTTAGAAAAGAAAAAGAGATTAAGGCTGGGGTACTATTCACAAAAACAAAAATGACTTTAAGAAGGTTGCTCAAGCCGTAAACCAAAAGGAATACTAAAGCTGAATTTTCAGTTAAGGAGGGGATATGTGAATTGTACATAAAAATGAAGCAGGAGGTATTAAGCCAGGGAGGTGACTGTGCCAGAACAATAACACAGTCAACAACCCTTCCTGTCCCATCCAGCCAAGGGAATAGAGTGAGCAGGGTGGGGGCAGGGCGAGTCTTTGGTCAGCCAGTACTGTGCACAGTCCTTTCACAGAGAACAGCAAGAATGGGAATGGAGGCTGCACAGTACGTTCTGCGGGTCAGTGGAGGCTCAAGGAAAATGTCCACTGGGAGCTTCAAGGACTCAGGGGTCACAGGGAGGGGACCCTGCATGGGATGGTGACCTACTGTCTATTTTAAGAAGTTTAGCTACATGCCTTTGTAGGAGATAGGGGGACAATTTTAATCCTATGGAAATGTGGCTGTCTCTGGTCTTTTGTTGCTCTTCTCATCTGGGGGACCCCACTCAGATGGAGTGTTAATGGGTCTCCAGCCCCACTCTCAAGCGGTGAAGTGGGGGTGCTCCCTGCCCCTCACCCTGCAGCCATACCTGGATTTCTAGTGGGCAGATGATTCCGACAGACAAAGGCTGCACACGAACTTTGGACTTCCAGCCTCCAGAACTGTGAGCAATCAATGCCTGTGTTGCCTGCCCAGTCTACGGTATCTCCAGGCTTCAGTTTCCTGAGTCTGCAGCTGCAGACTGCTCCACCTGCACGAGCTCCCAGCAAAAGTGAGCCCCTCTGTGTGACCCTCCAGGAGGTGTGGTTGGTGGGCGAGGCTTTCTGCCTGCCTTCAGAGAGCTACTCAAGCATGAAACCGCGGGGAAATGTGATGGCTGGATTATTCTTAAATCCAGCTCAAGAAGCAAAAAAAACCAAAGAAACCCAACGTGAAGACAGAATGCCCTTTGCCTCTCCGTGCAAAGGGGGCCCTAAATCAGTGGGACTTTTTCATTCTGGCTCATGGTTTCAGTCCATAGTCTTTGTTCCACTGATTCTGATCCCATGGAGAGGCAGAATATCAGGGTGGTAGGAGCAGGTGGCAGGAACTACTCACCTCATTGTGGATGGCAAGCAGAGAGACAGTGAGTGGGTAGGGACAGGACACAGCCCCAAGTACACACCCCAAGTGACCTACTTCCTCCAGCTAGGCCCCAGTTCCTAAAGTTTCCAGAACCTCCCAAAATAGTGCCATCAGCTGGGGACCAAGCCTTCGATACATGAGCCTTTTTGAAGGACACATTGTATCTGAACTGTAACAGCCCCTCTGCTCTTGTCCCTGTCCTCTGCTGAGGAAAGCTCACAGGGACACAAACGCTAAGACACACGTGCATGAAGCCCTAGCCCAGAAGCTGGGCAACACGGTGGCTGCACCGCCAACCCCAGCACAGGGAGGTGGAGCAGGAGGCTTGCCTGGCAACAGAGTGAAATCCTGTCTCAAAATACAGTAAGTAAAGTCACAGCCATTAGCGTTTTATTCTGAGTTTATTTGCTCGGTCCCAAGCTGTCTGTATCCCTCTCACAGGAGGGAGGGTGCCTTTGCATCCCGTCCTCCTCTCTCCTCTCGTCATTCCTCGTCCCCACCCCAGCCCTTTACTTAAGAGGAGGACTTTCACCCTGGATTCTGGGACACACCCAGACTGGTCCCAAAGCGCTGTGGCCTCCTGCTGGAGATGAACCCCTAGGTCACCTGAAGGCAGAAAATGACCACCTCCACTTAGTTGGCACCTGCTAGATGCCATATGGCGTGCCCTACCTCACAACCATAACCACTCTGCAGTGCCGTTCCTCTTCCACAGACAAAGGGAGAAGACTTGAAAGGTCCTCGCCTGTGATCGCACAGCTGAGAATGGCTGGCCATTCTTCCCACCAGACTGCACGTTTGTCCACCCCGGCTCAGGCCACAGCCCCACCCCAGGTCTGACCTGCAGCGGGTCAGCCCTGTCCACCTGTGTCACCGTTTCTCTCCTCTTCCATGACAGATCGTGAGTGATATAGGGCCCCATGGGACTCAGCAGATGTTCTGAATTATGGAACCTGACTTTATCACAACAGAGGTCTGAAAAGAATAAGTCATTGCTCCAGAGCTGTGTTGCCCAACATGGTAGCTGTTAGCTATATATGGCTATTTAATTTTAAATTAGTTTAAGCGGAAACGGTTGAAAATGCAGCTCCTCAGCTGCTAACCATGCCGAAAGCACTTAACAGTGACATTGGGCTGGTGGCTCTCAGACACCCGCAGGGATACACAGCATTTGCAGCATCCCACAGAGTCTTGCTGCTCTGGGTTAGAGAAACATGTGACGCTCCCATGTCTAGGAGTGCCAATGTGGGAACCCCCACCTGTTCCCAGATGCCATAAAAGAAGGTGGGCTATAAAAATGAAAGCAGCAAAATGGATACTAGGTAGGACAACTTTATATCTCCCGGGGTCTTCATGTTTGTAAAGTATGAACATTTTCCACCCCGAGAAGTGGCTGGAAACACTGTGACACTGTCCAGCAGTGGCAGTGCCGGACACGCCTGGCACTCACTCACTTGCTGATCCAGGAGTTCACCCCCTGCCAAGACCGGATCACATTCTGCCTACCCAAACTCTGCGGGTGTCTGCTTTACCCAAGTGTATCTCAGTCTTCGAGAATCATGAAGCCACGATTCTTGATGCCTGAAGCTTGGAAAATCTTCTTCTTCTTCTTTTTTTTTTTTAATCACTTTCTCTGTTGGCTTACCTGATTGGCCGTCTTCTTCTGCTCTTTGGAAAGGATAAGCTAACACCCAGTCCCCTGGTTTGTGCTGCATGGATGCTGGAAGCTGGCAAAACCTCAGATTAACTCCCCACTTTCTTCCCAATTTCTATCAGCCCCTTAATTTAAAACAAATCTGTCTACAGCCATCAGACCACGGAAGTCTGGCGTTAGCTTTCAGCAACACCCCCACCTCCACTGATGTGGCGGTCCAGGGCACCGGCCTTGAGGACAGGGGCTAGGCTGTGTGTGCCCTGCTGGGCCACCGCACGGCACCACCACTGCCTGCATAGTGTCCTGCTCACACCTGTGACATCTTCTCTCATGGCCTTTGCTCAAACCGTTCTCTCAATGTTTAGCTAAGGGCCCCATGCGCCTAAGAGAGGCTCCAAGAGGAAAGAGGGAGACCACAACAGACGGAAGACAGGAAGAAACAGAAAGAAACCACAATGCAGGAACAAAAGAAAGTTTCAGGAAAGAGCCAAACACCAAAGTGATTATCTTGAGCGTGATAAGGAAAGGCACTGCAGGGTGAATTAAGAAAGGGTGCTACAGTGATGGTGACAGTGGTGATGCATGCCAGTGATCCAAGTGCTCAGGAAGGTCACAAGTTCAAGGCCAGCCTGGGTTATATACCGAAACTCCATCTTAAAAACAAAAAATGAAGCAAAACAAAAAGAAAAGATGTTGTTTTGAAAAGGGACAAAGAACCACCACCAAAAAACAAAACAAACAAACAAAACTTAAATTAAATTAGATGATGTCTATGGTATGGCCATAGATTAAATTAAAAGGTCAATTTAGGAAAAAGAATGGAAGACTGAGTAATGCTCCATGAAGACTAACCAAAAGACAGAAAATTAGAAAATAAGAGTGAAAAGGATTTTCTACCCAAAGAAGAGTGTCTGTAAGAGAGAACAGAGAAAATGGCGGGCATGGGGAGCATTTCAAGAAAGTCTGCCAGAAATTTTAGGATACAGTTCATGTTTGCAGACTGAATGCTTGATGAATGACTAAACGATCCACAACATTGAGAACACAGAGGTCCTAACAGCTTCTAGAGAGTGGAATAGTACAAGAAATATGCCAGCTGTCCAAATCCTCAAAACAATCCTGAAAGTGATAATAAGGTGGGGAAAATGCCCGAAAATTGTGGCAGAAGTTTGTTTTTAACTCTGCATTTTTGGCATCGACTGACTTATTTTATGAATAGGTAACTGAGTCATGTAGTTCAAATGTCAAAAGAACGTAAGGAGTTACACTTGACAGAGCTGGTTCCACCGCCTTCCCATGCTACCTTCCCTGTGGATCCTGCCAGTATTTCTTTAAGCAAATGCCCACAATTACAGCCCTTCCCCCACAAAGGACAGCATACTGCTTGCACGCTTGGCACACTGATCTTTTTAATTAACAATACACACTGGAAACCATTTCAAAGAACACCTAGAGATCTGTCATTCTCCGGAAAGCTATTTTTAACCTAGCGTTCTATATACAACCAATCTATCAATCAGGTGTAAGGGTAGAATTTGTCATTTGCAGACTTTGTCATTTGAGCAAGGCATTCTTGCTCAAAAAGCTTCTGGAGGACGTGTTCCAGCAAGATGAGGGGCAATCCAAGAAAGAGACAATGCACAATTCAAGAAATAGGGACCTAACCAAAAGAGGGGCAAAAGGGAATTCTCAGGATGGTGGCAAAAGGAATGACAGTTACCATAATTCCTAAGAGCAGCCATACCAGGCTGGATTAGAGGACAGAGGTTCTAGATTCCCAGGGGAGAAATAAATGGACTTAATTGGTTACCTGATTTGTTTAATCAAATAGAAAACAGAATTGGGAGGAGTTTTGCTGAAGTCTGTAAAGAATTAGATATGATAGATATTGTAGACTGATGAGCAATTAAAACAAAAGCAGCCACTAACTCTAGGAAATGCAGAAAGTTGTGTGAGGGAAGAAATGCTAGCGTGCATTCCTTGGCTCTGCAGAAAATGACTTACGCAGTCTGCTACGTCATCGTGTCACTGGCATTCCTGAGCATTTACCACGAGACACCATTGTTCTGAGGCCTCTTCATGAAATACCTCACTTGCCCTCACAGATACTCTGTAAGAACAGTCCTCTTGAAATTTCTCCATCATACTTACGGGGAAACCGAGGCATAAAGTGGTTAGGTAACCTGCCTTTGGTCATGGGACTTGAATCCAGGAAGGAATTCTGACTCTGGCAGAATTCTCTCAACCAACCTGCCATTTTACCAGTGGCTGTGTTATTTAACCCAAAATGACAGGGTCACCAGAGTGTGATGACGAGGGGGAAAAAAAGCGGGGTGCGGGCCTGACCCCAACTCATGGGTACCACATTTCATCCTTCGTCCCAGGAAGCCCTCAGACAGCATCTAGAATTGGTAAATCCATAAGTAGTTCACTTAAAATTTCACTATTATTATATAATATGTTAAATAGTATTTAAAATATAAATACTTAGCGTATAATACTTAACAGCCTGTTATTTCCACAAATGGACACGGTTAGCAGGTCATTTAGGGGCTTACAGGCCCTTTAAGGATTTGGCTTTTACTGGTCATATGAGATGCCACTGGAGTTCTAGTGGGGGAAGTTGCAGGACCTGACACGTTTTAAAAGGACCCCTGCCCCAGCTGCTGTGTGGAGAGTGGCTTGAGGACCCGGGGCAAAGGTATCACATGTGTTAATTTGATGAAATAAACTTTTTATAGATGAAAGAATGGAAAAGCATGAGAGACATGGGCAGACAATATGAGACTCTCACGAAACACTATGCCTGATGGCTCACAGGTCAGCTGGGGACAATGGCCCAAGGGATGGGAGCACCATCATCAGGAATAGGGTCCTGGATGGGGCATCAGGTACAGATGCTATAAGTTCTTCTGCAGGACTTAGCTTAATTATGGGACAGAGGCTTCTAAGAGGACCTGGCTCACCATGGGCCTTAGGGGCAGCCTCCTTTCCCACCTCTCCTCTTGCCTTCCCCACACTTTGACAGGGCTCACGGGTGACAGGCTTGGCTAGAATCCAGGCCCCTTGATTTCCCACCACATGGCACAGTTTCTTCTGTCCTCCCTATACCGATCCCCACCCTAAGCACTGACTAAGGAATCTTCGAGGACTCACCCAGCAGTGGGAGAGGAGGGGACAGCTGGCTCTGATAGAAATAGCTGTGGGGTGGGGCCTGCAGGCCACCAGAGACCAGCAGCACTGACCACAGCTGAGTTTCCTGACTTCCTCTCTAGCTGGAAGCTTCTTTTGGGAATCACATCGCCAGCCCAAGGTCACGGGCCCAGGAACCCTTGCCTTGCCATATTCCAGTGCCTCATGGACGATCCGCCAAGATGTGTCTGTCTCAGGGGGAGCGGCTGAGGACGGGCCCTTGGTTACCCTGTGTGGTTGTGTTAGCATCTGAGGTGGGACAGCCCTTCAGGTTGGACATGTCCCCTGCCCCGCCCATGAAAGGAAGGGCACGGCCCTGGCCCTCACTGCAAGCTGCTGACCACACTGGAGGACATCCCAGTCAGTGTCCTGGCGGTGGTTTTGTCAGCTGACCAGACACAGAAAAACAAATTCAAAAGGAAAAAAGGCATGAAGAGGATGGCTCAAATCAAACAATGAGGTAGAAGCAAGAGCCATGCCTGTCTCGTTCAGGCGAGTACACTTCATGCTCTCACACAAGGTCAGGGGCCAGAGGCCAGGAAATGTGTGGTGGCATCTGAACCACTAAGTCCCCAGAGCTGCCAGGGCAGCCTGGCGCTGGAGGTGGGGGAGGTGAAGGTTCCAAACTGAACCGTAAGTGTCTTCCACCCCCAGGGTGATCTTGAGGCTTGAGCAGAAGAGAAGGCAGGGTCCCTCCACATAGGCTGACCAGTGAGGCCTATTTGGGGAAGAGGAAATGAAAGGGGCTAGGAGGACAGCGACCTATACTTGTGGGACCACCCAAAATGAAGGTTGAGACTCAAATCAGCTTTCCCGGAGCCAAGTGTGCAGCAGGAATGTGGTTGTGAGTGGTTTCCTGGGAGTTCTGACAGCAGAAGGGAGTGCGGGCACCGGCGGGACAGGGTGGGAGGTGGTGGCAGCTGGGGTCTACCCTCAGCTCCCAAGGAGAAAGGCACCAGAGTTGGGACAACCTGGAGAAGTGGGTTAGGGGTCAGGAGATAAGAGGTAGTAGGTGCAGTGATGCTTTGTGTCTCACACGTGAGACAATGTCTGCAGGCTGCCCTGGGGCTGTTCTGTGACCTCCTCCTTCCACGTGCCTAGAGCACTGAGCCAGAGAAGAGAGAGGCCTGTGGGTCCAGGCATCCGACTCTCCTGGATCAGTAAAGGGGTCCTCTGGAGCACTTATGCCCCCTGCATGGGAACCATGTGCCTGCAGGACCCAGTCACCGTTGGACCCCCTTGGACAAGGAGGTTCGGGAACTGCTCAGTGAGTAAGGGCGTGATCAAGGAGGGAAGGCCTCAGTGCCCTGGTGGGAGCGTCCTGCAGAAGGCATCATTTGAGAGGACAGAGGACACTCAGCACCAGTGAACAGCATCGTTCTACTCAATGGCAGGGGGCAGAGGACACACTTGATGCTTCCAAAGTCCCCGGCTGAACATCAAGTGTGATGGGAGAGGAAGTTCTCCATGCTTTGGGAACACCTCTGTGCCGGGGTGAGACGTGCGCTCCTGCCCCAGGGCTTCTCGGAGTCTGCAAGTGCTGCCAGGCCCTTTTCCTGGTGTCTTGCTGGAACTCCACCTCCACAGAGGCTGAGACGCAATCCATGTGCTAATTTTTCTGTGGTACTAGGATTTGAACTCTGGGCCTTGTGCTTGCCAGGCAGGCACTCTACCAACTAAGCCACACACCCAGCCCTTTTTGCTTTTAGTCATTTTTTGAGTTTTTGCCTGGGGCCAGCCTTGAACCACTATCCTCCTACCTATGCCTCCTGCATGGATGGGATGACAGGTTCTCACTACCATGCCTGGCTCATTGATCAAGATAGGCTCTCACTAAGTTTTTGCCTGGACTGGCCTTGAACCATGATCCTCCTATCTTTGCCTCCTGAGTCGTTGTAGTTGGAATTACAGGTGTGAGCCACCACACCTGGTTATTTTGGTTTCTTTTCTTTGTTTTTTGGGCAGTACTGGGGTTTGAACTCTGGGTCTTGTGTTTGCTCATTAGGCACTCGACCTTTTGAATCACACCTCCAGCCTCTATTTAAGTTTCTTGAGACAGGAATTGCTGTGAAGTCCAGGCTACCCTGAAATTCATGACCCTCGTGCCTCAATCTCCCAACTCGGCTCGCCCAGGCATTTTAAGATGACAAGTCCATCTACTGTAGACTTGCTGAAAATGTGGACCATGGATTAACTGGCAGACAGAAACATAAGACTGCAGAGGCATCTTCCCAGGCAGTCCCACACAGACTCCCAGGGGAGCTGAGCACCTACTCAGCCCTAGTGGGGCTGGGTCCCCTGTTCCAGGACTGAGGACTCCTGATGACCTCAGCCTAGACTTCTCCTCTTGTCCTCCAGAGGCATGCTCTTCACCCCACCACTTGTCCTTTCCCTAAGAGCTCCCAGTTTTTAGTTAGGTCTCCACAGATTTCCAAGGGCTTCTGGGGAGGCTGGCCCTGCCTGGCTGGTCACTGGGAGATCCATCCCTCTTGCCACGGGGCCCTCATGGGACTGGCCTCAGGGGTTGACACAGGAATACCAGGGAGGCACACAGAGGTCTCCCAGGGGGATTTCTTCAAGTCCCTGGAGACAGCTGGCAGAAGAGACCAGGTGGTTCATGCAGGGCAACCTGGAAACACTGAAGGCAGTTGGTCCCACAAAACACATCAGCCTGAGGGTGAGGCTGCGCAGAGAAGAGGGCCCAGCAGAACCAACTGCAGAGGGAAGAGGCCCAAGCTGCTGGAGACTGGTAGGGGATTCTGGCCTGCTCTGGTTGTCTGCACATGGGTCACCATACTTCCCTTGTCACTGCCAGCTGGTCAGGGTTTCGGTCCTGGCAGACAAAGCATCCACCTGATAGACATGTCTTTCAGAACTCACAGTGCTACTTCCTCCAGGAAGCTGGTTTGGATCCCATCTGCTGGCTGGAATTCTCTTATCTCCAAACCTTTGTGGAGATCCATGCCCTTCCAGATCAGATCACCTCCTGCGGATCTACAGGTCCTAACCTCTCCCTTTTACTTGATATAGGGGCTCACTACGTAGCCCAGGCTGACCTTGAACTCACAATCCTCCTCCTCACGTGCTGGGATGCAGGCACCTACCACCTCGCCAGGCCTTGAAGGCAAATTCTTGTCCGTTTCCTCCCTGACTTCTGTCTCCTCAGGACAGGTATTTGGACACCATGACGTGTGTGAATAAGAAAGTCATGAGCTGTACACAGTTTTGTTAATTTTGTCAAGCACTCTCAAGAGCTCAATGAATAGATATTTGCCACCTGAATAGTGATTTTAATGTTCACAGTTGGGAAACAGAATTCGGTTTGTAGCGAGACAGACAACATTGCACCTGTTCCCTCCAGTTGCGCCCATGGGTGCCACTCAGCACTGGCGGTGGCCACACCTGCAGCTGGCTTTTGTTGGGAGGGGACACAGGGCCTGCATGTACTTCCCACTGCCTTGAACATACTCTGCTGCCTCTTCTTTGCTTCTGACGGATGAGGGGAGTTCAGAAGGGGCTGGGGAAGGCGCTGTCCCTGCACAGCACGGCTAATAATGAGCAGTGTGATCCCAGGTCTTCCTCCCCAGTCTGCCTCCGTAACTGCTGACTGGTGTCCCTGGATGCAAGGCGGGGCCCCCCCTCCCCTCCTTTCAATCTAATTTTATAAAAACCAGCAGATAAGAGGCCGACTTTGGGGACTCTCATTCTTCTCATTCCTTCGTCCAGTGGCTGCTGATGGCAAGACAACACCCAGAGCCCTGCAGGCGTGTCTGGCCCTCCCAGGGAACACGTGTTTCATGTTATGGGAAGCTACACACACACACACACACACACACACACACACACACACGACTCTGTCTTCTGGGGAATTGTATTGAGGTTACTAAATTTAGCAAGTATCTATATTTAGCCAAACGTCCTTTAAGTGCCCTTACACTTCTATTGTTTGTTGCTTATTTATTTATTTATTTATTTAGGTGGTAGTGGGGTTTGAACTCAGGGCTGCGTGCTTGCTAGGCAGGTGCTGTATCCGAGCCACGCCCTCAGCCCTTTTGTTCATTCATTAATGCAACAGACACTGACAAACACTATGTGCCTGGCTCTGTTGAGCTCTTGGGATACAAAAGTAAGACACTGCCGCGTGGGTGTCACCTTCTACAGGTGGACAGTAATGATGAGGCATCATGACTAGCACACCAGGTGCACAGTGAGCCACAGGAGCCAGGCAAGGCAGGGCCAGTTATCTGGAGTAACATGGGAGAGCTAAGCATGACAATGTCCTACAGAGGACCTAGAATCTACACTGGGCTTTGGGGGATGAATAGGAGTTTGCTGGAAAACTGTCTCCTGTTTTATACAAAGGAAACAAGTCTTTATTCATTCAATGCTCAGCAACGGCTACTTATCCATTAAAAACACAATCAGTATTTATAACTACAAACACCTAAGAACTATTATAGAGTAGACCCCAGTAATATGTGTCTGAAGCAATCTGACACCACAGCCTAAATTGCCAGGAAGGTTTTCCATGGATAATGATCACACTCAGGCACAGAAGCAAACTCCAAGGAGTGCTGCCCCGCACCTGTGCAGACTTTTTCAGTTAATACACGCCAGAGCACACAACTCAAAGGGTATTGAAAAACAGTATGTTAAAACTTCAGCCCCTTTGTTCACCCTGGGCCCCATCCAATAGAGCCCCCTCCCCCAAAGCGGCTGCCACCACCATACTGCACATCTTTCTTTTTGTCACAGACATCGTTTTAGCCTGAAGGCTGAATCCCGAGGGAGAAAAGGAGGCATTTGTGCAGATTCACACACTCGTGCGCCTTCAATTCGTCATCACCAAACGCAATCCCTGCTGTCATAAACTCTGCCCAGGAAACTTTGATGACACCTTTCAGTGTGTCTGGACCGGCTTTCTGGTTGTCCAGAAACAAGAGTTCGCAGTGACCCCCAGGTTCATCCCCAAGCTGTACCTTGAGTGGTAATCGATTGCAAACGGTCACCAACCGACTGGGCCATTTCAGCAGGGCCATGTGGCCTCCAGGGCCGGTCACTGGCCGCCAGGGTTGACCTAACCCCTCCTCCCTCCATGCGGCACAACTAAGTGGGACACTCGCCCCCCGCCCCCACCTGGCTAGGCCCGGGCCACCCTGAGCCACTGGCTGCGCCCAGGTTCTGCTTGTCCATGGGGCCAGCGGCCGGCGAGGGCCAAGGACTCGGGGTGCGGGTGGCAGCGCCACCGGCCTGTCGCCGGGGCGGAGGACAGACGCCTGGCCCGCAGGCCGCCGACATCGGAGGCAGAGCCTAGCGCCCGGGCCCGGCGCCCCTGCCCTGCCGTGGCTGGCCCGGGACCCCGGGGACTCCGAGGACTCCGAGGACCCCGGGGAACCCGGGGGCGCGGGCGACGCCTGACAGCTGCGGGGCCCCGCGCCGCTCACCTCGCGCGCGATCTGGTTCAGCGCGTCGTCCTCCGCCGTCAGCCGCTCCCGGTTGGGGAGCCGCTTGCGTCCCGAGCCCTGGGTGCCCATGGTCATCGGCCGCGTCCGCAGCTGCTGGGGACCCGTGGCTCGCGCCCCGCTCGCCCGGCCGCGGCCCTCTCCGCCCCTCCCTCCGCCGCGGCGTCATGGCGTCAGCGGGCGCGGGGCCGCACGCGGGGACGCGGGGCCTGGGGACTGGGACCCGCGGGGGACGCCCGGGACAGCGGCCAGGCACGGTGGGATCGGGGATGGCGGGAGAGCAGAGGCTGAAGGTGGCAGGGACCCGCAAAGAACCTCCGGGTAGGGGGCAAGGGGACAGGGACACCAGGGATCAGGGCTGGCGGGGGCGCAGGGACACTGGACACGCGGACACTGCAGAACCATGGGCGCGGGCGAGAGCAGAGGGCTACAGATCTCTCCGGGATTATTTGGCGGGCAGGTCATCTTGGAACGACCAGCGCCAGGGCCGGGGGCGCAGCTGAGTGCGGGACCTCCAAGAGGATGGGTGGCCAAGAGGGTGTCGCCTGGAGGGATGGGCGCAAGATATGGTTCAAGCTGGCTCCCCCCACCTTAGGCAAGGTGTGGTGGGAGACCGTCCTCCAGGAGGGTGAGAGCTAGGCTCCTGGGCCAGGACCAGGTGCCTTCAGACGACCAGCCCTGGGTGCCAGCCTCTCCAGCTCTCAGGATCGCGCTGTGGAGGTCTGTGATTCTGTCTACAAGGTGTTCCTGCTCCATCCACTCGCGTGTCCCTCCCCTCCTCAGAGCTGATACCTGTCGCTTCACTGCTGTGTTCCCAGATTCTGGGAAAGGGCCTGGAGCCTTCCTTGTTCTCAAGATAGAGTTGAAAAAAGGAATGAGTTTACCTGAGCTGTGATGCACTCCATCCATACCCTAGAGGTGAATTTAGAGCGCACTGGGGACTAGGTAAGGCAACCCTCCTTGCCCTGCTAGCTGTCTTTCTTGAATTAGATAAGTAAGGCACCTGCAGAGGCTGGCGGGAGAATCACTGGGGTGTCTGAGGTTTGGGGAAAGATGAAAGAGGAGAGATGCATCCTGAAGGCATCTGTGATTGACTTTTGCCCCTAGAGATGGTTAACAGTTTGGTCTGTTTCCAACCAACTGGTTTGACCAGATTGGTGTGGGTTCTTAGCAGGATAACAGGAAAATGAAGGGTGGAGGGACCAAGAAGGGGACCCCTCAGTGGCAGGGAAGCTGTTGGAGGCATATTGCAGGGAAAAGTTGGTGCGTCAAGTAACATGGGAGGACAGGTCCCAGGACACCTGAGCAGACAAACTGGTCAAGTTCATTACTGTACCCTCAGAGTGTGTGGCGTACCTGGCACATGGTAGGCACAAGGGAAGTACCTGATAATTGAATCTCCTGCTCCATATTCCTACCACGTGGGGCCCTATACTCCTTAAGTGATGCAGTCCTGGTTGGTGAAGCCCTGACCTGCTGGGGGCCGCTCACCATCTCCCAGCCCAAGGTGCACGAAGATGCCCCACATCTGCGGAGGCTGCTTCTCACAGCTTCATGCCTTCCTTCACCCAAACCTGCTAACTGCCAGGGGCAGGCAGGAGGCTGGGGCAGAGCTGTGCAGGAGACAGACCTAGGGGCTGTCCTCTCCAGGCTACCTGGAGATGCTGGGAGTACCTCATCCAGAGCTACACCCAAGTTCCACCATCTGCCTCTGAAAGAAGTCTCCCTGACTCCCCAAGACCTGCCCTTCCTTCCTCCGTTTCCTCCCTGTTTTTCTTTAGAACTTTGTGTCACTTTTTATCCTGACCCTTAAACTCTTCTACAGTGACATGTGGCTGTGAGAGTGGGGGGAGCTGTCTGTATCACACTCATGCTTCCACACTCGCCACAGATTCTGTCCTCAGCTGCCTGATGAATGTTATGGCTGGGGGTGTGGAGAGAGACCAGTTTCTCACTATCTCAGGGACTGGCCGGAGGTGTGTCTGGACAGTGCCAGCCTCTTGACAGCACTCTCCATGTAGGAGTTAGGCAGGGAGTTAGGACACACCATGGTGGAGGACAATGGCTTGGATGCTGACATTAAAAGCATGACTTGTGACATACAACAGGCTCTTGCTGACTGAAGCCCCATAGCCCAAGAAAGATGACAGCCTTAGGCTGACCATCTAAGGCCAAGAACTCCCCTGCTGGGCATGTGGGAGGAATTAATACATAGCCCAGTCTCTAGAAATTAATGATACATTAATCCAGTTTTCCATACTGACCACCCTATGTCTACAGACCCTAATAAAGTTTAAGGTGTTGGGGCCTCCAGCATATCGCTCCCTCTGGAGGGTACACTTCTGCTCTGCTTAGGTCTCCTCTGTGCCCGTTCTTGAATTGTTTCTCTAAGGAGATCACGAACTTTCTGGCCCCCAGACCCAATGACTTAAATCTGGTGACATTTCAGACCTCACCTCCCCCCCCACACCCACTTCTAGGAAAGAGTCACCTTTTAGGGATCCTCAGACACAATGCCATTGGTCTTCAGATGGTCCTATGATGTCCTGATCTCCTCAATAACAGACCATGTGCACCCTCCTCTGGTGATGTTTTCACTCAAAGCTACCTCTCACTTGTATGTTCATATGGATTTGTGCATGTATGCATTTATGTACATGTGTATGTATTTATGTGTGTTTGTGTGTATGCACGTCTTTTTGCAGTTCTGGGGATAAAACCCAGGGCCCAGCACCTGCTAAGCAGGAGTTCTTCCACTGAACTACGTCCTCATCCCCTCAGCTCTCTCCTTTAATGGAAATAGTCATTCCTATTGTCTTGGTTCATTTGGGATGCTATGACAAAATACCTTATTGAATAATTTATAAAACAACAGAAATTTATCTCTCGTAGCTCTGAGCCGGGACGTACAAGATCAACCTGTCTGCAGATTCTGTGTGTGGCTAGAGCCCATTCTTCATTGGTGGCACCTGTGTCTGTGTGTTCCCATGTGGCAGAAGGGGCAGGTGGGCCTCTCAAGCCTCTTGTAGGAGCGTACTCATCCAACTCATGAGGGATTCACCCTTATAACCTTACCACCTGCATAGGCTACACTTCTTAATATAGTTGCGTTAACATTGGGTTTCAATGTAGAAACTTTCAGGGGACATCATTCAAGCCACAGGACCTTCCTTGTTAGAGCTTGGCACACAGCCAGCCAATAAATGGTCCCTCCAGTGCTGCCCCTGAATTCTGGGTCTGGAGAACAGTAAACATCAGATCCTGTGGGTCTCTTCTGTGGCAGTTGCCCGTTGGAGGGAGACAGAGACCTGTGTGGGCCCATCCATTATGTGCAACCCTGGTTCTTGAAGCTGTGGCTTTCTCTCCCTGGACTCTTATCTCTTCTGGCATGGTAGCCAGGAGTCTGCTTCTACCTGGAAGACTGTGTACCTCAGGGCGGTGCCACCAGCCTGGCTATGGTCTCCCTCCTAGTGGCCCATCTTCTGTCCCAGATGACTGTGACACACAGAAAGGGTTACTTCAGAGCAGGAGGCAGTGAAGACCTCACAAGTCTGACATCTGGGGCTAGAGAGTTACTGTATTCATCACCAAATACAGACGTCATCTTCAGGAAGAGTTCACAGAAAGGTTCAGCTGATGAGGGTATCACACGGTGGAACCACGTGGAGTGTCTATCCACTGGGAAGAAGTTAGGATCCCCCATGGGTGGGCAGGGAATCCAGTCTGCATGAGGACTCAGAGCTTCTGGGCAGAGGGCCACCTAAGCCATCATTAGGTCCACAAGGTGGTTCTCTCCTCCACTGAGAGTCAGCAAGTGGTCCTGCCCCAAGCCTTGTCCCCTGTCCTTCAGCCTTGCTGTCCCATCAGCAGAGGACAGAAAGACCACTCTTGAACTATAGTGGAGAAAGGCAGGAGATTTACATCCCCTCTCAGGAATGGCTGCAGGACAATGCTTGGAACTTGCACCAGAGTCATGCCCAGTAGTGGGGCTGGCTGAGGGCAGCATCTGCGTGATGCTCGGGAGGTCGATGGCTTGTCTCCCATGAACAGCGGGCCGTTTTCAGTTGTTCCTAACAATGGCCCACCTATAAAATATCCAAAATAGGAAACAATTGACCCAGCCCTCTCCAACCCGAATGTCTCTCGTCTCCAAGAACTACAGCATTTCCCAGTAAATTTTGCATGTCAGCTGGAGTACAATTCTGGAATAATCTGGGCTCCCTCTTCTCTCTCCTAAATCCAAATGAATGCCCAGATGCATCTTTTCCTTCATCTCTAACTGATGTTTCTCTCCCCTTTTTGCATTTTTGTTTAGTCCACCATGGTCTGCACCTGACTCACCTTGACCCCTCATCCATAGACGGCTAGCAGTAAATAATTTCCTGAACTTGGAGTCTCCAGAGCAGGGTGCATGGGACAACCCTATGAGGTATAGGAAGAAAATACTAGAACTTCTATTATATTTTAAACCAAAAATAAGAAATTAAGTATTATCAGTTTTTGTAAGTAAGCTCACTTTTGTGGTCAGTGTCATGTCACGGTGATACACTAAGTATTTCCAAGAGCTAGAAGTAGCCTCTGTTTCATTAGATAAGTTTCAGTATGTTTTGATGCATTTTCATGTACCATGTTAAATAGATTTATGCATCACAAAATCTAGTTTTAATTAAAACTCAGACTACACACAGGCTTTCAAAGATTTTAAAGATTACTGAAAAGATCATTCCGCCAATCTCACACACACACACACACACACACACACGCACACACAAACACACACACAACAAGAAAATGAGAAACATGTTTCTTATTCTAGGTAGGATTTCCTCATTGACCCCAATCTAAGTTTATCAGAGAATAATTAGTCACCATAAAACCATTCAAAACATAAGTTTATATTTCCTATCTCTGATTAGCCTCATTCTAAGTAGATACCTATGCTCACTTGATATATTAATGAGGATAGGACACAAACATAATTTATGCATGAATAAATAGACAGATACTTGTGGGGGTTGTTGAAAAGTATTTGCTCACAGGGGCTGAGCTCCAGAGAGCTAAGTGGAAGAGCCCTTGCCTTGCACATGAGAGGCCCTAGGTTTGATCTCCCAGCATGACAACAGATGTGACTCATTGTGTCTATGATCAGCAATGATTGAGTTCTCCTCAAAAAAGTAGAACCAAAAGAACAAGTAATCCAGTCAACAAATGGGCAAATGAACAGAGAAGACACTTTTTCCAAAGAAGGACAGATGGCCCATAAATACATGAAAAAAATGTTCACTATCTTTAGCTATCAGTGAAATACAAATCAAAGCTACATTGAGAGGCACCTCACCCCTGTCAGAATGGCCATCAGCATATTACAAAAACCACATTATTAAACTGACCATATGGAATACAGTTGCTACACTGAAATGGAGTTTTCTACTGCATTCGCAGAATGAAATACCGAGAGATCTTTTATCTGGGTGCTTTAAAAATGTCTGAGCTAAAGACCTGTGACTATCAAGAACCCACAAGGCGCTTACACTGAATTTCTGACTCGCTATTCAGTGTTCTGCTGGATTATCCTGTCACTTTAAATGTAAGATCAATTTTTACACACACAGAGGGAACAATAATGGTAACACAAATATTTATGAGCACGGCATACTCAATGTATCTGAGTCAAATTTCAGATTTCTCACCATATTCTAAAACAAAAGAAAATCTTATTGACTCTCTTACCCTATTAACTGCACCATAAACATTAAACAAGCATGAAGTAGACATTTCAGCTGACTCTGCGAGTCTTAAAACCACAAACTTGGTCAATTCTCTCCCCTCCCCTTTTTTCCCTATTTGCATTACCATAGCTTCTCGGATTTTTTTTGATGTGCTTGACATCCTTCTGTCTTTAGATGACTCAATAAATACTATCATCCTAAAAAGAGAGAAGAAAAGAAAACAAACAACACGCGCTAGTGAGAATGTGGGGTGAGGGAAGGAACCCTCTTATTCGTGGGAATATAAATTGGTGTAGCCCTATGGAAATCAGAATGGAGGGTCCTCAAAAAACTAAAAATAGACCTACCATTTGATCCAGTTATACCACTCCTGGCTACATACCCAAAAGGATCAAAGTCAGCATACAGTAGAGAGACCTGCACACCCATGTTTATTGCAGCACTATTCACAATTAGCAAGGCATGGAATCAGCGTAGGTGCCTACCAAAGGATGAATGGATAAAGAAAATGTGGTCTACACAATGGAGTATTATTCAGCCACAAAAAGAATGAAATCAAGCCAGGTGCAGTGGTGCATGTCTGTAATTCTGGCTACTCAGGAGGCAGGGGGAGGAGGATCACAAATCCTAAGCTAGTCCATATTTAGTGCACCCTTGAGTAGCTCTCTCAGGGTAGTCTCTTAGGACCCAGGACCAAGCCTGCCTGTTCATCCCCTGGGAAGCCTTGTTCAGGTTACAGACCTACGTGTGAGTACTCAGAAGAGTTTGTGGCGTGACTGGTTAAGGAGTCCTTTCATAAGATGCTATATAAAATAGGATGTGAGAGCCAAAATTCTTTTTCCTCTTGGAAGATGAATGTTATAGATACTTACTTGCTAGCAATGGATTACTTTTTCCAGCACAGGATTTATTAATTAATCAATTGGTTTTAAAATACAAATGACAGGGCATTTGGCTCCTAGCAATGAAAGTGAAGCCCTATCAAAACAATCCTTCTGCCAATAGCAATTATAACTCTAGGTAAAGCAAACGACCATCGGAGGGCTGGGGAGTCATCAAGTGCAGATAGAGACCGACACAGATACAGCCTTTGAAATGAGGGAAGTAGATGAAGCAGCATCTCCTTCCCCAGGGAACACGCCTCATCTCCAGGGCATATTGGGACTAAGGCAGAGTCTAGGGTTGCAACTGAGATTGAAATTCAGTGGGAAAGTCCCAGAATAGAGGACTTGTGAACTTACCCAAAATCCATGGCTGAGTCCTGAACTACGCATGTGTGGGGTGAGAGTCCAAGAAACCCAGAAGGAAGCATCAGCTGGAAGCTTGGAAGACTTGAACAGAGACTCCAACAGCTGCCTAGTGCAAGGAGATAAAGCTAGATTCAAGTCCTATCAAGTCAGGGGGGCTTGGTGCTATGGTTTGGAAGTGTCCCCTAAAGGCCTATGTTGTTGGAGGCTTGTTTGCCTGATGGGGTGCTGTTGGGAGGTGGTGTAACTTTTAGGAGATGAAACCTACAGGGAGGAAGTTAGGTCTTTGAGGGCATGTCCTTGAGGGAGGTATCAGGACCCCAGCCCCTCCTTGCTTCCTGGCTGCTATGAGGTGAGCAGCTTTGCTCTGTCTTGTCACAGGACCCAAAGCAACAGAGCTAGTCAAACCAGGTGTGGTGGTTCATTCCTGTAATCCCAGCACTTGGGAGCCTGAGGCAGGAAGATCAAGAGTTCAAGGCCAGCCTGGGCTACATAGCAAGACCCTGTTCCCAAGAAATTAAATAAATAAAAATAAAACCATGAGCCCAAATAAACATTTCCTCCTTCTAAGTTGCTTATGTCAGGTATTTTGTCATAGTGACAGACAGCTGACTGTCACACTTGCAAACACCTTTAGCCCTTTGCTGAAATCTCAGAAGAATTTTATCTTAATGGTGACACCACATTTCAGGACTGAGAACTGTGCTAGGAAAACCCAAATGGACACACTGTAGCAAAGCCTAGAACCAAGTCTCACTAAGACCAAGGTGGCCTGCAGGACCCAAATTAGAACCAAAGTCAACACTCCTCAAAAGAGAACAACGGAGTTCGGAGTCTCTGCCTGCCCTGGCCAGTGTAGACAAAGAACTACTAGACAAGAAGAAGGCAGAAAATGAGACTTCGTGTCAAGAGGAAAACTGGCCAATCGGAAAAGATTCACAGATGATCCAGATGTTGGAATTACCAGACAAGCAGTATAAAATTCCTGTGAGAAAGATGGAGATCATGGACAAAAATATAGGAATTTCAACAGAGTTTTGGGGGCTTCTAAAATCGAACCAGCTGGGTACAATGGCAAACACCTGTAGTCCCAGTTACTCAGGAATCTGAGGTGGGAGAAACACTCAAGCCCATGAGTTTCAGACCAGTCTGGGAAATAGAGTGAGGTACCATTTTTTAAAAAAAGTGAGAAAAAAATTAAATGAAAATGAACCAAAGGAAACTGTAGAGCTGGAAAGTATACCTGCAATTGAAAATGTATGGAATAGGCTGGGCGTGGAGCTGCACGCCTGTAGTCTAAGCTACTCAGGAGGCAGAGGCAGGAGAATCCATGAGTTCAAGGCTGGTCCAGACAAAGTTAGTGCAAGACCCTATCTCAAAAACAAAGTACAAAGTAAAGGGCCGTGGGCATGGCTCAAATGGTAGAGCATTTCCCTAGCATGCATGAGGCCTTGGGTTCAGTCCCCAGTACTGCAAAATATATACATAAGTAAATAAAATTTGTAGTATTAATACATGATTGGAGAAGGTAGAAGAAAGGGTTAGGGAACTTGAGAAACGATCAATAAAATGACCCAAACTGAAGGAAAGAGATAGAAAACAGAGAAAAACCAAAAGCAGGTCCTA